>NC_134875.1:71802744-72114059 GCF_049852395.1 Peromyscus maniculatus bairdii | reverse complement strand
TTCATATATGAGTCAAAAAATGATTTAGGATAAGATATGTTTCAGATTACTCTCCTGTTCTATGATATAATGGTTCAGAGCTTAACATTTAAGAGTTCTGATAAGCTGGTAGAGCAATGACTACTTACTGTTTATTCACAAGCTCAACATTTTAGATTTATTTTAGATGTCATCTAAATATATCTAAATGTAAACCTAGAAGTGCTTCTCATCAGGTCAAAGATCTCTGTCCAATTTATACCTGGCTTTCTGGACAGAAAGAAAAAGCACAAGCTTTTAACCCAAATCTGTAGTTCTTGTTGGGATTCAAAGGTATGAGTCCACTTCTGCTGTTTTACAGACAGATTGGTAATACTAATGTATCTAAAACTTTTATGTCATTGTTTATATAGTCCTCAAAGGATCAAAAGAGTCATAAAAACCGAGACCCACTTTACAGAGGTCAAAAGGACCCTAGATAAGTATTCCTAAAGATGGTATTTTTTCCTCTCTCCTTGTCTTGGGACTACTGCTTTTCCCATTACTAAGGGTATGGACCTAAGGGTTCCAAATAAGTTCATAAATTTTAACTTCTGTTCCTAGTTAAATGTGTCTCAACAGATTTCCACTTGGCTGGCAGTCACCTCCAAGCTTCAGCTGCTGACTACACTGCTCCATATGACTGTGAGCTCCGGACTTGCTAAAAGCTGATGTGGACCAGCCCAGCCAACATGATTGTTCCTTGTCTCTACAGGGTCAGAGAGCCACACACTTCTGACAATTGCCCCCTTGCCCAGTCTTTGACTAGCTTTTCAGCCTTTTGGGGGCCCTGACAACAGCACCCCAATGCCAGCTGTAAGCAGTTCCAGAAGAGAATACATCGTCCCATGTTTCCTGTTCAGAAAAGGCTGAAATGCTGGGTCAAAAGGAAACTCCCTGGCATAGAGACAAGATGGCTAACTACACATGACCATTATTAGAGAGAGATACTTACTGCCCAAAACCCATGATTGGGTTTCATTAGGCACATGAGAAGAGGGGAATGTGAGACCAAAATGAGCCACCTTAGAAATAAGACCAAAATGCTTTTACCCTAAAACTAAGGCCTGAGATATCTCCTTTTAGGTACAAGCCATGAGTTACTAAAACCAGTCAGTTCAGATTCCAGAAACAAGGAAGTGTAAAAGTACAGTCACAAGGTAGTCATGAGGTAATGACTGCCCGACTATGCAATATCCTCTCCCTGGTTTTCAGGGCAACTGACCACAGAAATGTCCCCACCTGAGGGCAGCCAATGAGAAATGGTGGCGGGCAACCACCCCCTTATAAGTAAGATAAAGCCATGATTTCTAGAAAGCCCCTAGAAGCAAGCCAATCAGAATTGTACCCATACTAGCACCCCTAAATGATGTAACCTTGTGGCTTTTGCCTTTAAAAACTGAGCTTGCAGACAGGCAGGCACTTCCTCCAGCCTGCACTATGTTGGATCTGTTGGACGAAGCCCCTGCCTAGGCTTGTATATCCAGAATTAAACCTTGCTTTTGCATTCCGGCATGCTCATCTCTGGTGGTCTCTCTGGTGGTCACGATCTGGGCACAACAATTGAATGCATATGCTACTCTTACAGAGGATTTGAGTTCTGTTCCCACCATCCCATCAGGAAGTTTACAAGTGCCTACAACTCCAGCTTGAAAGGATCTTGTAAGTGTTACATATCAACTCTCTTGCAGGAGTGTGGAGGAAGTTTCCCTAATGCAAGTGTTACAGCTCTGAAAGGAAAGGAATTCTGGTAGTCAGGATCCAAGATTACCACAAAGTCACATTACACAACACACCTCACAGCTGAGTTGTATTGGAAGGGAAAAAGCCAGGAGAGTGACTGCCTCTGCTCCAGTGAGAAGCAGCATAGAACTTAGTAGAACACAGGGTTTGTATAGAGTTCCTTGGGGAGGGGTTAGGGCTTCCCAGGGTAGCTTTGTATTAGAGGCATTATGTAGCCTGATCATGGGGCAAACATGAGGATTGGTAGGATTCTGTGGCCTAATCTTGAAGCTCAGTGATTGGTGGGATTTCTTACTCAGAGATTGGAGGAATGCTTTATTTTCTTGGCTTTGGTTTCAGGCTTGGGTTCAGATCTGTAACAGGGTGTTCTTTCCTCAAGGTCACATCAGGGGCAGGATGTTTTTTTCTTGGCCCTGGTCTCAGGCTTGCAGTCAATTCAGGTTCAGGGTGTTCAATCCTTGGCCCTGGTCTCAAGGTCAAGTAATGGTTAGGGAGTACTTTCCTTGGCCCTGATCTTGGTGTCAAGTTCGGGTCAGAGTGTACTTTTCTTGGCCTTTTTATCCTACAGATTGAAGTCCTCTTCTGACCTCTGCAGATACCATCATTCATGTACATGTATCTATACACAGGCACATACATAATCATAATTTAAAATAATAAAATAAATCTCAAAAAGGCATCATAATCCCTGAACTCCAGGTCTGCTACAGAGCTATAGTAATAAAAACAGATTGGAACTGGCATAAAATCTAACATGTGGACCAATGGAATCAAACTGAAGACCCTGACATTAATCCATATACCTATGAACACCTGATTTTTGACAAAGAAGCCAAAAGTGTACCATGGAAAAAAGAAAGCATCTTCAACAAATGGTGCTGGAATAACTGGATGTCAACATGTAGAAGATTGCAAATAGATCCATATCTGTTGCGATGCACAAAACTCAAGACCAAGTGGATCAAAGACCTCAATATAAATCCAGTTACAATGAACTTGATAAAAGAGAAAGTAGGGAGTAGTATTGAACACATTGGCACAGAAGACACTTCCTAAATATAACACCAATAGCACAGACACTGAGAGCAACAATTAATAAATGGTACCTCCTGAAACTACGGAGCTTTTGTAAGGCAAAAAACACTGTCAATAAGACAAGACAACAGCCTACAAAATGGGAAAAGATCTTCATCAACCCCATGTCTAACATAGGGCTGATCTCCAAAATAAATAAAGAATTCAAGAAACTAGACATCAAAATACTGAACAATCCAATTTAAAAAAATGGACTACAGAGCCAAACAGAGAATTCTCAACAGAGGAATCTCAAATGGATGAAAGACATTTAAGGAATTGCTCAAACTTTCTTAGTCATCAGGGAAATGCAAATCAAAATGAATCTGAGATACCATCTTACACCTGTAAGAATGGCTAAGATCAAAAACACTGATAACAGCTTATGTTGGAGAGGATGCTGAACAAGGGGAACACGCCTCCACTGTTCGTGGGAGTGCAAACTTGTACAGCCACTTTGGAAATCAATACAGTGGTTTCTCAAAAAATTGGGAATCAGTCTACCTCAAGACCCAGCTATACCACTCTTGGGCATATATCCAAGGAATGCTCAATTATACCACAAAGACACATGTTTAACTATGTTCATAGCATAGTAGCTAGAACCTGGAAACAACCTAGATGCGCATCAACCGAAGAATGGATAAAGAATATGTGGCACAATGGAGTACTGCTCATCAGTTTAAAAAAATGATTTCATGAAATTTGCAGGCAAATGGATAGAACTAGAAAATATCATCCTGAGTGAGGTAACCCAGACTCAGAAGGACAAAAATGATATGAACTCACTAATAGGTGGATACTAGATGTAAAGCAAAGGATAACCAGACTGCAACCCACAGCTCTAGAGAATCTAGCAACAAGCAGGACCCTAAGAGGGATGCATAGATTCCCCAGCAAAAGACAAATAGATGAAATCTACATGAGCAAACTGGGGTTGAGGGGAGGGGTAATGGAAGACAAGTGATGGGGGATGAGATCATAAAGGAACAGAAGGTTCAAACTGGAATAGAGACAGAGTGGGAAAGCAGGGAAAGAGATTCCATGATAAAGGTAGACATATGGGAATAGGGAGAAACAGGGTGCTAGGAAATTTTCCACAAATCCACAAGGATGACTCCACCTTAGACTGCTATCAATAGTTGAGAGGGTACTTGAACTGGCCTTCTTTGGTAATCAGATTAATGATTAATTAAATAATACATTAACTCTCATCATAAAGTCTTTATCCAGTAACTGATGGAAGCAGATGCAGAGATCCAAGGCTGGATGCCAGGCCAAACTCCAGGAGTCCAATCGATGAGAGAGAGGAGGGATTCCATGAGCAAGGAACACAGAGACCATGATGGGAAAATGTACAGAGATAGTCAGTGAGACTAGTGGAAACATATGAATTGTGGACCAATAGCTGTGGAGCCCCCATGGGACTGGACTAGGCCCTCTGGATAGGCAAGACAGTTTTTAACCTTGAACTGGTTAGGGGGCCCCTAGGCAATGAAATGGGGATCTGTCCCTGGTGCATGAGCAGGCTTTTTGGACCCCAGTGCCTATGGTAGGACACCTTGTTCATCATTGCTAGGAAGTAAGGGTCTCAGGAGTGTGAAGCAGCTGGTCACAATGATTACCACTCAGGAAGCAGAGATAAATGAATATTAGTTCTCTATTTATTTTTCACTATTGTATTCAGTCTAGGTTACCCATCTCTCCTCAGTTATATATCGCATGAAATACCTGTATGAAGGTTCAGGGCCCAAATGAGACAGTGCCCCTCCCATTGATCAATCCACGTGAGTCTATTAAATGGTTAACAGAATTTATTAAGACACAAATTGAAAAAATACACTCATGAATAGAGAACAGAGTAGGCAACTGAACTTGCCCTCTGATCTGACCAGGAGTGAAACTACCTCTCAGGTGGGAGAAGGGGCAGGTGACCATTTACCCTTTCCCTTATAAGAGGTCACATACAAGGGCAGGAAGCCCTCATCCTTTAGGCCCTTTAGTCCAAGGTCATGGGTGGAGAAAATACCATTACAGATGTACATATTGTTATTAGAAATATTGTCAAAGAGACCATCAAATCAACCATCACAGAAGACAATGTATTTTATTCAATCAATTTAATAGAAAATCACATTTAAAAACATTCTAACCAAATCAATATATCACAGAAATATTCATATATGTATGTTTATTACATCATTAACTATGTAGTGGAACCAACCTAAGAGCCAAAAAAGGAGAGGAATTCATGAAAAAATTGTGGCTTATAGTCACAGTGGATTTTTTCACCCACAAAGAAAACAACTATATATTTTATCTCACTTGTTGGTCTTAGACATAATTGATATATAATATCATATATGTTCTGATGACAAGAGTGTAGAAATGAAACTGCTCTCGAACAAAGGAGAGTAATGGGAAAGATGAAGGGTAAAATGAGTGAGAACAGTGGAGTATGCAGGAGAATATACTCAAAAATGCACATGAAATACATTATGTTATCATATATAGTAGTGAAAAACAAAAATAAAATGTTTCACTAAAACCATCTTATGCTTAAGAAACTATAGATCTAGTCAGGTTGACACATAAAATCAGTTACAATAGTTCCCAAAGTAAAAGAGTACGACTTAAAGGATAATATCTAAAAAATGAGAAAACAAAAACAAGTGATTAAGAACCCATAAATTATTTTAATTAAAAAATAAAAAACAGAGGTAGAGAGATGGCTCAGTGGTTGTGAGCAGTGGTTGTTCTTCCAGAGGACCTGGGTTCAATTCTAGGCACCCACATAGCAGCTCACAACTATCTGTAGCTTCAGTTCCAGAGTATCTTACACAGACATACATGTAGACAAAACACCAATGCACATAAACATAAACAAAAATTAAAAAAAAAGAAAACTTTCATATTAACAGGAGAAAGCATAGAATATGAACAGTGTAAAGATGTCAGGATAAATGCAATGATTAGTTCTTTGTGTGAACTTGAGTAAGCCATAGTAACCCAGTATTCACTCAAAAAATATTGTAGATGACATGCTGGTTAAAATTTTACATAAAATTTTAATTTATATCAGTGAATTCTAAAATTATATTATTCTACATGATATTAGTAGGCTTCATTTAATTTAGCCATAGGCCTACACATTGCCATTAAAGTCTGCTATGGTTTTGCTATAACATAGTTCTCTCAGATCTTTAGGTATTGACATCTGTTTCATAGTTAGTTATGTTATAGTGGGGAGGCCTGACCTGTAGTTATAGGTCATTAGTGACAAGTCTTTTAAGATTTTAGCCTGACCTTTTGTTGTAGCTTTATAGTTCTTAGTTTCTTGGTGCCTTAGTTATTTTTTCTATTGCTGTGACAAAACATCATGACCAAGGCAGCTTATAAAATAAAGCATTTAATTAAGGGTTTCTTTACAGCTTTAGAATGTGAATTCATGACCATCATGGTAGGGTCATGACAGCAGTCAGACAGGCATGGTTATGAGGCAGTTGCTACGAGGTTTAACCTGGTCCACAAATACAAAGCAGAAAGAGAGCTAACTGGGAATCATGTGGGATTTGAAAACTGAAAGCCCACATCCACAGGCACACCTCCTTCAACAAGACCGTGATTCCTTTAAAGAGGGCATAACTTCTAATTCTACCAAAGTAGGTCAGTCCCGGCTGTCTCTCGACCATTTCCAGCAGTCTTTTGTGGGGGTATCTTTGTGGATTTCTGTGGGCCGCTTTAGTTCTTTGTTCCTTTTCTCATGTGGTCTTCATTTACCATGGTCTCCAATTCCTTGTTCTCCCTCTCTTTTCTTGATCCAGCTGGGATCTCCCGCTCTCTTTCTCTCGACCCTCGCCCTCCATTGCTCCCACTCATGTCCAGGCTGTTGGTGTAGATCTCATCCATTCCTCCGTGTCTTTCTTGGGGTCCCGTATTCCAGGTAGCCTCACTTGTGATGTGAGTAACAGTCCAGTCATCCTTGTTCCACATCTAGCATCTTCCTATGAGTGAGTACATACCATATTTGTCTTTCTGAGTCTGGGTTACCTCACTCAGGATGATTTTTTCTAGATCCATCCATTTGTCTGCAAACCTTATGATGTCATTGTTTTTCTCTGCTGAGTAGTATTCCATTGTGTATATGTGCCACAATTTATTTATCCATTCTTCAGTTTAAGGGCATCTAGGTTGTTTCCAGGTTTTGGCTATTATAAACAATGCTGATATGAACATAGCTGAGCAAGTGCTCTTGTGGTATGATTGAGCACTTCTTGGGTATATGCCCAGGAGTGGTATAGCTGGATCTTGGGGGAGATTGAGTCCCAATTTTCTAAGAAAGCACCATATTGATTTCCAAAGTGGTTGTACAAGTTTGCATTTCCACCAGCAGTGGAGAGAGTTCCCATAGTTCCACATCCTCTCCAGCATGAAGTGTCTTCAGTGTTTTTGACCTTAGCCATTCTGACATGCGTAAGGTGGTATCTCAGAGTTGTTTTGATTTGCATTTCCCTGATGATTAGGGATGTTGAGCAATTCCTTAAATGTCTTCCAGCCATTTGGGTTTCCTCTGTTGAGAATTCTCTGTTTAGTTCTATAGCCCATTTCTTAATTGGACTGTTGGTCATTTTGATGTCTAAATTCTTGAGTTCCTTATATATTCTGGATATCAGTCCTCTGTCACATGTGGGGTTGGTGAAGATCTTTTCCCATTCTGTAGGCTGTCACTTTGCCTTGTTGACCATATCCTTTGCTCTACAAAAGCTTCTCAGTTTCAAGAGGTCCCATTGATTGATTGTTTGTCTCAGTGTCTGTGCTACTGGTGTTATATTTAGGAAGTGATCTCCTATGCCAATGCATTCAAGACTACTTCCTACTTTCTCTTCTAGCAGGTTCAGAGTAGCTGGATTTATGTTGAGGTCCTTGATCCACTTGGACTTAAGTTTTGTGCACAGTGAGAGATATGGATCTATTTGCAGCCTTCTACACATTGATATCCAGTTATGCCAGCACCATTGGTTGAAGATGCTTTCTTTTTTCCATTGTACACTTTTGGCTTCTTTGTCAAAAATTATATGTTCATAGGTGTGTGGGTTAATATCAGGGTCTTCAATTCGATTCCATTGGTCCACATGTCGGTTTTTATGCCAATACCAAGCTGTTTTTATTACTGTAGCTCTATAGTAGAGCTTGAAGTCAGGGATTGTGATGCCTCCAGAGGTTGTTTTATTTTTATTTTTATTTATTTATTTATTTATTTATTTATTTATTTATTTATTTATTTATTTATTTATTTATTTATTTATTTATTTATTTTTTGGTTTTTCAAGACAGGGTTTCTCTGTGTAGCTTTGTGCCTTTCCTGGAACTCACTTGGTAGCCCAGGCTGGCCTTGAACTCACAGAGATCCGCCTGGCTCTGCCTCTCGAGTGCTGGGATTAAAGGCGTGTGCCACCACCGCCTGGCTTAGAGGTTGTTTTATTGTACAGGATTCTTTTGGCTATCCTGGGTTTTTTGTTTTTCCATATGAAGTTGAGTATTATTCTTTCCAGGTCTGTGAAGAATTGTGTTGGTATTTTGATGGGGATTGCATTAAATCTGTAGATTGCTTTTGGTAAGATTGCCATTTTTACTATGTTAACCCTGCCTATCCATGAGCATGGGAGATCTTTCCATTTTCTGATATCTTCTTCAATTTCTTTTTTGAGGGACTTAAAGTTCTTGTCATAAAGGTCCTTCACTTGCTTGGTTAGTGTTACCCCAAGGTATTTTATGTCATTTGTGGCTATTGTAAAAGGTGATGTATCTCTAATTGCCTTCTCAGCTTCTTTGTCCATTGTATATAGGAGGGTTACTGATTTTTTTTGAGTTGATCTTGTATCCTGCTATGTTGCTGAAGGTGTTTATAAGCTTTATCAATTCCTGGGTGGAATCTTTGGGGTCACTCAAGTATACTATCATGTCATCTGAAAATAGGGAAAGCTTGACTGCTATGGGATGTTCTGTATGTCCTGTGGGAGCCCTTCTTGGGTTCTTTGTGGCGTTACCCAGCAGGTCCACATAGAGGATGATTAGGACCATGGGCCTGAGTGCAGGTGTCTGAGATGGTCTGCACTTGGCTGTGCTGGGGGATGGTCTGTATGTCAAGTTGTTCTGATTGATCAATAAATAAAACCTGATTGGCTGTGGCTAGGCAGGAAGGATAGGTGGGACTAACAGAGAGGAGAAATAAAAGGACAGGAAGGCAGAAGGACTGGCTGCAGCCGCCGCCATGACCAGCAGCATGTGAAGATGCCGGTAAGCCACCAGCCACGTGGCAAGGTATAGATTTATGGAAATGAACTAATTTAAGCTATAAGCACAGTTAGCAAGAAGCCTGCCACGGCCATACAGTTTGTAAGCAATATAAGTCTCTGTGTTTACTTGGTTGGGTCTGAGCGGCTGTGGGACTGGCGGGTGACAAAGATTTGTCCTGACTGTGGGCAAGGCGGAAAACTCTAGCAACACTTGACTTCTTCCTTTCCAATTTGTATCCCCTTAATCTCCTTATGTTGTCTTATTGCTCTGGCTAGAACTTCAAGTACTATATTGAATAAGTATGGGGAGAGTGGACAGCCTTGGCTCGTTCCTGATTTTAGTGGAATTGCTTTATTTCTCTCCATTTAATTTGATGCTGGCTGTGGGCTTGCTGTAAATTGCCTTTATTATGTTTAGATATGTTCCCTGTATTCCTGATCGCTCCAAGACTTTTATCATGAAGGGGTGTTGGATTTTGTCAAATGCCTTTTCTGCATCTAGTGAGATGATCATGTGGTTTTTTTCTTTGAGTTTGTTTATATGGTGTATTACATTGATGGACTTTTGTATGTTGAACCACCCTTGCATCCCTGGGATGAAGCCTACTTGGTCATGGTGGACAATTGTTCTGATGTGTTCTTGGAGTCTGTTTGCCAGTATTTTATTGAGTATTTTTGTATCAATGTTCATGAGGGAGATCGGTCTGTAGTTCTCTTTCTTTGTTGCATCCTTGTTTGGTTTAGAAATCAGGGTAATTGTAGCTTCATAGAAGGAGTTTGGTAATGTCCCTTCTGTTTCTATTATGTGGAACAATTTAGAGATTATTGGTATTAACTCTTCTTTGAAGATCTGATAGAATTCTGCGCTGAAACCATCTGGTCCTGGGCTTTTTTTGTTGGGAGACCTTTAATGACTGTTTCTATTTCCTTAGTGGTTATTTTACTATTTAAATAGTTTATCTGGTCTTGATTTAACTTAGGTATGTGGTACCTATCCAGAAAAATGTCCATTTCTTTTAGGTTTTCCAGTTTTGTGGAGTAGAGGTTTTTGAAATATGACCTGATAATTCTCTGGATTTCCTCAATGTCTGTTGTTATGTCCCTTTTTTCATTTCTGATTTTGTTGATTTGGATTCTCTCTCTCTGTCTTTTGGTTAGTTTGGATAAGAGCTTGTCTATCTTGTTGATTTTCTCAAAGAACCAACTCTTTGTTTCATTAATTTTTGTATTATTCTCTTAGTTTCTAATTTATTAATTTCACCTCTCACTTTGATAATTTCCTGGCAATGACACACTTCCTCCACACAGCCACACCTAATAGTGCCATTGTCCATCCTATCAGAGCAATACCTGAGTCCCTGGTGCCAACTTCTGTCTTAGTTAGAGTTTTTATTACTATGAAGAGACACCATAACCATGGCAACTCTTATAAAGAAAACATTTAATTGGAGTGATTTACCCACAATTTCAGAGGTTCAGTCAATTATCATCAAGACCTGGAGCCTGTTGGTGTGCAAGCAGATGTGGTGTTGGAGTTGAGAGTGCTACATCTGGCAGGCAAAAGAAAGTCAATTGACTGTCACACTGAGGGAACCTTGAGCAAAAGAGACCTTCAAGCCTGCTCCCACAGTGGCTTACTTCCTCCAACCAAGCCAAACATCCTAAAAGCGCCACTCCCTTTGGGGGCCATTCTCTTTCAAACCACCACATTTACAGTCTCGGATAAATGTGTTATTTGATTTTACCTGCCATAATAATTGAAATACGAGACATGCATATTGTTAAATCAGAACTACTGTTCTTCATTATTTAGAGAAATAATAATGTCCTTGTTAGTAAAATGTAATTGAAAACACAAACCACTTTTTACTAGTCAATTTACATATAACAGTTATTGAACCAGTCAGTTCTGGGTCTGAGCTTAAGGCAATGCAGGCAGCAGCAATGTCATCCCAGCATGAAACAAATTACTCAATTTTTAAACTAATTTAAGGGTATTTTAGTAAATGGTTAGTTTAATAGGTTGTATTTCATTTTAATGTATTATTCTATGGTAAAAAACTGATTATTTGTAACAGAAAATTTAGTGATATGAAGTGTACTTAATGGTTTTGAAATAATTTATGCATTAGGACATATTTGGTTAATGAGTGAAGAAGAAGAACTTCCATGTTGTTAGAACTTTCTACTCT
The DNA here is from genome assembly GCF_049852395.1 of Peromyscus maniculatus bairdii. Lineage (NCBI taxonomy): Eukaryota > Metazoa > Chordata > Mammalia > Rodentia > Cricetidae > Peromyscus > Peromyscus maniculatus. Next base: position 72,102,736 of record NC_134875.1, on the reverse strand, counting down.
TCACTCTAATACTTGTGTGGCAGAATAATATCTAATAACTGCAAAGCAATGGCTTATGACAATTTTCCCCAAAATACTTTATTTATAGATTTATTGTTATCATCTATTGTATTATTCAAATCTTTTATCATTACATTTTTCCATAGAATGTATCCCCATTCTTGTTACTGGAATAGTAAATCTGTACATACTACTGTATATGGTTGGGTAGAAGGTAAAAAACAAAATTAAATAACTGTTTCAAAATTACACTATTTTGTTGGTTTAATTAAAAAATGCCTATGAAAGGTTTTTTCTTCATCTTTAATGTAAATTCTTATAAAATGTAATTAATTATTGGGTTTACAGCTGTCTAATGATTATGGCTTTTCTCTTGTGGAAGGATTACATAGTACCTTCTAGGACTGTGAATGCTATGTAGTAGGAATAAAGCTTCCAGCTGGGCACCAACTTGACTTCTCCATGTTTTGTAACATCAGTCAATGGTTCAGCAACAGGACCTTATTGTTAAGTTATTGAAGGTAACCACACAGCATTGGCAAAAACCTGTAATGTTTCATGGACCACTTCACCAATGATTTAACAAGATATAACCCATTCTGGGTACATGGGGTATTATTTGTAACATATAATATCTAGTTCTGGTATTGTCTTTTCTATTGTATATTCCATTTAAATTCCTTTTATATATTTTAGGAAGCTTCTGAAGTGGTACATTTCAATATGATTTTATCAATATGCCTTTAATATTAGTTATCTTTCCTCATAGTCTCTCTTTTACCTTGCCTTTCCATTTCCTTCCCCTTCCAATTATCAAAGTTGCTCCTTTATAGTAAAATATTTTATGTCCCTCTCTTTGGAACATCCCCTTTTTCCCCCTGGTCCCTTAATAGCTACCTAACCTCTGTGCCTGTTCAAAATGAAGCACACGCATTTAAATTTTAAAAGCTGATATCCACTTATAAAAGAAAATATGCAAAGCTTGTCTTTCTGTTATTTTATCTTCTTTATTTTTTTTTCTTTTGGTACTGAGAATCAAACTCAGGGCCTTGTATTTGCAAGGCAAGTGCTCTATTGACTTAATTAAATCTCCAACCCCAAGCTTATCTTTCTGAGACTAGGTTGCCTCACTGAGAATGATTGTTCCTAGCTTCATTCATTTAATTTCATCTGTTTTAATAGCTGAATAATATTTCATTGTACAAATGTACATTTTCATTTCATTCATCAGCTGTTTTCAGTTTCTGGCTATTATGAACAGGAGAGCAACATACATGAATGAACAAATATCTCTACAGCAAGATGTAGAGTACTTTATGTATATGTTCAAGAATAGTATAGTTAGATCATATAGTAGATCAATTTTCAGTTTTTACAGGGTCTTCCATAGATTTCCATAGCAGTTGCATCAGTTTTCACTCTCACCAGCAATGAATCATTGTCCTCCGCCAACACCTCTAATCCTTGTCATCCTATGCTGTCATTTGTTATATTAATTTTGAACATTCTGATAGGGGTGAGATGAAGTATCAATATAGTTTTAATTTGCATTTTCTTGATGGCTAAGGATGCTGAATAATTTTTTTAAGTTTGTTTCAGCCACTTGTGTTTTTTTTTAAAACTCTATTTAATTCTATACCACATTTTTAAGTTGACATAGATATTTGATTTTTCATGTTCAGAAATTTTTGTTTTGTTTTGCTATTTGCATATTCTAGATATTAATCCTTTGTCAGATGTATGAGAAACAGGCACAGAAAACTCATGCCTATAGAAGCTATGAGCAATTGATATTTGCTGGGAGAGTGACACTGAGTATATCAGCCACACTCCAAGGCAGACTTTGTATTCAGGAGTAGTTGACCAACATGAAATAGATTCTGTGTGTGTGTGTGTGTGTGTGTGTGTGTGTGTGTGTTTTCCTATGGTTTGATATTTTTTTTGTCTTTTGGCATTTGTTTTCTTGTTTCATTTATCTTTTTATTGCCTTTATAAAAGGAAGAAAGAAATGAAGTTGGGTGGGTAGGGAGGTGAGAAGATCTATGTAGACATGGGGGACTGTTGTGAAACAATCTTTGTACACTGTAAATATGTATTGCTCTCATTGTTAATAAAAAGCTGATTGATCAATTAGCCAAGATTTTCAGGGCCAAGAGAATGATGGGAAGAAGGATGGAGTCTGAGGAGTCTTAAGCCAGAAGCAAAGGAAACAGGACATGTAGAAAATGAAGTAACAAGACATGAGCCATGTGGTAGAACTTAAATAAGAAATATGGGTTAATTTAAGTTGTAAGAACTAGTTAGTAACAATCCTAAGCTATTGGACAAACATTTATAATTAATATTAAGTCCCTTGTGGTTATTTTGGAGTGACTGCCAGGACACAGGAGAACTCTGCCTACAGGGAAAAGGAAATATGACAAAAATATTTTGTACAATTTTTTTTTAGAAAATAAGAAAATTTAAAGATAAATTATATAATCACAGAAATGTTATAGAAAACTGTTTTAAAATTATGTTTTTGTGTATTTTACAATAAATTATACATTATTCTAAATTCAATTTAAGAAGTTATTTAAATGTTAGAATGTTTATATATGTGTGTATATATGTATGTACATAGGTATGTGTTTATATGCATATAAACTAATAAGACTGAATTGTACTAACAGCTCTCTAGTGCAATTATTCCCTTATAGAAAAATCAACTTACATTTTAGAAGTTTTTCATCTATGGACAGCCTCCATTCTGGATCTCCCTTATTGTAATGGCATCCACGGAATTCCAGGCTTCACATGTAGATTCTTTCAGCTTTTGGTTTTAGAACAGAGGGTAAATTTACAGTTCTTCTTGTGAAGGTGTTATTAATTCATGAATTTTTTTAGAATCATAATACAAAATGTACACATAAGATGGTCTTCTAACCTAGGTGTAGTTCAAAACAACAAACTTGGTTAGTCACTATGGTTGCTTCCAAATATTTATATCACAATCTCTGTGTATATCAAATGGGACTTTGCAGATGTGATTTAGAATGCGGGCCTTAGTGTAGAGAGACTGTGGTATGCACGAAATGAGTGCCAATGCATGAGCATTTCAAAGTGGAAGTGAAAGTCAAGTGCCAGAGAGATATAACATAAGAAAAGGCAGTAGTTTTTTGAGGTGTCATACTGACTTTGATGACAGAGGAAACAGTAATTAATCTGAAAATGCAGGGTGCTACTAGAAGCTGAGGATGTCCTATAGAACTGACAGCCAAAAAGGAAATGAAAATCTCATTGTACAACTGTATGAAACTAATTTCTAACAACAATCTAAATAATTCAAGGAGCCTTTTTCCCAAAGCCTTCAGTAAGAGCTACCCTGCTGTCACTTTATTTTAGCATGTCTAATCTTTGCCAGATCTATGGTCTATAGAGGTAATAAAATAGATGAATGCTTTATAACTAAATTTGTAATAATTGGCCATGATAACAATAGAAAAGATGTACTGTCACTGTCGTTGGAATGATTAGCCATTGCTATAAATTATTTTATTCATGGCAGTATTCTTAAAATGTTTTTCAGTTATATTTTCTTTCTTCGGTATCCTGACTATGCCAAATTAGGCATGCTATTATTATTTCTAAAATATTAATAATCATTTTCTTCTGAGAATAGAAATGGAAAAAATATTTAAAAAGAGAAATAACTATACACTATTGTAGCTACATTGAAACTCTACAGCTAGTTGTGTTTCATTGTGTTTCAGACTTGAAATAAAAAAAAAACAACTTCATGATTCAATCACATGAAATTCCTCTGGGATGAAAATAATTTAAAGTTGGAGAACAAAAGAAAGAAGTTAAAATGGAGCTCAGCTTGACAGTTCAATAGTAATGTCACAGTCACTTCACTTTAATAGATAAAATTTTCATTCAACCCATTAAAATGTCTTCAAATATATAACACTCAATATTAAAGTCCACAACTAACGTGGCTTAATATTGTAGTCAATTCTAAATAAGAAAAAATGTTGCTTGAAAGTTCAGTTAAAATCATTAGAGTATAAGGAGGAGTTGGTATCTGTCAAAAACAGGTGATTGCATTTTTATTAAAGAAGTGACATTCAGTCATCATAAATGGTGACTGTCAAAATGTAAGATATTGGTGAAAGCACAGATATAGATATTGTTGTTGCTGCATGCCTCTAGTTTTAATCTTTCTGACTCATAGGGAAAGGGATTTAAATCAATGACAAAAACTGTGAAGCCCATTTCAAAAATAAAAATCATGCTTTCATAGCTTTGAAGGAAGGCTAAACTTTGCATCTTATATTTTTTCAAGCTTGAACCTGTCACTTATTTGTCAAATAAATATTTTTATGAACATATAAAGTTATAGAATTTCTCACTGGCACTATTTCCTTCATTTACCCAGTTAAATGTAATCTGTGTTTCCACAACCACAGAAGGGCAAAGGGTGAAATAACAGATTTTATGCAATACAACAACAGTAACACCAAACCCATAGTTCTCTGTGACTCCATCCATTTTTTTTGTCCTCAATGTTTTATCTATAGGCATCATAGCCAGTGGGCCAAATAAAACCTTGGAAAGTGTCTCATATGTGGCTTAGTCACTTGCTTTGCTAGGGGCTCTCACTATTGTCTTATTTTCTAGACAGAATCCTTATGGCCAGTAGTGAAAAATAAGATGCAATTCTGCCATTGATATCAGTGAAGATGTTATTGCTGCTATTCTCTATTTGAGGAATGGGCTAAGAAAGATGAGATGAAATCACAGAAAAAAGGATGACTTCAAGTGCTGAAGTGATGGCGCAAATCTAATGTTCATGTTAATATGTTCCCAGATTTTTTCAAAAACATACACTTAAAGCTTGATAAAAGACAGACTATGCAGTATAAACATGACACGTATCATCAACATCCTTTCAAGTATTAGAATTCCATTTTAACAGTATGCAAATTAGTTATGCCTTGTTTCAATGTATATCTTTGCTTCTCTTGGCATAGGTAATATTTTTATTTTTAAACAGTTAAGTAAACTAATTACTTAGGAACAATAAGAGATATATGTGAAGGTAAATAGATATTATGGTTTGATTTTTAATGTTTAACTTGTTCAACTAAATTCCAGTGTTATAGGATGAGTGATAGAAAGGAAATACACAATTCTTAACAAGTGTCCCCTTTGTCTTCTTTTTCTAAAATTATTTAGATTCTGTGAAGATACCAGAAAGGTCTAATGGAGATTAGGAATATAAAGCTTGGGTGCAACCTGTAATGAATTATCCAAGTGTGAACTTAGACTGGACATAATATTCCATGATAACATTTTCAGTTCACAGTATTGCAAGAGTAAATAATGAATATAAATTGTTCACAAAAACTCCATGAGAATTACTATTTTCAAAGAAATTTCTACAGTCATTATTCTTATTATGAATAAATAATATGGGCCAAAATTGACTAAATGAAGAGACATATAATTCTAAGTACACCAAGCCATCAAATGTGGAACACTCCTTTTCTTATGGAGTCAGACATAGTGATCCTTTCTCTGTTATGATGTATGACAATATGCACAGAGTATTAGGCCCCAGAAAAATTCACTCAAGGACTTGCTGTCCACCTTTCATTAGTGCTCAAATATGCACCATCCAGTGGCTGTTTTGCAGTTTCTTCCAAGATTAAAACATTATAAACTCATTTATACATATACTGTTAGAGGTGTGGTGAAACAACACATTGTCCTATGGAAAGCTCCAACATTTCATCCTGAAGGGAAGCTCCATAAGCTCAGAAAGTAAACAGCTCAAAAAATAGCTTTAAAACATCCCTGAAACTTATTACATTCACTAGGCTCCTCCTTCCTGAGTCTTATATAAGCAAGCAGAACTTCTCAGAGATAGTCTTAGATAAGGAGAGCTGCCTAGAGTACTCTCAGACCAGCCAAGCAGACCAGAAGAAGCAGAGGTCAGTCAAACTACCTAGAAAAATATAAAGACAGGTTGAGCTTCCTAAAAAAGACTCAGAATAACCAAACTACATGAAAAGTATACTCTCCAACCTTCTGAATTCTCTGGAGGTAATGCAGTGAGCTCCATGCTGGTTTTAGTGAAGTAGCTATCATTAAGGAATTTCTACTAATGTAAGTAACCTCTCACCCATATTCATGACAGTAATCACAATAAAACTCATTAGTTCATGAAATTGGACATTGGTGGTATCTGTACTTTGGTCTACTGTTGATTTCTGGGATGAGTAGTTGTTTGTTCACTGTTGGCCAGAAAATACTTGGTCACACAATACCATGCAAATGATCCATATTTTCCAGTGCATACTAGAATTTAGTTAATATATTTAGTTATCTATCCTTTAAGAAGTCTCAACTAAGACTCTATCCCCCAACTTTCCCATGGCTCTAACGAAAACCTCAGTAGCAATCTGTCTTTTGGCACTAGCTCCTAGGTAAATAAAGACATTTGATTGTGCAGGAATTTTCAACATCCTTGATTTCATCCTCCATTTGCCAAAAACAAAGTCCAGCTCAACATCTGTTACAGCTTAATTATTTCTATAAATAGTCTAATTTTTTTAGCATTTAAGTAAACTAAGGCTAAAAAACACATTTCTTAAGTATAACTATACATTTATAGCCTTGTAAATTGAAGCCTTGTGAATCTTCCAGCAGGAATGATGAAAAAGACTTCAATTTCTTTTTTTTTATAGAAGAATCTCCAAAACGCACTTAAAGAAAAATACTAGAAACCAAAGGAACACAGAAAATAAAACATTCCACTAGAGACTCTCAAGATACTATTAGTACAAGCCATAAACTCAGACTTTCATTATTTACTGGAAATCCTAATGTGCATGGTGATATTTCGATTTTGATTAGTTTCTCCGACAGTGTCCTCACCTTGTTCCTTTCCTATACTTGGAAATTTAAATTATTCATGGTAAGACAGACCCTAAGCAAATGAGAAAAGCAACAGGAAAACAATGATAATAAGCCTCTTTGTTTACACATGCTTTAGACAACAGTGTAGCAGAATGAGAGCTTTGCTCTGGGGATCCTCATTTGATTCTGGCTGCATCACTATTTTATAAAGGTTTCTGTATGTGAATGCTCCTGTGAATTTAAGTGTTTTCCTTCCTAATGATATTTTCCCCCCTCTGAGTAGAAAATAAAAAAAAAACTGGCATTATATACAAAAATGCAAGGAAATTTAATGATATTCTTGCTTTCTAAGTTCTCCCTGTGCAACTGTACTTAAATAGTATTTACATAATGAGAATAATTGGGAGAGAATTTTAAGGAAGCTGCTCCATAGATCATGCCTGGGCTCTTTTCATTTATTATGCAGAATAGGTACTTTTGTTTAGGGAAAACAGTTATTCAGGCAAGTAACTTACACTACTCCTAACTTGAAAGGAATGATTAAAATAAACACAGTCATATACAAAGAGCCTCTTTGTATAAATTATGACCTTTTGTATAAGGCCCTAATCAATATCTGAAAGCCTGAGATAAGAAACTAGATGACGGTACTTTTATTTTTCACCCTCTAGGTAGCTTATTGTGTTTCCAACTGAAGAAATCTAACCACAAACAAAACATACTAATATGCATGTTGACCAGGGAGCTGATTAATATAGTCAAAATAGATGAGCCCCATGTGACATAAGACGGGATAGAAAACAATAGGAAGTCCCACTAGAAAGCCAAATACATGGTTTTATAACCTAGACCATGAGTAAGTCTAATGCTTTGAAACTGGGGAAACTAAGATGTAACTGCCACACTGATTTCCATAGTGGCCATACAAGGTTTCACTTCCACCAGCACGGATACGGATTTCCCTAATTCCACATCCTGACCCCAATACCTTGTTGCATTGAACTTGAATATTTTGATAACTGTATGATAAAATCTCAAAGTAGTTTTGATTTGTATTTCTGTTGAACATTTCTTTAAGTGTTTGTCAACCATTTGTGTTTCCTGTGCTGAGAGTTCTCTGTTTATATCTATAGTCCATCTTTTTAAATTGGGTTGTTTGTTTTCTTGATGTCCAGTGTTTTGAGTCCTTTATACATTTTAGATACTAGTCTACTATCAGATATGTACTTTGTAAGAATCTTTTCCAATTCTATAGCCTGCCAATTCGTCCAGATGATGGTGTCAATTTCCACACAGAAGATTTTCAGTTTCATGAAGTCCTGTTTATAAATTGTTGTTCTTAATACCTGTAATATTGATGTTCTGTTCAGAAAGTCTTTTCCTGTGTTAATGAGTTCAAGCCTATTCCCCACTTTCTCTTCTATCAGAATCAGGGTATCTGGCACTATATTGATGTCATTGACCCATTTGGAGTTTAGTTTTGTGCAAGGTGATGAGTATGGATCTAGTCACATTCTTCTAGATGCTCATCATTTTCACCAGTGCCATTTGTTGAATATTCTATCTTATCTACTGCATAATTCTGGCTTCTTTATCGAAGATAAAGAATGATGTCCGTAGGAGTGAGGACTTCTCTCTAGGCTTTCAGTTCAATTCCTTTAATTTGCATGTATGTTTTGGTGCCAATACCATGCTGTTTCTATTACTATAACTGTGTAGTACAACTTAAGATTTGGGATGACAATACCTCCAGCAGTTCTTTGATAATTCAGGACTGTTTTAGGTATTTTGGTTTTTTTATGTGTGTATGTTTACATATGAAGCTGAAAATTGTCCTTTCAATTTCTGTGAAGAATTGTATTTGAATTTGTAGGGAGACTACATTGAATCTGTAGAGTGCTTTTGGTAAAATTGCTATCGCCATGTTTGTTATATTAGTCCTACTAATCGATGAGCATGGAATTTCATTCCATCTTCAGGTATCTCCATAAATTCCTTTCTTTAATATCTTAAAGATTTTGTCATACAAGTCCTTTACTTGCTTGGTTAGAGCTACCCCAAGTTTTTTGTTTCCTGTTTTTTGTTTTTATTTGCTTGTTTTTGAGGCTATTGTGAATGGTGTTGTTTCCCTGGTTTCTTTCTCAATCTATTTGTCACTTGTAAATAGGAAGGTTTCTGATTTTTGTGTGTCAAGTTTTATCCTGATACTTTGCTAAAAGTGTTTATCAGCTATAGTAATTTCTTGAGGCAATTTTTTAGGGACACATGTGTATACTGTCTTATTATCTGCAAATAAGCATACTTTGACTTTCCCCTTCCCAATTTGTGTCTGCTTGATCTACTTCAGTTTCCTTATTGCTTTAGCTATGGCTTCAGGTACTATTTTGAATAGGTATGGAGAGAAGAAACAACCTTGTCATGTTCTGATTTAGTGAAAATTTATTGAGTTTGTCTCTATTTGGGTTGACATTGGCTGTGGACTTGCTGTAACTGACTTTATTAAGTTAAAGTATGTCCTTTCTATCCCTTGTCTGTCCACAACTTTTATCATGAATTGTTTGATTTTGTCAAAGGCCTTTTCTGCATCTAATGTGACAATCATGTGTTTTTTGTCTTTCAGTTTGTTTATATGATGCATTTCATGTATTGATTTACATACACTGAACCATCCCTGCATATCTGTGATGAAGCCTACTTGATCATGGTGGATGATCTTTTTAATGTGCTCTTAGATTCACTCTGCTAGTGTTTTATTGAAAAAATTTGCATCTATGTTCATAATGGAAAAATGGTTCTTTCCTACCTTCTAGCTCCTGAATAACCATTCAGAGGCTTAACATTACTATTACTGCTCAGCCAAAAGTTCAGGCTTGTTACTAGATGACTCTTACAGTTTAAGTTAACCCATATTTCTATTTGTGCTTTGCCAAGTGGCAGTACCTTTACTAGCATGGAATGTTCATCTCCTGCTTCCTCTGTTTCTGGTTGGTGAGTCCTGACTCTGCCCTTCTCCTTCCCACCTTCCTCACTTTGGTTGCCCAATCTATTCTTCTTGCCTGGCTACTTTTCAATCAGTGTTTCATTAAACCAATTTGAGTGACAAATCTTTACAGCATACAAGAGGATTACACCACAGCATTTCTCCCCTTTTGTCTAATGAAAAGGAAAATGTCAACTTTAGCATAGTAAGATTACATACAACAAAAAGTTATCAAGTAAGAATTACAGTTACATTATCCAGTCTATTTGTATTTGACAAAATTAGAAAAAATACTCTATTATCTATCCTATCTTTGTGAGTGCAAAATTTTGTACCTAATTTATCTATTATCATAACTAAAGAAAACTATAACTAAGCTATCTAATCTTCAACTCCTTCAGAGACGCCAGAAGGGTAAAATGTTATGTGATGACGAGGATATCAGGCTACCAGGACAGTCACCCAAAACTCCTCTAGAATGTTGGGGTATCCAACCACCTCTGGCCTACTGGCCTACCATATCTGAAATACTTTCTCCTGAAGCAGGGAATTTTGAAGGACTATCCTGCCTTATCTTGTCAAAGTTTGGCTGTTGATTTTCTTGTATCCTGCTGGACAATTCTGGACAGTATGTTGTCAACAATTGAGGCAAGGGCAGCTTCTTTGCCCACATGGCTAGCTTTTGCTGTAAAGAAAGCAAACTCCACACAGAGTTTCTTGGATGCCCATCATCTTCTCTGAAGTAAATTGGTGCTTCCAGGAGTGGATGTGTCTCACTGTCATGAAAAGTCGGAGTTATTAAAACATTTAAATACCATATTCTGTAGGGCTTTGAAGTGTTTGAAGATTGTCTATCTATCTGAAATACATCAATGTATTTGAAAACCTAACTAGCATGACTATAATTTTGCTATTATAGATGACTAGTAACCTATATTTCTTAATTATGTATTATATTTTTAAAGAACTACATAGACATAATACCCTAAACAAGAGTAGAAGTATACATACATTATAACAAAATTAACTTTAAATTTGTATCAATAAACCAAAATCTATACAAATGTAAAATATGTAAGATTAATAGTTATTTTGGATTAAATTAGTTCTAATTATTTACCCTTTTATCCTATCATTTCTATACCCCCTTTTTTTTCAGAACAAGATCCCTGAATCTAATCTCCTATGTTTAACTTTTTTCCTAACTATAACCAATAACAACTTGTAAGCAGCCCCCCCCCACTTAAATTATAATAAACATCCATAACCCATTTTGGGGAATGTTGGGCATACTTCTCTAAACTACTTCCTGCTGATTGGGGGCACTGGTACTCTTTGCATGACCCTGAGAAAATTCAGGATTATGGTAGTCCTGGCTGTAGTATTCTGTAAGGCTATAGTATTATTTGTAGATTGTGTAGCTAGAGTTTTCCTGCCTTGCTCACAGTCAGGACAAATCTTTATCACCTGCCAGTCCCACAGCCATTCAGACCCAACCAAGTAAACACAGAGACTTATATTGCTTTACAAACTGTATGGCCATGGCTTCTTGCTAACTGTTCTTGTAGCTTAAATTAACCCATTTCTATAAATCTATGCTTTGCCACGTGGCTCATGGCTTACAGGCATCTTCACATGTGGCTTGTCCTGGCGGCAGCTGGCTGTCTCTCCTTCTGCCTTTCTGTTCTTTTATTTCTCCTCTCTGTTAGTCCCACCTATACTTCCTGCCTAGCCACGGGCCAAACAGGTTTTATTTATTGACCAATCAGAGCAATTTGACATACAGACTGTGAGACCAAAATGAGCCATCTTAGAAATAAGACCAAAATGCTTTCACCCTAAAACTAAGGCCTAAGATTTCTCCTTTTAGGAATAGGCCATTAGTTACTGAAACCAGTCAGTTCAGATTCCAGAAACAAGGAAGTGTAAGTACAGAGTCACAAGATAGTCACGAGGTAATGCCTGCCAGACTATGGAATTTCCTCTCCCTGGTTTCCAGGGTAACTGATCACAGAAATGCCCCCACCTGAGGGCAGCCAATGAGAAATGGTGGCAGGCAACCACTCCCTTAGAAGTAATTTCTAGAAGTCCCTAGAAGCGAGCCAATCAGAATTGTATCCATACTAGCACCCCTAAATGATGTAACCTTGTGACTTTTCCCTTTAAAAACTGAGCTTGCAGACAGGTGGGCGCTTCCTCCAGCCTCCACTACGTTGGATGTATTGGACGAAGTCCCTGCCTAGGCTTGTATTGCTTTTGGATATCCAGAATTAAACCTTGCTTTTGCATTCCGGCATGCTCATCTTTGGTGGTCTCTCTGGGGGTCACGATCTGGGCACAACAAGACCATCCTGCAGCACAGCCAAGTGCAGACCATCTCAGACACCTGCACTCAGGCCCATGGTCCTGATTATGCTCTATGTGGACTTGCTGGGTAAAGCCACGAGGAACCTGAGAACGGGCTCCCACAGGACATACAGAACATCCCACATCAGGATTGTGTTGGTCACTAGTATTGAAGCTATTCTGGATGAAGAATTCAGAAGAAACTGCAACAGAGGTGCTCTGAAACCTTAGATCACCTGGGATATCTTTTCCCATTCGAGATTTTTCAGGGGGTTCCCTTCAATCAAACATGATTTTTCTTTACCCAGAATGAAATCATAGCCTCTCATATTCCATGGAATATGAAGCAGAAAAAGGATGACTTCTGTGACTCTGTCTTTTTATTAGGAAATTGAGACCATGGATGTTGAGAGTTATCAATGTGCAGTATTTATTGATTCCTGTTATTTTATTGTTGTGGTGTGGGGTTTTCCCAGGCATTTGGTTTTCTGGTCTGGAATTATTTATTCCTTGTGTTTTCTTGGGTGTGGTAAATGTTCTTGGGTTGAAGTTTTCTTTCTAGTGCCTTCTGTAGAGCTAAATTTGTAGCTAAATACTGATTATTTTTTATTGCAGAATGATTATAATTAAGTCTGACTTTATCGGTTATTTGACCTTTTTCCTTTTCAACTTGTAGTATTCTTTCATCTGTACATTTAGTGTTTTGGTTATTATGTGTTATAGGAATTTTATTTCTGGTCTAGACTGTATTCTGCATGCTTCTTATGCTTTAATGGGTAACTCCTATTTGTTCTATGATTTTGTTGAAATTTTCTACATTTTTGGCTTGGGTTTCTTATTCATCTATTCCTATTACTCTTAAATTTGGTTTTTTCATACTGTCCCATGTTTCTTGATATTTTTTGCTTAGATTTGTTTATATTTAACATTTTATTTAACAAAGGTATCCATTTCTTCTATTTTTGTCTTCAGTGCCTGAGGTTCTATCTTCAATCTCTCATGTTCTGTTGCTGAGATTTTTCTCTGAGGTTCTTGTTCTAGATTTTCTATTTGCAGTTTTCCCTCACTTTTGATTTTTTTTATTGATTCCATTTCTACTTTCATGTCTTGAAGCATTTTCTGATTTCATTCATTTTTTTGTGTGCATTTTTACAGAATTCATTAATGGATTTATTCCTGTCTACTTTAAGGTCCTTGGACATAATCAAAATAGCTATTGTGAAGTCCTTGTCTTGTATTTCAGCTATATTGTCTTTCTTGGAGCCCACTATAGTAGGGTTTCTGGGCTCTAGTGGAGGAGACATATTGTCCTGACTGCTAGTGATTGTGTTTTTGTGTTGGCATCTAAGCATCTTGGTTTGGAATGATTGAATATTCCATTCCTTGTTTTTTGTTGCCCTTTCTGGTTCTTAGGAGAGTGTGGTAGCTGTGGGTTGCCTGGTAGGGAATGCCTTTGAGATCCTTTCAGGTGAGGCCACTGGTGGAGCTGGGTAGAACATCTTACTGTGTTTGGGGAACTAAAAGTAAGGAATGAGGATGGAATAAAAGAGTGTGAGAGAGTCAGGAGAGAGTAAAAGAATATGAGACAGTCAGTAGGGAGGAGATCTGGGTATGATGACAAGATCTGTGTAGATCCTTGGGATTGGAGGCAGAGAAGAAGGAGAGACCATAGCAAATAGTCAGCTACAGTCCTGGTGGTAGGCCTCAGGGACTGGAATTGGAGATGAGAAAGGAGAAGGAAGATTGCATACCTAATTCCCTAAGATACACTGCCTGCTGAGTTGAAACAAAGGGATCAGATAAGATGTTGAAATTTAAAAGATATCCCATGGTGGTTGGTAAAAAGATTGAAATAGACTGCTGGAAGCTAGGCATGATGGTCCACATTTGTAATTCTCAAGGCTGAGGCAGGATGGTTATGAATTCAAGACCAGAATGGTCTACAACATGAGTCTGTCTCAATAAAAAATGTTGAGCAAAATGTGGATTAAAATAGTTATCTTGAAAAGAAGAGTGAGCTAGTGTGGTAATTTGAATATAATTGGCACCCATAACTCATATAGAGTGGCACTATTAGGAGGTGTGGCTTTGTTGGAGTGGGTATGGCTTTCTTGGAGGAAGTGTGTCATTGTGGGGGCAGGCTTTGAAGTTTTCTATGCTCAGAATACTGCTGTATGAATTAGTCAACTTCATGTTGCCTGAAAGATGTAGGACTTTCAGCTACTCTAGTACCATACACTTCCCTTCAAGATGATAATGGACGGAACCTTTAAAACTGTAATTGAGCCACTCCAATTAAATGTTTCCTTTATAAAGGTTCCCAAGTTCACAGTGTCTCTTCACAGCAATAAAAACCCCAAGACAGCTAGTAACTGAAATAAGCAAAGAACACAAGAGAATAAACACACTAGTAATTCAGGCCTATAAATAACATTAATAAGATTTACCATCACTTTCATTTATCTAATACTCAAAGCTAGGCAGAGTACTCTGATTCCTTATTGTGAAAAAAAAATAAAAAAAACTGGATGTGTCCCTATCACTGTGAAGAATATTAAATCAGAGAAGCTGGAGGGAGGCTTGGTATAATTCATGTATCGTAAGTGGATTATGGAAGGCAAACATTCTATGTGAGCTGAGTATATATTCCTTTTTTTTCTGTTTAGTATGAGTTAGAAGTGTTAAAACCTAGTGAAGTTTGACCATGTTTTAGTCATTATTTGCCAATTGATTCAAAGATATAGTTTGACTTCCTGGGTTCCTGTGTAATAGCGTTCTGTTGCTATATGTAAACCATCATGGTGAATTTGTGTAGTTATCAATACTTCTGAATTTTCAGTTGAGTAGTGGATACAAAGGAATAATTTGATTTTGGCGAGGAGGACAGGGCCCAGTAAGAAAATAGAAACTAACTACTTAAATGCAGAAAAGATTTAGTGTGAAGAATCCAAATACAGGATCTGAAAAACTAAATAAAAACAATTAAGACAACCTAAAGTTTCACAACAGGAGATAGCTATTATCATCTTTACAAATAAATAGATAATGGAAGTTAGTGTTTCATCAGGCTCCATAAGCCAATGCTGCTCAGCATGAACAACCACCATGGTAGAAACTACCCAGCTGTAAGTCATTATTTATCATTATGAAAAAATACTTGAGATGATAAAGTTAAGGGAAGAAAAATTAATTTTTGACTGTTTGATAAATCTCAATATTAATGGTCTCAATTCCCCAATACAAAGACGTAATAGAGTGAATTTTAAAGTGAAAAACTTTTATGCTACATCCCATTCAAAATACACAGTTTATAATCAAGGATATATCACCTTAGGGTAAAAAGGATATAAAAGATACTTCAAGAATTTGGATTAAAGTAGCAATCAGGTGTATCTATTTTAATATCTGAAAACAAGACTTTAAACCAAAACTAAACAGAAGAGAAAAAAGGATAATATATACCCATCAAAGAAAAAAATCCACTGATATGACATTACTATTCTGAATATCTATATACCAAACAAAGGGACATTCACATTCATGAAAGAAACACTCCTACTCAAAAAAAAAAAAAACATATTGTCTCTCATACAGTTATAATGGGTGACTATGATACCCTGTTATCACCAATAGACAGGTCATTTCTAGACAAAAAATAGAGAAATCATGAAGCTCAATAATGTCATAAACCAAATGGACCTAGCTGATATTTTCAGAACATATCACTCAAAAGAACCTACCTTCTTCTCAACAGCTCATGGAATAGACTCCAAACTTGACCACATATTTGGACACAAAGCAAGTCTCAAAAGACACAAGAAAAGAGAAATAACACTCTTCATCCTAACAGATCACAATAATTTAAAACTGGCTATCAGCAACAGAAACAACAGAGTGTTTACACACTCATAAACTGAATAACACACTACTGAATGAAAAAGGGGTCAAAACAGATACTAAAAATTTTAGAATTGAATGAAAATGAAAACAATGTACCCAAACTTACAGGATTTTGGAAGGCAGTTATAAGAGCTAAATTCACAATATTAAGTGCCCATTAAAAAAATTGGATAGATCTGATATCAGTAAAAAGAAGGCAGTAAGAAATAATCAAACTCAGGGATGAAATTAATAAAGTACAAATAAATAAAAAAGAACAATATAAAGAGTTCGTTCTTTGAGAGAAATGAGTAAGATTGATATGCTATTAGTCAAATTAACTAAAAGATAGAAAGAGAAGATCCAAATTAACAAAATTAGAGATGAAAAGGGGGATGTAAAAACAGACATTAAGAAAATCTAGAGAATCATAAGGATATACTTAAAAAACTGTATTCTATCAGATTGGAAAATATAAAAGAAATGGATAAATGTCTTGAAATTTATCACCTACAAAAGTTGTCAAAAATGGATAAACAATTTAAAGAGATCCATATCCCCTAGTGAGGTAGGAGCAGTAACTAATTACAAGTCTCCCAACCAAAAACAGCTTAGAGACAGACATATTCAGCGCAGAATTCTACCAGACTTTCAAAAAAGAATTGATTCCAGCACTCCCAAGGTCACTCTCCAAAGAAGAAACAGAAGGAACATTGCTCAATTCTTTTCAAGAAGCCACGATTACTCTGACACATAAACCACATGAAGACTCAACACAGGAAAAAATTTACAGTCCAATTGTCCTGATGAACACAGATGGAAAAATACTCAGCAAAATACTTGTAAATCAAATCCAAGAACCTATCAAAAAAGTCATCTACCATGACCAAGTAGGCTTCATCTCAGACATACTGGGATGGATTGACCTTTATAAATCAATATGTAATCCACCACATAAACAGGGTGACAAACAAAAGTTACATGCTCATTTCATTAGATTCAGAAAGTGAAGGCCTTTGGCAAAATCCAACACCCCTTCATGATAAAAGTTTTGGAGAGACTAGGGACACAAGTGACATACTGCAACTTTATTGAAGTGATTTACCCCAAGTCTACAGTCAACATCAACCTAAATGGAGACAAATGCAAAACATTTCTACTAAAGTCAAAAACAGGACAAGGATGCCCACACACTCCATGTCTATTCAATATAGTACTTGACCTCTTAGCTAAGCAATAGACAACTGAATATCAAGGGGACAGAAATAGGAAGGAAAGACGCCAAAGTATCTGTATTTGCAGATGATGTGATTGTATACATGAAGGCCCCCAAAATCTTCACCAGCAAATTTCTAAACCTCATAGGCACTTTCAGCAAAGTAACAGGATAAATTAGCACACAAAAATAATTAAGCTTCTTTTATACAAATGAAAAATAGGCTGAGAAAGAAATTAGGGAAATAGTAACTTTAATAATAGATTCAAAACAAATATCTTGTGGTAACCCTATCCAAGCAAGTGAAAGACTAGGAAGATAAAAACTTTACGACACTGAAGAAAGCTATTTCAGACAGTATCACCAGATGTAAAGAATTCCCATGTTTCATGAATGGGTAGGATTAATGCAGTAAAAATGAACATCCTACCAAAATCAGTCTAAAGAATCAATGCATTCCCCATAAAAATTAAATACAATTCTTCACAGAAATTATAAGAACAATTTTCAGCTTCACATGAAAACACACACACACACACACACACACACACACACACACACACACACACACATTTATATAGAGAGAGGGGGAAGAGAGAGAAGGAGGAAAGAGAGAAACAAAATATAGTGCAAACAATCCTGAATAATGAAAGAACTGCTGGAGATATCACTATCCCCAACTTCAAATTTTACTACAGAGCTATAGTAATAAAGCAAAGCAAAACAAACAAAAAATAACATCAGCATTGTATTAGCATGAAAATAGACATGTTGATCAATGGAATCAAATAAAACACATAGACATAAGTCCATATACCTATGAATATTGGATCTTTGATAATGAAGGTAAAAACACACACTAAAAAATTCAAAAAATAGTTAACTGGATAGCTGCATATAGAAGAATGCAAATAAATTCATACTTGTCACACTGCACAAAACTCCAAATGATCATGGACCTTCACATAATTCCAGATACCCTGAAATCTGATAAAAAGTCTTAAATTCAGCACATTAGTTCTTTCTGAAAAGGAAGTCAGTCTTACACATGGAGTGATGTTTTGTGTAGGCTCTAACAAATAAAGCTTGTCTGAAGATCAGAGGGCAAAGCTAGCCACTAGTCAGCCAGAGAGGCTAGCAGGTGGTGGTACACACTTTAATCCTAGTACTTGGGATCTCATGCCTTTACTCCCAGCACAGGAAGTGATATGGCTGGGTGGAGAAAGGAATATAAGGTGGGAGAAGAAAGGGGCTCAGTCCTTTTGGCTGAGGAGTTGGTGAGGTGAAAGGTGGCTATAGCTTTTTCCTTTGTGTCTATGATCTTTCATCATTTACCCCGATATCTGGCTACCGGTTTTTATTAAAACCAATTAGTATTTGTGCTACATCAGGAAAATCAATTAGCAAATGGGATTTTATAAAACTGAAAAACTTCTGAATGGAAAAGGATATCATCATTTGGACAAAGTAGCAGGCAACAGAATAGGAAATGATTAATTTCAAGTATATATCTGATAGAGGACTAACATCTAAAATGTATAAAGGAATAAAAAACATCCAGAAAACAAACAACCCAATTAAATATGGGGTACAGATCTAAACAGAGAATTCACAATTCGCAAAAGAAGAATCACAAATGGCTCAGAAACAGCAATGTTCAAAAACCTTAGTTAACAGGGAAATTCAAATCAAAATCATTTTGATATACCAGTCTGAATGGCCAAGACCAATAAAACAAATTATATCTCATGATTGAGAGGATGTCCTATAAGGGGAACACTCATCCACTGCTAAGAAGGGTGCAAACTTGCACAGCCACAATGGAAATCAGGGTGATGCTTCTCAGGAAGAAGTGAACAGATGTACTTCAAGATCCAACTATACCACTCTGGGGAATATACTCAAACAACTCTACTTGCTACTACAGAGACATGTCATCAAATATGTTCATAATGCGCTATTCAAAATATCCAGAAATTGGCAGCACTCAAGATATCCATCAACAAATAAATGGATAAAGAATATGTGGTACATTGTATAATGGAATACTACCTAGCTCTTAAAAAATAAAATCATAAAATTTACAGGTAAATGTATGGTGGTTAGAAAAAAAAATCTTCCCAAGTTAAGTTAACCCAGACCCCAAAAGACAAATTTAGTAAGTATTGTCTCTGTAAGTTTCTTCATCATGATCTTGATGCCCCTTGCTTGCAGAATCTCTCTTCTCTCTCTTTGACTGGACTCCTGCTCTTTGGCTGTGGATCTCTGCATCTGCTTTTTTCAGTTACTAGAGAAAGGCTCTTGATGACAGTTAGTGTATTCACTGATCTGATTACTGGCATAAGCCAGTTCATACACCCTCTCCACTATTGTTAGTAGTCCAACCTGGGGTCATCCTTGTGGATTCCTGGGAATTTCCCTAGCATCTGGTTTTTCCCTATCCCCATGAACTCTCCCTCTATCATGGTATCTCTTTCATGAGGCTTTACCTTCTTGTAGGAAGGAATGGGGGAAGTGGATTGGGGGAAGTGGATTGGAAGGCTGGAGGGGTGGGAGGAGGGAAGAGGTAGATCTGTGATTGGTATATAAAATGAATAAAAAATTTGGGGGCTGGAGAGATGGCTTAGAGGTTAAGAGCACTGCTTGCTCTTCCAAAGGTCCTGAGTTCAATTCCCAGCAACCACATGGTGGCTCACAACCATCTGTAATGAGATCTGGCTCCCTCTTCTGGCCTGTGGGGATATGTACAGACAGAACAATGTATACATAATAAATAAATAAATCTTTAAAAAAATTGTTAATAAAAATTTAGTAAGTATTCATTTTTATGTGAATGTTAGCTTTTAAGCCTTCAAAACACATGCCACCATCTGTATTATCATAGAGCTTAAGTATAGAATAAGGTACTGGATAGGGGGAGGGAAAATTTTCTTGAAGAAGGAGAAATAGAATATATAGTTATGGAGAGAAGGGGAAGACTGTGGCAGGAGCATTAAGTGGGAATGGAGGTACGGAATAAGCAAGAAAATACACAGATGGACAACTAAAGCCGAGGGCCATCTGAGGGGTCCTATGGAAACCTCCCACAGTAGAAGCTTTTTAAAATAGATATATATATGAAAATAATCTAGATAGAATCACCAAGTAACAGGAGAGATATAACTGCAACTAAAGTCTCTCACCACCAAGTGAAACCTCTAGTGCCAGGATTGGGTTACATCTAATTAAATTGGCGGCCAAAGGAGCCTCATAGAAACATCCAAACCACATGGTATTCGATGCTCTCCACAAACAGAATGTAAGGCCCTATTGCTGAAGGCTATATTTCTACATCTCATTGAACAAGAATAAGTCAAGCTGGTACCTAACTAAAGACTTCACTCCTACTGAGGAATATTCATGGTACTGGAAGGTATACTGCATGCTACCAGAGGAGAAAGGTAGATACTAAACTAGGTATAAACTCTCCAGTCTCTAATGGCAACCTGCCTACATGATAAATTGGTGTAATAGTGGCACAAAAGTTCTGGGAGTAATCAACCACTGTCTGTTTGTATTTAAAGCCCACTTCATGAGATGAAAGTCATGCCTGGCACTGTTTGGGTTCCATGGCTGATATGTAAAATTAAATTAATTATAAAATAAAAATATTTATGAAAAAAGAAATAAAGCAATGTAATGATTCTTAATGACATTCTGCTATGTCCATAGCTCAACCATCATCAGAGAAGCTTTATCCTGTAGTTTATATGAGCAAATACAGAGACCCACAACTGGACAATGTGCAGAGCATGAAAGACTTTGGAACAGCCAGTCCTAAGTGGAATATTTTTATGAAACCTCTCTCCTCAGGGCTCATGGAACTTTGTAGAACAGGAAGTGGAAAAACTGTAAGAGCCTGTGTGGATGAAAGACACAAAGGAAAAGATTCCTTCCAAATACAAGACTGACACACATATGAACTCACAAAGACTGTAACAACATGCACAGGACCTGCACAGTTCCAAGCCAAATGGAGTCTCATAACTGAGAGAGGGAAGTGGAAATGATCTCCCATCCCTAACCAGAAAATATCTCATATTAACAACTGCTCACCAAGGATAAATAAGTGTTTTTGTTGTTGTTTTCCCAATGAAATATAACTGGGTATACAAACCACACTTCAGGACAGCCCCCATGCCCAGCAGTCAATAGCCAACACAAAATGAACTCAATGGTATTTTTGGAGGTATTTTTGTCTCATAATGCTTTGGTCATTTTTGTTTGTTTGTTTTTACATTGATGGTCATTTGTTTATATGTTATGGTTTTGAATTTTGGATTTTTATGGGCTTTCTATGTGTTCATGTCTCTGTGTCTGTGTATGTCCTTATCATGCTTTACAGTTTTTGTTTTGTTTTGTTTTTAATTTACTTTTGTCTGTTTGTTTCCTAAAGAGAGAGAGAAGAAAGGCCTGGAGTTGGATAGGTAGGGAGGTAGAGTGGACCTGGGAGTAGATGAGGGAGGGGAAATCATGCTTGGAATATATTGTATGGAAAAAAACTATTTTTAATAATAATAAAAAAGAAACCAGACTAGACACAGAACACTCCAAACTTTTTTGTTCCTACCCTATTAATATTAGGATTCTGATAGACCTTCCTTATCCTAGACTCTAGGACAGACTGGAAATAGAGAATACAATATGGACAAACACATAAGTTTTAGATGCACAATAAAATCTCACTTCACATAGATTGGTGGAGTATTTGCCCTGCATATGGTTATAATAACAAGTTTGAGAAGTATTTGTCTTACCTAACACATAAAGAGCAATGCAGAGTCAGAACAAAAATAAATATAGTAATAAATTGCATACATAAGAACAAGAAAATTATCCAGAAACAAACACAAGTGGAATGTAAATAAATGATTAACCTAAAAAGCACTTATGAAGTAGTAGCCATAATGATACTCATTAATGTTAAAAGAACAATAGCTTTACTAGGAGATAAAAAAAATCTTAAAAAATCAAATATAAATGATACAACTTAAGACAACCAAAAATTAGTTAAAATTATCAATAGACTGGTCTACTTGTATACACATAAATGAAATGATCAGTGAATCTGAAGAAAGATAATATTTATTATGAAAAGCCAAAAAATAAAATCTAAAATGAAATAAAAGAAGGAATATGTGATAAGAGATATATGGGATACTATTAAGGAGAACAACTATAGATTATTGACATTCTATAATAAAAAGAGAGAAATTAATGGAAAATATATTCAAAAAAATAATGCTGAAATACCTTCAAAGACTGGGCAAAGAAATAGAAAGACACATTAAAAGGCCCATATGATATCAAATAAGATAAATGTAAACTGAGTTTCAGGAAACCCATTAAATTGTCAAAAAAAAACCATAAAAGAGGCAGCAAGTTTTCTTCATGGATTAGAACAGTTGCCACCAAGCATGATAAACTGAGTACAATCCTTGGATCTCACATGATAGAAGGAGTGAACTATGTCATTCAAGTTGTCCTATAACCTGTACACACTGCTTCTCATGTGCACATACTCACACATACCACTCATGGGTAGGCAAAAAATAAACAAAATGTAACTTAAAAATAACTGATAAAAAGAGCAATTGAAAGTAGTGAAAGCTATATGGATCATCACATTTAATGAAATTTAAACGAATAAATGGCATCAGATATCTCAGCAGAAACCTTATATCCCTGAAGAGAAAGGGATAATATATTTAAAATCCTGTACAAACAGGTAAAATAAAATGGAAAGCAAAAGAAAATGAAGAATCTTAAAAAAGATGGCACTATAATCATTCCTCAAGTGACACAAGTTAGGAAAGGACATAAGTTTCTAGTGAATAATAAACCTTCATATCTGTATTCCCTGGATGGCATTCTGCAGGAAGTATCTGTTTGTTTTTCTCAGTCTTTTCTCCCAGGACAGATTATTTAATGGACGCAGCAAAATTTTCCAAAGATGTTTTAAAATATTTACAAAAGAGTTAATATCCATTTCTGTAAGGGTAAAGTCTAATTCCTCTTCTCTGTGGGCAGATTTGGCAACTTGCTATTAAAGAGTCAAATGAAGCAGAGAGTTCAGTAAGCAACTTCAGATATTGTCATAAAAAGCTCTACAATGTGATTTCTTCTCTATTGAATCATTCCCTCTGGTATAACTCCACTTCTTTAATGTGAGAAGAGGTCCATAGGGAAGGAACAGACTCCTCAAGCAAACTGTCCTTTTGGAAGTTGATTCCTTCAGCTCCAATTGAGTATTAAAGGACTGAAGGTCAGACTAACATCTTAAATGTGACATCTTTAGAAACCCTAGTCTGAAACTAGTTTATTTGACTACTCTTAGACTCCTGAGAAATATTTGCATATGTGTAACATAATAAGCATTTGATGCTTAAGCTGGTAAATTTTGGGATTGCTTATGATAAAGTAAAATATAGCTAATATAGCTTCAATTATCTTCCTAACAAGATAACACAAAGGAAACACAATTACCTAAGCAAAATTTCCACAGTCAAATTCTTAGTATAATATCATATTTACTAGATTAATATTCTTTTAGAGCGCATCATGTAGCAAAATTTGGCCTCAAATTCACTATGTAGCTGATGCTGGAATTAAATCTCCTGATCCTCCAGTCCTGGGATTAAAGAGTTTCATCAAAATGATTACCTCAAAATAAATGTATTTAAACAGTAGTTGTCATCTGTTTGTTTCAAAATTTCCAGGTCTTTGACAATGTTTTAGAACATTGATCACTCATTAGTTACTCAGTATATGAAGACTTATTCTAATTATGCCTGGGTTTTATACTTGAATTTATTATTGACTGTAATTCAAATCAATTTAGATACCACCCAAATTGCTTATATGTTTGCCAATATATTTGCTTATTTATTTCAATCATTATGGTAATTATTAAGCCTATAAAATTAAGTGAGAATACTCAATATAGAGAGAACTCTTCCAATTCCTGGACTAGCCCATGTGACCAAACATTAACATGTTTTATAGCAGCCTGTTCCTTAGTCTTTGTGATAGATAACACATCTCTTTTGAGTTCCTTTCTGGAAAAAAAAAGACCAAAGTTGTATAAAGAATGTATTCAGTCAACAACTGATGTATAGTTGCTGATACCCTCCAGTCCTTTACAAGTTTAATAAAAGGTCTTGAATTTATTAGGAGCTTATCATTGTTATTCATTCTCTGTCACTTTGAAATATGTATTTATCACTAACAATTCAAAAATAAGATCTAATTGACATAAACATGATTCCTCCAAATATAACCACGAGGAAGTCAGGGCCTCCATCTACCTCTGTTTGTAGGATGTAAGAATATTAATTGCCAACAAGCAATCTTATTGAACCCAAGTCTATTTATATTAACCTGATCCTTTATAATGTTTTGCTTTCTGTCTTTTTCAGCCCCTGACCCATCTAGCTATCTACTCATTGAATCATCCTATAAGTCTATTATCTCAGCACAGATCAGAACAGAACTTGTTTATTACTACTGTTACTAGTTATAAAATAAAAATCTGTTTTTATCAACTTGCCTGGGTTGATCTTTGACCTAGCAGAGTTCAGGATATCAGTCTTAAAGGCCAAATGATGGTTATATGTATTAAAGTTTACATCATAATGTGTTTTCAATGTGTTCTTCTAATCATATAAGGAAAAATAATATTATCCAGTATTGCCTATTACCATATTTACAGGAACTGTTTTCCATTATCACTTTTATTTGCTTCTTATAAGGGATTCTATTTTTTAACAGTATCAGAACTCTAAGACAGCATCTGAGAGATTTCCTTGGCCTATCCTTCAAAGTTGCATGAGGATTGGAAGAATCCTGAGTGTTCCTCGGCTGTGAGCCTTCAGAGGAGCAAGACACGTAAAGTAGATATTCTCATATATTATTTATATTTTTAAGATTAAAACTAGTCACTAAAACATTTTAGATAAGTGTAAGTAACTTTATCTTCCATGTTTTAGCAATAACTAGGCCATTCTCATCTCTAGGGTAGGCGCTTAGTCCAACTTGCTTGAAATCATTAATCTCTGTCTTTAACTGAACAACAACAACAAAACAATGACAACAAAACTGTAGTGCTTTAATAAGGGGGAAAGATAAACATACTTTTGCATAAAAATGAACAACATATCACTTAATAATTAGTGTGCTTACTACTCAAATTGATGCATTCTGCTTCTCTTGGACACAAGCCCAGCTCAGTTGTATATAATACAACGGTGTGTTACATGAATAAGCAAATAGGTACAAAACAAACTGAAAAAGTGAGAAGCTGCAAGTTGTCTGTATTACTCTGCCAACAGATCATAGTTAATTCAGTTTCTGTGTTCTCTGTACTAAGCAAAGTCAATCACCACATAAATTCCAGCAAACATCAAGAGCGGTCATTTTTGCCTCTACAGGTCATTAGCAGTGTGGTTGCAAAGTGAAGTTTTTCAGCTCCAGAACAAGAAAGAAGGAAAATAGTCAATTGAATATATATATATATGTGGATTTAGTTCAAGAATCACATGAAAGATATCCTATGAAGACATCCAAATCTTTTGAAGAAATATTTGAGAAACCTGGCATTCTACAGAACCAGCTAAACGTGATACCAACCACGTCTATATTAATAAAACTCATAAACTATATTTATTCCCATAGTACTGTAACTTGAATTATTAGATTCTTAGATTTTCTTTCCACATTATATAAGGCATTTGAAAGGCATTCTTATGCTTCAATTCCTTTTCCATAGGAATCTATATAAATATAAGGTTTAGAGTAAGTCGTAATTTCTCAGATTGTTTTCCTTCATGGTGCTCAATTTGTTGTCTGCTCTTTGACATTCAGTTTTTTTCTGTACATAAGTTTTACTGTACATTACTAATAAATATAGGCTTCTGACAGGCATAAATTTTGAAATAAATGTGATGAGTTATTCCACATTTCCTAAAGAAATATCTAGTAAAAGTAAAATTGAAGAAACAAGAAATCCCTAACACAGAAAGCTGAGGGGCAGGAATTTTGAATTTCTTAATATAATAAGCTGGGCAAATAAGGTGAAAAATTGAAACTGTCAAAATCAAGAAAAAGAGATTAGATCATATCTCTAGGCACACTATCTACAACTTTTGTTTAAAGAATAGCTATCAAATTTTAACAGTTTGTTTTAGGGGACCATGGTGGTTAAAGTGCTTCTATAAGATATTTTTTCCAAGAAAGAATAATTCTGAGAACTAAACCTCAAAATATTTGGAGCTGTAGTTTAATCAAAATAAAAGACACAAGGATTTATCTTTATCCTAATATAACCTACCTGTCCCTCTCTAATAAAAGGTTCCTGACCACAAATCCTAACCTAATTCCATTTCTCTATCCTACTGTGTTGTCAAAGTCAAAAATTAAACAAATGAGAAAATTAATTTTATTGAGGTTCTTTCAGTAGGGAGAGGAAATCAGTTCTGAAGATTTAAGAGCCTCAGTAGGGTGGTACTTTTCCATAACACATTTGTAGGGATGAGTTGGTAACTTACAGCTGGGAATGATTATGGTTGGAAATGTTTTACAATCAGCAAAAGTGACATTCACTCAGATGAAGAATGTTTGCATCTGTCTATCTAGTTTTAAAGGCCAGTTCAAATCTCAACTAACAGTACATGATACAAAAACGATCAGTTGAAGGGTCTGTATCTGCCCTTATCTGTATGTTAAGGCAAGAACAGAGAGGTGTATGTTCATCTTGTGACAGGTAAATAAGGGTTCACTGGTCAATATATGCAAGTATTAAGAAAAAGTGAAAATCAAATATTTTCTATGAAATATTGTTAAAGAATGATAAAAAAGACAAAGAAAATCAATATAATACAAGAAAGAAAGGAGAGTCTAATTTCAGGATCTAGTTGAAGTGCCTATCCAGCTCAAAAGCAAGAATTCAAATCCAATTAACTTAAGGCCTTCTTCTTTCCATAATAAAACCTGCAGTTTTCTAGTAATTTCACCAGAACCACTTATACAACCCTAGTAGCCCTTGGTTTTATTTTAGCATATTATAATCCAACCCAAATTGCCTCCAGAACCACCCTATAATCTCATTTACCAAAATAGAAGGAAAAAGAGAAAAAAACAAAAAGCAATATTTCTTAGTAATTGAGATGCAAATTTAAAGTCATCAAAATGATATAGATAGCTAATGTCAAGATATTTTATTATAACTCCCATGTCAGAAACTAATGCCAACTAGTGGGCATATCTTATTTTATGTGACTCTTTGTTGAGGAGCCCACTCCATGCTTTTAGGTATGTCTAACTTGCTTTCAGTGAGTGCTTTTTTTCCTCTTAATCTGTGTTTAAAGTTATTAATGAAAATCTTCCAATAAATCTTTAACTATGTTTCATACAGGCTAGACTTGAAATTATTTTCTTTGTCAAATCACAAATTCTATGTTTGCCTGATTTGAAGTCCCCCAAAAGATTAACAGTGTTCCTCTGGTTCCTAAAGGTAAAAATATGATCATCTCTGTTCCTTCATAGCCTATACTGGGGATGGCAAATCCTCTAAGCAAATACTGAAGCAAAAGAAGGGTAAATATTACTTGGTTGTTTCTGGGACATATATACCACTGCACTAGTAACCTAGACTTCCCATGCCCTCCTATGGGGTCTAACTAGGTGAATATCCTTGACTGCCCTATCTAAATTTTTCTGCAACCTACCAGATATAGCCTGAGTCCCATAGCCAGTGCCCTGACCTTGTTTGAAAACCATTTCCCATACTATGGCCAATATATAGGCTTCTATTAGGACCCAGACTATCTGAAAACATCCACAGCTCCTTTATGAGCTGTATCCCCCTTCTCACTAGGTGCTCAGACTACCCAGGTCCACCTATGAGATCTAGAGTAGGAAGTACACCTGATCTTCCAATCAATGTCACTTTGACAACCCACTAGGTTTATCCGGGTTTCCACAACCAGTATATAATCCTAGTCTGACCTTCCCTGCCTTGGCTATAGAGGAGCACTAGGCTTGGACAGGTATCCTCCCTACCTACTCTTCAAACTACATGACTCTACATCATAACTAATCTTTATACTCAATCCTATCTTACCCAACTCCTTGGCTTACAACAGGAAGCACATCCTGTGTACCAGCCCAGTCCCCTCTGTTTACCTGACTTCAGTCTAGTCAAGCCATTTCCAACTTCTAGGTTCAATCTGCTCCCCACATGTTCTCTTCTTTCCAAACCTGCTGTGTTTATAAAAAAGCCCTCAAATATAACAAAGGAAGCCCACATGCCTATATCTCATTGTAGGAATTCCAACAATTGCCTGGCGGTGGTGGTACATGCCTTTAATCACAGCATTTGGTAGGCAGAGCCAGGCAGATCTCTGTGAGTTTGAGGCCAGCTTGATCTAAAGAGTGAAATCCAGGACAAGCACCAAAACTACATAGAGAAACTCTGCCTCGAAAAAAATAAGAATATTAACAATATGAAACATCAAACCAATATCTTCTCTCCAAAACCTACCAGTACTGTAGAACTGCTTGCCAATAAGCATTATCTCAGTGAACTCCAGGACACAAAATTTATGAATTCAATGGTTTTAAAGACATAGAGAAAACAGCTCAATGAAACCCAGGATAAAGAGCTAAAGGATAATAAAATACTTGATTGATGTCCAAGCAATCATAAAGCTGATGGAAATGTCAAAGACAACCCAAGACTTGAGAATAAAATTAAATCAAGAGATAGAAACTTTGAAGATGACTCAAGCTCAGAGGAAGATGGAATTGAAAAACCCAATAGCCCTATAAATCTCAAAGGAAAACTTTACAGTTAGAATCAATCAAGCAGAAGGTCAGATAACAGATCTCAAAGAAAAAGTCAAAGATAAAGACCAAATAATGAAGGAATGTGAAAAACAAAAAATACAGGAAATAAACACAAATGAAATATGGGGCACTACGAAAAAGCAAAAGCAAAAATAAAAGAAACCTTTGAATTATAAACATAGATAAGGGAGAAAAATTATGAGTCAATATCATAGACCAGATTTTCAACAAGATTATAGAAGAAAACTTCTACTAACTAAGGAAATACAAACCCATGAAAATACAAGAAACACAGAGAACACCAAAAACAAACAAACAAACAAAAAACAAAAACAAATTAAACAAGACTAGAAAATCCCAGTGGCATATCATAGTTGAAACACTAAGGTTATATAACAAAAAAGTGTATTGGAAGCTTTAAGAGAAAAGTGCATATCACATATAAGGAAAACCCATCAAGTAAGAGCTGATTTCTCAATGAAAATTTTGAAAGCCAAAAGAGCTTGGAACAATGCATCCAAGTCCTAATCATCTAAAATAGCTAACTTAAAGTTATATACCCAGCAAAACTATATGCTGAGATTGAAGGAGAAAGAAAAGTTTCCACTGGGTGGTGGTGCATGCCTTTAATCCCAACACTCAGGAGGCAAAGGCAGGCAGATGTCTGTGAATTTGAGGCCAGCCTGGGCTACAGAGTGAATTCCAGGAAAAGCTCAAAAGCTACACAGAGAAACCCTGTCTCAAAATATCCAAAAATAAAATAAAGAAAAAGTTTCCATAACACACACAGCCTATAAATATTTATATCCAGCACACCAAAACTATGGAAAATACAGGAAGCATTATTTTAGGCTTAAAAGGGAAATGAACATAACATAGAGACTGGGATTAAATACAGAGCCATAATCATTAAAACAAAAAATAACACTGAGAGCACAAATGACACCACCAAAAACAACAATAGCATGACCATAATTGACACACCCACACAAATTTCATTAATAAATTTAAATATCAATGGTCTCAATTCTCCAATAAAATGACACAGAATGACTGAATGGATGAAGAAATAAAATCCATCTATCTGTTGCCTCCGAGAAACACCTTAGTTTTAAAGAGAGGAAACTCCATAGAGTAAAAGAATGGAAAAAAAATACTCCAATCACATGTCACAATGATGAAATCAGGCATCACTATCCTAATATCTGATATAGTATATTTCAAATAAAAACTAATCAAAAGTGATAAAGAAGAACACTTTAAAACTGTGGTACACTTACACAATGGAGTATTACACAGCAGTAAAATAAATGACATCATGAAATTTGTAGACAAATGGATGGAGCTAGGAAAAAATCACTCTGCATGAGGTAACCCAGATTCAGAAGGCCAAACATGGTATGTACTCACTCATAAATGGATATTAGCTGTAATGTAAAGGATAACCAGGCTACAATCCAGAGCCCCAGAAAAGCTAGGTAACAAAGAGGGCCCAAAGTGATGGATGGGTTTTCCTTGGAAGGGGAAATATAAGAGATCTCCCAGGTAAACTGGGGGTGGAGTAAGGAGGGGGTGTTAGGTGTGGAAATATGAGGATTAGAGCTGGGCAAGTTGGGGATGGGATAAACAGGGAGAATAATGAAAAAGGTTCCTTGATTGGGGCCATAAAAAAGAAAATTAAAGAAGAAGTACACATTATTCTAATCAACGGATCAATTAACAAAGAAGATATTACTATTCTAACATACACGAATGTACTCTGGGTCACCCAACTTCATAAAAAATCTGCTACTAGTTTTAAAGTCACAGATTAACATAAATACATTAATAGTGATTTTAGTACCTCACTTTCTCCAATAGACAGGCCATTTGGTCAAAAAATAAACAGAGAAACATCCACATTAATTGACAACAATCATCTAATGGATTTAACAGATACATACAGAATATTCTTTCCAAACACTAAAAAAGAAAAAAAGAGAGACTAAACAGCTCCTTAAAGCTTTTCTAAAATATACCACATCCTGGGATGCAAAACCAATTTTTACAATTTCAAAAAGTGAAATCAGACCTTGTGCCCTATCCTATCTGACACAACACAATAATTAACATAAAACAAACTCTAGTAAATACATAAACTTATGAAGATTAAAAATCATTACTGAATGATGAAATGGTTCACAAAAAGCAAACAAACCAAAATTTCCTGGAACTAAATGAAAGTGAAAACATAAGTCTTATTATAGAAATTTGTAATTCTAAGTGCCTACATTAAAAAAAAATCAAACAGAAAGGGTATAAATAAATGGTTTAATGATACCATTCAAAAAGTTGGGAGGAAAAGGAAACAACAGAAAAAAAAAAAAACATCCAAACCTAGTAAACATCAAGAAATAATAAAAATTAGCGTGGAAATAAAAAAAAGTAGAAATAGAAAGAAAACATGACAAAGTATCAACAAATTTAAGAGCTGGTTCTTTGAGAAGATAAAATTTACAGACCCATGGCCCAACTAACCAAAAGAAAGAAAGAGATGACCCAAATTAGCAAAATTAAATGAACAGGGAGATATTACAACAAATACCAAAAAAAATCAGAATATTAATATTTAAAAATCTCTACTCCATTAAGTCATAAAACTTAAAAAAATGGATGAATTTCTAGACTTCTTCAAATCACTATAATTATAACAAGTAGCACGGTGGGCGGTGGTGGCACATATTCTTTGGCTTTACCTGTGTACCATTACATGCTACTCCCTGGACGGCAGACAGATGTCTCCTCACTCAGTCTTCCTCTTCCCAGAATACTCCTTGTCTGCTTATCCTGCCTCTATTTCCTGCCTGGCTACTTGCCAAGCAGCATTTTATTAAAACAGTGTACAAAAGCATTATCCCACAGCATTTCCCCTTTTCTGTTTAATTAAAAAGGTTTTATCTTTAATATAATAAAATTACATATAACAAAACAGTTATCAAGCAAGAATTATAGTTATAATATTTAGTCTTTTTGTATTTAGCAAAAATCAAAGAAGGCATCCTATCTATCCTATATTTGTGAGTCCAAGGTTTCATATATGCTTTATCTCCTATCAAAACCAAGGAAAACCATAAGTATAATTATCTAATCTTCAACTACATCAAAGACTTCAGAATGATACAATATTTCCTAAGTAAACAGGAATAGCACTGTAAGCAACTTCCAAAAATCTAGAATGACAGAGACAGCTGTCTACCTGGACAGTCATCTAAAGTTCTGCAATGTTGGGGCATCCATCTTAAGCCCACAGGCCTACAGTCTCTCAGTCACTTCTTCCTGTGTCCTGTAGAATGTCCGCCATTTTCTTCTGCAAAGCACGAACCTAAAGGACCATCTCGCCTTGCAAAGTTCAGTGGTCACCTTCCAGTGGGTCCTGCATGTCTAGTTTATACAACATATCATCAAACAGTCCAGACAAGAGCAGTTTCTTGCCCAAATGTCTATTTTTGCTAAGAAGAAGACAAACTCCATATGGAATGTCTTTGATGCCCATCCTCCTCTCTGAAGTAAATTGGTCCTGCCAGGAGCAGACATGTCTCACTGTCCAGGAAAGTCTAAGTTTTTAAAATATTTTAAATGCCATATTCTGTAGGTCTTCAAAGTGTTTGATGATTACCTAAATGAACCATATATATATGTATAACTAGAAAACTTAACATGACTGTAACTTTGACTATCAGAGAAGACTAATTATTAATCTCTATTTTTAATTATCCATTACAATTTAAATGAGTTACATAAACATATTTTAAAAGAGTACAAATATATATATATATATATATAATAACAAAATTAACTTTCAATTTGTATTAATAAACTAAAATCTACAGCAACTATGAAATAGTTATCCTATATTTTTTTCTTTCTTGCTTTCTTTTTTTTTTTGCTTTTTAGAGAAAGGGTTTCTCTGTGTAGCTTTGTGCCTTTCCTGGAACTCACTCTGTAGCCCAGGCTGGCCTCAAACTCACCGAGGTCTGCCTGGCTCTGCCTTCTGAGTGCTGGGATTAAAGGCATTCACCATTGTCACCCAGCTATCCTATATTTCTATATCATATCTCCCATTCTTCTTTTTGAAAGAGACTGACTATGACCAATAACAGTTTGTAACCAACAACCTAAGCAAAGTGAAACATCCATAATTCATTTTTTGTGAAGTGGGCATAGTGCTCTAGGCTACTTCCTGCTGATATAGGGCACTGATTTCTTATGGGGATCCTGAGAAAATTTAAGAATTATGGTCAAGTCCTGATTTAAATAATCTGTGAGGCTGTATTCTTTGAGCCAGTTGACTTGAAGTTGATTTTGGAAGTTGGATGATCTGGGATATGGTGTCACTGGAGACCTTTCATGGGGTCTGGGCTGGTCAAACCATATTAGCCTGGAAGCAGTCCATAGGTTCTCATCTTATGTGGAAACAAAAGCAGAACCTCTTTTCCAAAGCAACATATCCGGAGACATAAATTTTGAAATCAGAGTATTTTAAAAATATACATATTGATTTCACTCAGCAGCTTTTACAATCAAATGTCTTTCTGTAGTTGAAAATCCCAAAGACAATATAATTCAGGCTCACTGTGTAATGTCCATCTTTAGTGACTTATTTTTTATATTACTTATACTGTTTCTTTAAAGACTTTATTTTTTAAACGATTTTATTATATAACTGTCTATATTCATTTTCTTCTCTCTTTCAAGCCTATGTTCATTTTTATACACACTGTAAACCATTTAGAGGATTATTTAATCTGAATCTGACTTATTGTGAATCTATTGCTTTAAACTGCAGCATAACTAATGCAGCTGTGGCTGCTGGCTCCACCCACCTCAGGTTCCCAATATGGTGGACCTATGTTTACAGCTGTCTCTGGGAATCATGCTCACTGCCAACTCTAGGGAAGCAGTGGGTCTATGCTTTCATCCAGTAGTGTGTAGCCCAGAAACCTCTTTTTATTTCTGTACTAGTAAAATTAAATCTG
This sequence comes from Peromyscus maniculatus bairdii, assembly GCF_049852395.1. Classification (NCBI taxonomy): domain Eukaryota; kingdom Metazoa; phylum Chordata; class Mammalia; order Rodentia; family Cricetidae; genus Peromyscus; species Peromyscus maniculatus. The sequence goes on along the minus strand of NC_134875.1, from coordinate 72,068,511 downwards.
TCATGTTGCAGTGCACTATGCAACATGGAAACACCACTGTGTACTGCAGAAGAAAACCACCATGCTGTATTCTAGCCCATACACCACTGTAAACCCACCACACTGTAGCTCATGACTGGCCTAAGAGACACAACTAGAAAGCTGTTTTTACCGCCATTTTAGAATCTTTTTAAAAAAAACTTTCTCAGTTGTTAGGCCCCACATTGGGTGTCATTTATAGTCCAAAGTTTTTCTGTGTCCCACCTGGCCCACTGGCAGGACAAATCTCTCACACATGGTCAGGACAAATCTCTTACCTACAGTCCCACAGCCTTTTATAAAATAATCACACAGAGACCTATATTAATTAAAACTGCTTGGCCATTATCTCAAGCTTACTACTGACTAGCTTTTACACTTAAACTCAACCCATTTCTGTTAATCTATATGTTGCCACGTGTTCTTTGCCTTTACCTGTGTGCCATTACATGCTGCTCCCTGAGTGGCAGACTGGTATCTTCTCACTCAGTCTTCCTCGTCCCAGAATTTCCCCTGTCTGCTTATCCTACCTCTACTTCCTGCCTGGCTACTGGCCCATCAGCGTTTTATTAAACCAGTGTACAAAGGCATTATCCCACAGCAATGTGGGGTCATAAACCATCTTAATATAAATAGGATGAGAATCAGACTACATCTGCTGATGTTAGTACACAGAGAAATTAACTAAAGTTGGGGCACACTGGCCACAGTAGGACTGTTCATGAGTTAATCAGAACAAATTGTAAGGAAACAATTTTTCTGTGTGTCTCTATTCCACCAGCCATAGCCTTGTGAATTAGAGTAAGCATGCTCTATGCTTTATTAAGCCTTCCTCAAAGCTTTCAATTCACAGGCTGGCTTTATGTGGAGAATTTTTTTGGCTGAAAGTCTGCAATTGCTTTGGTAAACTAGTTAGAATCTTGATTCCATTGTATTTTCTTTCTTTGGTAGTCTGCAGGGAAGCATATTTTCAGTGAAAAATAATATCTGCTCTGAAAAATTTTAAGTAAATATATTATTGGAAGCACTTGTTGGATCTTTTAGGAAGGAAGGAGGAAGGGAGAGGGTAAATCAAAAAAGAAAGAAATTTTTTGTGTTCATAGATGTCATGATCTTATAATAGAAAATGCTAATAATTCCAAAAATATAAAGGGGTTGATGCAATAAACATATTCAATAAGGATTTAAGACACAAGAAGTCACATAAGAAAATCAGTTTGTTTCTTGGTACTAACAATGAACAATCCAAAAAAAAGAAATTAAAAAAGTCTCACTTATAACATCAATACAGAGAATTAATATGTAGGAAAAACATTAACGAAGGGGAGAAATATTGTATAACATGACACAAGCAAGAATAATCTTGAAGGAGAAACTTCAATTGAAAATAATGCCTCCATTTTTTTAGAAAGTTAAAAGTTAAAAAAAAAATCATTAGATTGTCTCCTTGGCAAATCTGTGGTGACATTTTCCAGAATAATGTTTGATGTGAGGGCCCATCTCATTATGGATGATGATACTTCTGTCACATGATGCTGAGGTGTATGAGAAAGCAGGCTGTGAAAAACATGGGAGGCAAGTCACTAAGCAGAATTTTCCATGACTTTGCTTCAGTTCCTACACTGAGTTTCTGCTCTGATTTCCTTCAATGATAGACTGTGATGTAGAAGAATAAGTGAAGTAAACTGTTTCATACCCAGATTGCTTTTGGTCATGGTGTTTTATCATAGTAACAAAGAACAAAAGTGGAACATCTGTTAAGGAGAAAATATGGTCCCAAAAATATATGGAAAATTTCAGGTATGACATTAATAAAATAAAAGAGGAGGAAACCCTTTACCGCAACTACCCTAAAACACACTAAATAAGTAACACATTAACTCCCTTTCTAAAATATGGGGAAAGCTAGTTAAAAGACTCACTTCATACTGTAAGAACAAAACCAAGCACATTAAACATAATAGGGAATTTCTTTTTTGATGTAAGCCCTCCACCACCCTGTTCTAATTAGGAGCAAATCTAATTTCTGAATTCTCCTTAGGGAAGGACTGATATCCATTGTCTGAAGTTCATATGTTTGTGAGTGCTGCCAGGACTACTTGAAACACTGTCTTCTACAGTAATTGCTTATGAAGATGAATAATCTTGTAGATCTCACAAGCATTCATTTAAGTATAAATTAAAATATTCACTAAGTATTTTAAAGTGAGTCAAAATAAATTCAGTGACATAGGCCAATGGAGAACAGTATGGAGATCAGAAATACATTCTTGAATATGCAGTAAGCTACTCTACAAAAACAGGAAAATGTTTTAAGAATTGGATTTGAACTTGAAAAGGAATGAAATTGCACTTAAATACTAAAAATATTAAGTAAATCTGCACTAAATAGGTAGTAGAAATGCTGTTGGTAAGAGTATGGAGAAATCAGAATCCTCATGTACACTGATGATTTTAAAATAGCACAGTCACAAAAATAGCATGGTTTTCCACAAAGGTACAAAAGAACTGCCATGTTATCTACCAATTTTATAATATTTATCTAAAATATTTGCAATAAGCATCCTGAAGAGGTATTTGTACAAACATGTTCATTGTCTCATCATTCACAATAGCTAAGAAGATGAATCAGCCAGGTGGTGTTGGTGCATGCCTTTAATCCCAGCACTCGGGAGACAGAGCCAGGAGGATCTGTGTGAGTTTGAGGCCAGCCTGTCTACAAAGTGAGATCCAGGACAGGCACCAAAACACCACAGAGAAACCCTCTCTCTTTCAAAAAAAAAAAAAAAAAGATCATGAATCAACCTCAATTTACATTGATTGATAAATGTACCATGTAGTGGGGAGCTGTTCCAACTTTGACCTGGAAGTACTACCCCCATTGAGGCTTCGGTAACTGTTAAAACTACAAGGTGGAGCCAAGACAGGAGCCCTTGAGTCCCGAGATCCAGATGTGCTGGTTGTCTTGGTTCCTGGATCCTGGACCCTGGAGGTAGAACAAGCAGAGTACTCCAGAGAACACCACTGGATTGCACTACACCTTTCCCAGACCCTGTAACCTATCCCTTTAATTGTAAGTTACCCCACAAAATAAACCTCCCTTTTAACTATGTGAAGTTTCCTTAATGCTACAACCAATATCTGGTGCCCAATGTGGGGCACAAACCCATGACCCTGAGATTAAGAATCTCATGTGGTACAGTGGTAGTAGAATTCTCGATTGGCCTGTGGGAGGCCCAGGTGGAAGCCATAAAGGCCTTTGGAATTTGGCCCACTACAGTACCAAAAAGTTCTGGTATATTCATAAAAAGGAGTATCATCCTTCTTTTTTAAAAAAGAAAATTTTGTCACACATTACAACCTAGATGGATAATTGTGACCTCTAAACAAGCAGAATGAGAGAATAAGATACAAAAAGAGAAATAATGCATAATTTTACTTGTATGATATGCTTTACATGGTAACTTTCTTGGAAAAATGTAATAATAGTTTCCAGAAACTATAGGAAAGCAGGAAAGAAGACTTGCTAAATGGGAATACACTTTTTCTTTTGTAACATGAATGAGTTTCAGAGATTTGTTGAAAATAATACAAATGTAGTTCATATATTTGTACAGTTAATATGCATTAACAGTTCTGGTGCTACTATTTATTAATATCCAAACTGTATAAAAATAAATGTACAGTGGGTGATAGGATTGAGGTTAGTTACTCTAGGAATAGGGGATTATAGATAAGCAAGAGAAAGAGGCTAAAGGAGTCCATGTAATAAAAGAATGAGGTTGATTATTTTATTTTGCTTTTTCATTTTTTTTTTAATTTCACCTCTCATGATATGGTCAAATTTATCAACGAAGGTTTTCATTTTTTTTGACATTTTCTATATCTCTTTATCCTATCCTACATTCATTCTTTCTTGCAAATATCATTAAATTTGAAGACCAGGATATTCTAAAGAAATTACTAACACCACAGTTTTTAGTTAAACATTATTTAATATATGCTGATACTTTTGTAAGTATTTTCAAGCTAAATAAAAATGAATTGTAAATTAAAAGAGAGAATGATGTAGCTGGAGTTTTTTTTCCCCAGGTCCTGCCAAGCTCCAGCAGTCCCATAGCCCACTTATAAAATAAATATACAGATGCTTATATTATTTAAACTGCTCAGTCATTAGCTCAGGCCTATCATTGTCTAGCTCTTACTCTTATACTCAGCCAATTTCTGTTAATCTATATGTTACCACGTGTTCCGTGGCTGTACCTGCTGCCTTTACATGATGCTTCCCAGATGGCAGGCGGGTCTCTCCTCCAGCTTCTACCTCCCTGCATCTCTTCTCTGTTTGTCCTGTCTATCCTGTACTTCCTGCCTGGCTACTGGCCAATCAGTATTTTATTTATCAATTAATCATGGAAACATATATTCACAACGTATAGCACATCCCACAGCACTTTCCTTTTTCTGTTTTTTTAAAAAGGAAGATTTTAACTTTCACATAGTAAAATTACATATAACAAAACAGTTATCAAGCAAGAATTACAGTTACAATATCTAGTCTATTTGCATTTGACAAAATTAAAGAAAATATTCTATCTATCCTATATTTGTGAGTCTAAGGTTTCATATCTAACTTATCTTTTATCCTAACTAAGGAAATTATAATTATGTAGTCTTCAACTACATGAAAGACCTCAAAAGGATATGCTATTATCTGAGAAATGGGAGGACACAAGCAACTTTCATGAATCTTGCGACAGTAGACAGAGACAGCTGGCTGTAGCTAGAGTTTTCCTGCCTTGCCCACAGTCAGGACAAATCTTTGTCACCTGCTAGTCCCACAGCTGCTCAGACCCAACCAAGTAAACACAGAGACTTATTTTGATGGCCGTAGCAGGCTTCTTGCTAACTGTTTTTTGGTTTAAATTAATCCATTTCCACAAATCTATACCCTGCCATGTGGCTTGTGGCTTACCGGCATCTTTTCATGCTGCTTGTCAGGGTGGCAGCTGGCAGGGACTCCTTCTGCCTTCCTGTTCTTTTATTTCTCCTCTCTATTAGTCCCGTCTATACTTCCTGCCTAGCCACGGCCAATCAGGTTTTATTTATTGACCAATCAGAGCAACTTGACATACAGACCATCCCCCAGCACAGCCTAGTGAAGACCATCTCAGACACCTGCACTCAGGCCTGTGGTCCTAATCATCCTCTATGCGGACTTGCTGGGTAAAGCCACCAGGAACCCGAGAACGGGCTCCCACAGGACATATAGAACATCCCACAGCAGCTGGCAGCCTGGACACTCACCCAAATCTCTTTTGTAAAGTTGGGGCATCTGTCTTCAGTCCATAGGCCTAGAGTCTCTCAGTTACTTCTCTCTGTGTCCTGTAGAATATTTGGCAGTTTCCTCTGCAAAGCAGGAACCTGAAGGACCATTTTGCCAAGCAAAATTCAGTAGTCACCTTCCCATGGGTCCTGCATGTCCAGTTGATCAAGCAGTCCAGGTAAGAACAGTTTCTTGCCCAAATGGCTATTTTTGTCAAGAAGAAGATAAACTCCATAAAGAGTGTCTTTGATGCCCATCCTCCAATCTGAAGTAAATTGTTGTTTTCTGGACATCTCGCACTGTCTAAATTTTTGAAACATTTTAAATGCTATATTCTGTATGTCTTTGCAGTGTTTGAAGATTACCTATCTATCTGAAATATATCTATATATACCTATAACACTTAACTAACATGGCTACAAGTTTGACTATCATAGAAGACTAATTATTAATCTGTATTTCTTAATTATCCATTACAATCGAAATTAGTTACATAAACATTATTTCTCAAACAAGAGTAGAAATATATATATATATATATATATATATATATATATATATATATATATATAGTATAACAAAACTAAGTTTAAACTTGTATCAATAAACTAAAATCTATAGCAATGTCAAACATTTTTAAACAAGTTGCTCTTTAAAAGTAGATTCAGTAAGCTACCCTTTCATCCTATCATATCTAAACTATCTCTTTTTTTTAGAAAGAGATTGTAGTTATAATCAACCTGTTTTAAATAAAAATATTGATTTTTCTCTGTCCCACACCAGAGGGCTCTTCTGATATGGGACACAAGAATCTCTCAACCTTTTCTTTTAGGAATATGCTTGGGTTTAGAGAAGGAGTGAGCTAATTCTATCTCCAAAGCCAGCTTGATATATTTGGGAATTTGGGCTTAGCTTCTCTTACTACTTCCTGCTGGAGGAAGGCACTGTATTCTTATGGGGAAGTAAAGAAAAATTTAGGCTTATGGGTTAGTCCATGAGGTTGTATTGTCTCAGCCAGTTGTCTTGAAACTATTCTGAATGTTGGATCATCTGGACCATGGTGTCTTTGGAGACCTTTCAGGGGGTCTTGGCTGGTCAAACCTGATGTATCTTAATCTGGAACAAATCCATAGCCTCTGGCTCTCTATAGAAACAAAAGCAGAGCCTCCTTTCTAAAGCAACATATCCTTACATTCAAATTTTGAAGTCAAGGTACCTATAAAATATTCATGTTGGCTTAACTCAACTGCTTTTATGATCAAATGTTTTTTCTGCAGTTAAAAATCCCAAAGACAACACAATCCAGATTTTCTGTGTAATATCCATCTTTGTGTGGCTTATTTTTTATACTACCTTTACTGTCTCTTTAAAGATTTTATTTTTAAAACTATTTCTTTATATAACTGTATATATTCCTTTTTCTCTTTCTTCAAAGCCTACATACATTTTTACACACATTGTAAAGCATTTAAAGTCTTGTTCTATCTGAATCTGTCTTATTGTGAATCTATTGTTTTAAACTGCAGCATTACTAGGGCTAAAATAGCAGCTTTGTTTGGTGGCTTCGCCCACCTCAGCTTCATAACATGGCAGTGGTATGTTTACTGCCAGCTCTGGGAGCCATTATCTCTTAGAAAGAGTTGTTCTATGTTTTGATCAAAGCAGCATGTAGCCAAGAAACATCTTTTTTTTGTACAAGCAAAGGTTAAGTCCATTATGCAGTGTGATGTGCCACTTGTAGAAGCCTCATTCCCACCATACTGCTGGTCAAACACCATGAACCTTCCATAGTAGCTCAAACCTGTAGGCTGTTGCTAACTTGAGAGAGACAACTAGGAAGATGCTTTTAGCTCTGTTTTAAAATCCTTTTTCTTGGGTTTTAGGTGGAAACTCTTGCCGACCCATTTGCCAAATACAAATAGACTAGATATTGTAACTGTAATTCTTACTAGGTAACTGTTTTGTTATATGTAATTTTACTATGTTAAAGTTAAAATCTTCCTTTAAAAAACAAAAAGCAGAAAAGGGGAAGTGCTGTGGGATGTTCTGTATGTTGTAAATAAATAAAACACTGATTTGCCAGTAGCCATCCAGGAAGGATTGGGTAGGCAGGACAAGGAGGAGAAAAATTCTGGGAGGTAGAAAGCTGAAGCAGAGAGATGTTGCCAGCTGCCGCCATGACAAGGAAGATGTAAGATACCAGGTAAGCTATGAGTCACGTGGCAACTTATAGACTAATAGAAATGGGTTAATTTAAGATATAAGAACAGCTAGCAAGAAGCCTGAGCCATTAAGTCAAACAGTTTAAATAATATAAGCGTCTGTGTGTTTATTTTATAAGTCAGCTGTTGGACTGCTGGGGCTTGGCGGGACCCTGAAAGAAAACTCCAGCTATACAATGAAGTTGATAACAAACGATATACCCATGCTTAGCCTTATATAGGCACTGACAGTTATAAACTATGTAGATATATTTATATGCATAGAGCATTTAAGCAGTTATTTCCTTGCTTTGTCAAAGAGATGGACTAAATGAAAGAATATTTCTAGCAGTAGTAAACAAACCTACTACTCAGGTTATCGTTTCCAATGCCATATCCAGTAGAATGATTCTTAGAGAAGATGAGTCTAAGACTATGAAGAAAATACTCAAGGTGAGCCTAAAACATTTTATAGTAGCTAAATATACAGAAATGATAAAACAATTTAAAAATAAATAACAATAAAATTTAAGCAAATTTGTTAAAATGGCAGGAGAATGAACTGATAGAAAAAAAAAACAATGGCCCAAGTTGAAACAATTTTACCAAAAGGAAATATAGCTTACTGTCATTTAATTTATGAGGAGAGTTGACATGAACAATGATAACTCATAATATCAGCACCTTTAGTATGATATGAGGAAAATGATACTTTAATTTTAAAGTCTTCATAAGTATTTAATAACACAGGCCAATCATAATGAAAACATTTTACCAATTATAATGAGGACATTTTATAAAGTATGTGGCCAGTACTTCTTGAAACTGTCAAGACTATCATTAACCAGAGAGAGCCTAAGGAATAACATCAAATTGAATGTAATTTATTTACTCCCAAGATAAAAGTGTTTGTTTTTCCCCTTAGGAATATCTTGCCAGATCAATTATTGTTGTGGTTTGTAGGTTTTACAGCTATGCAGCACAATTAATTGCTTTTTTCCCTTGGCAGCTTGCAAAACACCATAAGAAACTATGAAAAGTATGCCATAGTTGAGGAGGCTTCCAGGTCATTTCCAGCTTGATTTCTCCAAGTCTATGTTGTAGTGTATAGTGTCTTCCACAATAAGGTCTTGACTTCAAGTTCTGAGAGGCAAGCATGAGAAATGGCAATAGTTACATTGTTTTTGAAGTCTTTCTTACTCCCTTAACCAACAATTACAAAGAAGGTTTCCCATGTAGGGCACTGGGGTATTTGTTAAATAATCTATGGCTCTATGTGAAGTATTATCATCTCTTGTGGTATAACTACATTTAAAGTTTTTATATAGGGATTGGAGAGATAGGTTAGTGGTAAAGAGTATGTAATGTTCTTGCACATGCCCAGGGATTATTTCTCATCACCCACATGATGGCTTATAACCATCTATAACTCCGGTTCCAGGGTATTTGGCACTACCAGAGGGCCCTCTTATTGCCTCTGTGGGCACCAGGTATGTTCATAATGCACTTACACATATGCAAGAGAAACACTCATACACATAAAATAAAACTTAAAATAACCTTCAAAAATACAAATATACATATGCATATATTGCATGTGTGCACATATATTATATATTTTAAGTATACTTGTATAAATCTTTATCTATGGCTTTTTCAAACATACTTAATGTTGTCTATTTCTCCTACCTTCCTTTTTTGTATTAACTTCCCTCTCTCCCCCACAGTTGAAATAATTCCTCACTTTCCCCATTTCTTCTTTCATAGCATCTGTCTGTGTCCTACTCTCCTCCTTTCTAGAACAGCTTCTCTTCTCTGCTCCCTATGGGTTTCTTATGCTCCTGGCTTCTGTGGTTATATACTCAACTCTGAAGATTTGGAGCTAGGATCCCAAAACAATATAGAATATGTAGTGTTTTACATTCTGTGTCTGGGTCACTTTACTAGGTATACTTTAAAGGTCTGTCTATTTACATGAAAAATTCATAATTTTCTTTAAAAATTTTTATCTTTGATCAATAATTTTTTTCTTAGAAATTTTATATGTATGGATGTAATGCTTGCCTGTGTATGTGTTCACTATGGAGTATTTTGTGCTCTCAGAGGTTAGGAGAGGGCATCATATTCCTTGGAACTGGTATTACAGAAGGTTGTGAACCACCATCTGGGTGCTAGGAATCATACTGTGTCCTCTGGAAGACATTGAGCCATCTCCTTAATCCTTGAAATTCTATTTTTTATTGTTTGATAGTTTCATATATATGTAATGAATTTTAGTCTTTCTTTTCACATCTCCCCTTTTCACACCCCTACTGCTTCTACTGAAATTCTTCTTCCACAAAAGGCCCCCCGTCTACTTTTAATAAAGGCAAATCACTCCGGAGACAAGAAATGGGCTCCTGATTAAAAAGAACAGATGCCAAAAGGATTGAGCTTAGAGTTTCTAAACCTGTAAGACAATTAAATAGTACTTGTCTCTTTCAAGTTTGTATGTTTTGGACTGTCCTTCTGCATGCTCCCTACATGAATCCAGGTGAATATATGTTTCCAGTCTATCTTTGCAAATTTGCTTCTTCCGTTTGTTAATCCTGATGCTTCAGTCTCAATTCCTTTTTATTCTCCCATGGTATGAATGAAAATCATTTAGCTGATACACTCAGTTTCTCAAATATATTTAAGACTCAGAATACCAAGTTGATAACCACTGATATATTAAAATTTACACTGTTCTGTATTTTTGTCCATTGTCTATATTCCTAAATACTATTAAAGTTAATAACTGTCTCCATTTCCTAGGTTATAGAGAATTTAGTAGTTTGCAATATATTTATATATTGTAATACATTTATATATTTGAAGTTGCTATAATTTTTCAACTTACTTATTTTATTACCTTTATTAATAACTTGTTATCCAATATTTCCTTCTCATGGAAAGTGTTTTCTTAGATTGGTGAGTATGTATAAATCTCTTCATAGTTATTAAAGAGTATAGGCATTGTATCTCACTTACAATTTCTAAGAAATATTCCTTACCATTAACATTTTTCAATTAATATTTTGAGACACCAAAATTTGTGTAATTCATAATTAAAGGAAAATCATTGTCACTCATTTTATATAGAATAAAATAGCATAAAACAAATCTAAGCACTAGTTAAAGCATGGCAAAAAACATTGATATGTAATAGCAATCCCCTTGCTATATAAAAGGCATCATTATAAGGCATTCAGGAGGAAATTAAATTACTTTTCAAATTTTAAGCATAGGTGACATAGTTCTACAAAGCATTTGATCAAGACTTTAAAAGAGTTTGCTGATAATGAAGAGTTCAATCTAATCCATATGGCCAGAAAAGTAATTATAGTCTTTAATTTCAATCAAGAATTCTGGTAGATTGCACTAAAGAAAATGATAGGGAAAATTATAATGTTTAAAATGAAATTTCATAAGATTGGGAAAATGTACTACAGCTTATTAAAGTACATAAATTTGTTCATCTGTACAACAAAAATCATAGAGCCCAAAAAAGAGGTAAGAGAAATTTTTATTTTATTCTACTGTGAATTCAACTACCTCTATTTTGTTTTCACTCTTGCCCTTCAGAAAAGTGTTTCAAAAGTATAACTGGTCTGCTTGCAGCAATGTTCATTGTTTACATTTTTATTGAAATTTGAGGAGCTATCAAGGCTTTAACTAGCTTTTTTTTCCTAACATGAAACAACAGGAAAAGCATCAATCACTCTCTGCAAGCAATGATATACATTTGAAGAATGCATCTTCCATCTTCATATTGTGTTTGTAGGCATCACTGTTATACATTACATGAAGGTGCTCATGGGAATAAGGCAGGATATGAACCTCACATTATTAAGATTAGAAGAATACTAGCATAACAGAAGGATGTGGCCGATTTTATAGTTTTCTTCAAACTCACAATGTCACACATTTCTTTGCTACTTTCAGAAGGTATTAAAATTTAAATATTAAATTCAGGTGTTCCTATTTATTGCCGGCAATGTACTTTTCCTTTGCATCAAGTACATAACTTGTTCAGCTTTTCTGCATAAGTAGTTTGAACAGGAACAAGGCCTATTGTATTAAGGTTCAAGGCTATTATTGCTACATCAGATCAAATAACTAGTAGCACACATATGATAATCTTAGTGATTTATCTCCAAAAAATATGGTAGTGATAAGAACCTATCTATCAGTAAGTCAAGTAAGAACCAATAGCACCGAATTAAAACATTATGGAAATGATCCTTGTTCTTACAGCCTGGGTAATGGGGAGATGATAAAAGAAGCAATTCTCATCAAAATTAGACTTGTGAGGGCTTTGTCTGTCTGACTAGTAAATTCACTTTGACATGTCCTTGTGTCCTGAATAACATGAGGTATTTCACCCAATTTTACAGAGACATCATTTTAAACAGCTTTTTCATACTAAATTATATACCATACCATAACATACAGTTAAGTACATTTATTTTTCCAAATGATTATGTCTTATCTCTCTGGGTGCATAAAACCAATTTTTCTTTACTTTCTTTTGACTAGCCCATGTTTTAGATTTTCATTAGATGAGTCCCTTGGGGAAAATATTTCATTGTACTAGGCTTTACCCACAATGAAATCGAAAACAAATGAACTAGGTATGGATGTAAGAAGCAGTTATTATGACAAGAAATTGCCACTGGGAGTAGAACTGCTTTCTATTTCAGCTGGATAACCTGAGTCCAGTCCCCAGACTCCAAGGAGAAAAGAGAATTGTCTCCAGAAAGCAGTCTTAAGGTCACCATAGCACATGTACACACACACACTGAATTTTTTATTATATTATTATTAAGAAATTTTCTATTCATTTTACATACAAACCACAGATTTCCTCTCCCCTCTCTCCTCCTACCCCCAGCCTTCCTCCCTAAACCATCCCCCATTTCCCACCTCCTCCAAGGCAAGCTCTCCCATGGGGAGTCAGCAGAGCCTGGTACGTTCAATTGAGGCAGGCCCAAGCCCCTCCTCCCTGCACCAAGGCTGTGCAAGGTGTCTCACCATAGGCACTGGGCTTCAAAAAGCCGGATCATGCACCAGGGATGGATCCTGTTCCAACACCTGGGGGCCTCCTAAACAGTTCAAGCTAAACAACTGTCTCACCTATCCAGAGGGCCAAGCTCCAAGAGTCCAATCGATGAGAGAGAGGGAGGCTTCTATGAACAAGGTACATCAAGATCATGATAGGAAAACGTACAGTGGAAACATGAACTGTGGACCAATAGCTGTGGAGCCCCCACAATAAATTTTAAAAAATCTTTTAAATCAGGTAAGATAGTACTTTAAACTACTAAGAATGCTATAACACTGAGCAGCAACTCCTGCCACATCCCCATCTCACTGATCAGCATTTCCTCTACTTATCAGCAAATACCTTCCAGGAATGGAATCAGACATCCTATGCTGGTATCTGTTAAGTTTTATGTCACCTTGACACAGTTGGAGTCATCATAGATGAGGGAACATCACCGAAGTTAATGCCTCTCAGTGATCCAGCTGTAGGCAGACAAGTCTGTTGGGCATTTTCTAAATAAATGTCCGGTGGGGATCATCCAGCCCATTGTAAGTGGTGCCATCCCTGGGCTGGTGGCCCTTGGTTCTATAAGAAAGTAAGCTGAAAAAAATATGGGGAGCAAGACAGTAAGTTGTATCCCTCTGTGGCCTCCACACCATCTCATGCCTCTAGGTTCCTTCCCTGTTTGAGTTCATGTCCTGATGAACAGTGATGAAGAAGCATAGGTCTAATGAATGTTTTATCTCATCAAGTTTCTTTGGTCATGAAGTTCCATCAGAGCAATAGTGATCCTAATTAAGACATACTCACTGCCACTGATCTCACTGTTGTAAGTCCAGGGACCATTAACCAGGGCATCCACCTTTTCGTTCCTACTTGAGATTGCTTGGGGAATGGTATTTCCAGTTAACCTAAAACATAAACAGTCCTCTAGTGGCTGCCACCATTATTGCCACACCATAGCCATGACAATTACTCTGATGTTGATTGCCTCTGCCAGTAACAAGAGTTTCAGAGAACATTACCACTAACATCTAACACAGACAAGGGTGCTAATTCTCTTTGCTTCTATTCAATGTATAGATTGAAGTCTCAGCTACAGCAGCAACCAGAAGAAGATATAAAGTGCCAGATGTAGAAAAGGAGGAAATGAAACTATCTCAATTAAGAAAAAGTATGGTTCATTACCTAAAACAAAGCTATGGACTCTACCAGAAGATGTTTAGATTTGATAAGTACTTTCAGTAAGCTGTAGTATATAAAACCAACATAAAATTCAGCAGGTTTCCTATATACAATTAATCAAATTACTAAAAAAGAAATTATAGAAAAAACTCCCATTTACAACAGCTTTAAAAATAAAATATTTGAGAATAAATCTAGCTAAGGAGGCAAAAGATCTCTACTATGAATCTTGAGAGCATTGAACAAAGAAATTGAAGAAGGAAATGGGGAAGAGCTTCCATGTTCCTGCATATGCAGAATTAAAACAGTGAAAATACCTATATTTTTAAATGTGATTCATCATCTCAATGCAATCTCCACAAAAATTCCAATGACATTCTTAGTTAGTTAGAAGAAAACAATTAAAAAGCTCCCAAGAAAATATAAAAACACTGCAAGTGGCAAAATCAATCTTAGGCAAAAACAAACAAACAAACAAAACAAAACAAAATTCAGGAGGTATCACAATATCTGACTTCAAATTGTACTGTATAGACCTAGTAGAAAAGACAGCATGGATCAAGCATGGGAACAGACATGTAAACCAAAGAAGCAGAATCTAGGATCCAGAAATAAATCTGCACAGGTATGGCCAGGACTATCAAAACCATACACTAGAGAAATGGTAGTATAGTCTGTAAGTTGTTCCAGAAAAACTGAATTTTTACATACAGAACAACAATGTTATTTCATATGTCTTTACAAAAATCAACACAAGATCACAATTATTAATTTAAACCTAAGTTTTAAAATGACAGTTACTAAGGAAACCCCAGCCTTTCCTTCTTGCTTAGACAAGAGTTTCCTGAATGTGACTCCAATGGCACAAGGAATAGCCCTAAGTATTGACAAATGAAATTACATAAAACTTAAAAGTTCTGCACACTAAGGCAAAGTATCTGTAGAGGGAATAGCAAGCCTACAAAATAGAAAGATATCTCTGGCAACTATCATTTGCATATGTGTTAATATCTAAAATAAAACAAGCATCATACAAAGTTAAATATAAAAAAAATCTTTAAAAACTGACATTCAATAAGTGTATTAAAACTCTTCCCCAAAGAAATCCAAATGATCAATATATTATTTTTAAGGTGTTCATCCAAAATCACTAGGGGACTAAAACTTAAGTCAGGTTTGAAATTCCATTCACCTTCATCTGAATAATTATTATCATGGAAACAGAGGAAAACAAGAAAAAACTAAAGGAGATCAAGGGGATATAAATTGGAAAGGAAGAAGTCAAAGTACCATTATTTGCAGATAATATGATAGCATAGGTAAGTGACCCCAAAAATTCTATTAGGGAATTCCTGCAGCTAATGAATGTCTTCAGCAAAGTAGTTGGATACAAGATTAACTTAATATAATCAGTAGTCCTTCTATATACAAATGATAAACAGGCTGAGAAAGAAATCAGGGAAATAATACCATTCACAATATCCACAAATAATATAAAATACCTTGGTCTAACTGTAACCAAGCAAATGAAACACTTTTATGATAAGAATTCAGTCTTTGAAGAAGGAAATTGGAGAAGATGGAAAGATCTCCTATGCTCATGAATCCATAGGATTAACATAGAAAAAATTGCCATCTTACAAAAAAATTACAGATTCAGTGCAATCAATAAAATCCAAACACAGTTCTTTAATTCTTTACAGACATTGAAAGAACAATACTCAAATAAATATGAAAAAATAAAAGCCAAAAATAGCTAAAAAATCCTGTACAATAAAACAACTTCAATAGGTATCACAATCCCTGATTTTAAGCTGTACTACAGAGCTATAATAATAAAAACCTCATACTAATGGCATAAAAACAGAAAGGTGGATCAAAGGTATTTAACCAAAACGAAGACATCAATGCCCACACCAATATGGACACCTGATTTTTGATAAAGGAGCCAAAATTAAGCAATGGAAAAAAGAAAGCATCTTCAACAAATGGTGCTGGTCTAACTGGATGCTATCATGTAGAAAAATGAAAATAGTTCCATATCCATCACCAAGCACAAAACTCAAGTTCAAGTGGATAAAAAAAAAGCTCAGCATAGAACCAGTTACACTGAATCTAACAGAAGACAAAATAGGGAAAAGCCTTGAATGCATTGGCACAGGAGACAAATTCCTGAACAGAACACAATAGGGCAGACACCAAAGTCAACATTTAATAAATAAGACCTCATATAACTAAAAAGCTTCTGTAAGGCAAGGGACACTATCAACAGGACAAAACAGGAGCCTGCAGAATAGGAAAATATCTTCACTAAACCCAAATCTGACAGAGGGCTGATTTACAAAATATATAAAAAGACTCAAGAAACTAGACATCAACAAATGAAATAATCTAATTATAGAATGGGGCACAGATCTAAACAGAGAATTCAGAACAGAAGAATCTCAAAGAGCAGAGAAACACTTAATGAAATGTTCGATATCTTTAGCCATCATGAAAATGCAAATCAAAATGACTCTGTGATTGTATCTTACACATGTAAAAATGGCTAAGATCAAAAACATTAATGACAGCTCATGCTAGAGAGGGTGTGGAGCACGAGGAACTTCATTGCTGGTGGGAGTGCAAACTTGTATAGCCACTTTGGAATTTTATGTGGCAGTTACTCAAAAAATTGGGAATCAATCTATCTCAAGACCCATCAATACTACTCTCTGGCATATAACCAAAGAATGCTCAATCATACCACAAGGACACTTGCTCAACTATATTCACAGTTGCTTCATTTCTAATAGCCAGAATCTAAAAAGAACCTAGATATCCCCCAACCAAATAATAGATAAAGAAAATATGGTACATTTTAATAATGGAGCATCACTCAGCTGTTAAAATAATGACACTGTGAAATTTGCAGGCAAATGGATGGAACTAGAAAAAAATCATCCTGAGAAAGTAACCCAGACCCAGAAAGATAAACATGGTATGTATTCATAAGTGAATATTAGCTGTAAAATACATGATAAGCATCCATTGGCCCAGAGAATCTAGATAACAAGGAGTGCTCCCTGGGAAGGAGAAATAGAATAGATTTCGTGGTGGCCAAGGGGCAGGTAGGGATGGGAACATGAAGGATCAGATGGGGACAGATGGAGGTTGAGAGTACTGAAAGAGAAGACTAGAAAGGGGGCGTCATTTGAAGGTAAGGTAGAAACCTAGTGCAAGGGAAACTCCAAGTAATCTACATGCTAAGACTCTGAGAAACTAGCCATCTCCTGTGTCTAGATTAGACTTCCAGTAGAGGGAATGGGAAACAAACCAGCCACATAAACTTTGACTTAAAGTCTGTCCTGCCTATAGGGTATTCTGGAGTAAGGGCGGCTCAGAGATTGTGGGAGTGGTCAACAAATGACTGTTCCAGCCTGTGATCCATGCCTTGAGAATGATCCCACTTTGACACTGCCTGGAGTGCCAGGACCCAGAGGCTGGATGGCCTAGAGACCTATGATAGAATCTAACATAACTGGCAAAAAAGTCAATATAATGATGACTAATTATATTCTGCTATACTCATAGATGTCTAGCCCAGTTGTCATCAGAGAGACTTCATCAAGTAGCTGATAGGAACAGATGCAGAAATCCCATAGCCAACCAGTATGTGGAGATCAGGGAATCTTGCAGAAGAGGGGAAGGAAGGATTGTAAGAGTTTGAGGGTCAAAGACACTACAAGATAACCCAAGAAATCAACTAACCTGGCCTCATAGGGGCTCACAAAGACTGAACTAACAACCAGGAAGCCTGCAATGGACTGACCTAGGCCTACGTGCATGTGTTGCAATTATTTATGTTGGTCTTCTTGTGGGACTCCTAAGAGTGGGAGCAGGGGCTGTCTCTGACTCTTATTGCTGGCTTTTGGAACTCCATTCCTCATACTGAGTCACCTTGTCCAGTCTTAATACATGCGGAGGTGCTTAGTGTTATTACTACTTGATATGCCATGTTTTGTTGCTATCCTTTGGAGACCTGTACTTTTCTGAATCAAAAAGGAGGAGGAGAAGATTGGTGAATGGGAACAGAAGGGAGGTGGAGGGAGGGACTAGGAGGAGAAAAAGGAGGGAAACTGCAGCCAGGATGTAAAATAAATAGAGAGCGAGGAGGGAGGGAGGGAGGGGAGGGAGGGGAAGGGAGGGAGTGACAGAGTGAGTGAGAAAGAGTATATGTTACATATATACATTTATTTAGGAATAAAATAAAATTTCAGGCAAATAAGAGGACCAGGATCCAGACATTATTACGAGAAGCATGTTTTGGTTAAACGGTGGTGCTCATGGCTAGCCACCAACTGTGGTGGCCATGCCAAGAGATGTTGTGGTGGTGGAAGAATCCTGAGCCATGGTTACCTTTCTAGAGCTTTATTGGAGAGAGAGAGAGAGAGAGAGAGAGAGAGAGAGAGAGAGAGAGAGAGAGAGAGAGAGAACAGAGAGGAGAGAATATGGAAGGGCAGAAGGAGAGAGTGTGGAAAGAGAGAGCACAGAGAGGGCATGCCCACTTTTTAGGTTGGGACACTGTTGCAGGCTGGTGACTTAATTAAGGTCATAATTCTTACATCCCAGACTTTTGCTTATTATAAAAAAAAGCAGGTAGATGGGAATAGGGGTGTCATTTCTCTCAAAAGCTGCTTCCAGCTGACTATTGGTTGGCTCTTGGGGGAATGGGGAAGGGGAGTCTTCCGAGGTGGACAGGCGTTGTGGGATACTGTCTGCCTTTCGTTGTTCTGGAGACATGTATCCCTCTTGGCTGTGGCCGGGAACCTTCTGTCTGACAAGATGCTAGTGACACAGAAAAAAATGCTTAGAGTGAAAAGAATCATTATTTTATTTGGCACTTATCTGAGGTAGATCCAGCCTGTCCAGATGGATTTAAGTCGGTTTCTGGAGCTTGGAAAGAATTTTGAAACATGTTAAGCTTTATCAGAGATAGATTATTCTAAAGCATCTGTTTCCTTTACTAGTTTGGCATCCAGGAGACAGGTGATCAATTGTTAAAAGCATTTTACAGTAATAGGTGTTTACATTAAAGTCTTTTTGAAGTGCCCAGACACTTTTGGGTATGGGGGTGTAAATACCTTTTAGCTGTTACAGTTTTTTACCTGATGATCTCTGGACTCCGGTTTTGTGGTGGTCCTGTATCATTGGCTGAACAGTGCGTTAGAACAGGGAACTGGGAAGAGAAAAGCTTGTGGTGCATGAGAATTTACTTTTTTTTGAATTAGGGACAAGGCAAAGATCAGGGCCCTGTCTGTGTGCATGTGAGAAACACAGGCAGTATTTCTGGAATGAGGCAATGAGCTCTAATCTTAGTTGGAAATCTTTTTTTATTAAGTAACTCTGAAAGTGCAATTAAATCTGGTGAGGTGGGTAAGGCTGTTCTCTGTACCCGACAATAGAGAAAGGAGAGGTGTGACATCCCAAAATTCCCAGGACTGAGTCAATGGTTTTGGTGTCCAACAGGAAAGAAATGGATCGCTTCGCTGCTGTGTTCTGTGTTCCCTGCCATGTCTGTAGCCAAGCCTAGGTCTGTTGGAGGTCTTAGCTTGATGTACCCATGCATCTTGGTGCCTGAGGGCAGTCAGCTGACTGGTTGTCTTTATAGGTGGCACTTTTAACAAGACTGTTGATGGCCTGGCAGGGCCCTCACTAGCCTGTGGCCTTTTTCCTCACTTAAAACAGGGACCTAACAGCTTT
This sequence comes from Peromyscus maniculatus bairdii, assembly GCF_049852395.1. Lineage (NCBI taxonomy): Eukaryota > Metazoa > Chordata > Mammalia > Rodentia > Cricetidae > Peromyscus > Peromyscus maniculatus. The sequence goes on along the minus strand of NC_134875.1, from coordinate 72,048,974 downwards.
TGGGAGTCAGCGAGTGCCAGCACTTGGCAATTTTGTTTTGGGGCTTTTATCTCTTCTCTGGCAAACCTTAAACGCCACAGATGACTCTTTTTCCGGTGGGGTCAGGAGCCTTGCTCTCCAAATGCTTAAGTTTTAGTCAGGGAGGTCTGGGGAACAAGAGATGGATTTTACTCTGTGTCCTGAATTTTTTTCCCTGATTAATGATGACTTAAGGACAGATTTTAGAAGATCTGCTAGGAGGCAGATTATAAACCGATCCTTTTGGAAGACTTTCCTGAGGCTATAAGCTGATTTTTGGCTTAGGAGCCATTCCGACTACTGTAAACTTATTTGTATGAATCTTAGCCGCCACCAGACCTGTCTGTGTCTCTCAAGGCAGTTTGAAAATGAATGGGTGGAGTTAAGGTGAGTTAGGGTGAGAGTTGTAGAAACCACCCAAGCCTGTCCATTTGAGCTCGCCCACTGCTGGTAGAAGTCAGACAGAAAAGGGTGCATGTGGCAGAGGCAGAAATGGGGAGGGAGAAGGGTTAAGAGCTTGGGGATAAAGTAACTCTTCATTTGCCTGTTCACTGGCAGAAGTTCCTGTGAAGCTGTTATGTGGCCAGATTTATCGGTATCCGCCAATGTAAGTGGTAAGTGTATCTGCCCCTTTGTCCCATGGCTGAAGCCTAGAGAAAAATAAAAAATTAAAATAACAAACTGGGATCAGATTCCAATCTTGGGTGTCCCCGACGAGTGAAAAAGATGTATGGATCAGCTCGTTAGCCATCCTCTTTGTCAAGAGATGCTAAAGGCTTCAGCTGTGCTGCAGTTGGTCCACGGTGGACCCAAGAAAGCATTGACCCCCTTGTCAGGAGCGAAAATGTGTCTGCCTTTGCCAGCATAGCCCGAAGACAACCCCTGGGATGTCGGTCGCAAAGAATATAGCTCAGGCTACTGTAGATGTAACCAACCGTCTTATTAAATAAGAAACACAGAAACAATGTAAAAGAGAGAGCCGAGAAGTCAGAGCTCAGAGCTAAAATCTCACCCTTCCTCCTGCTGTCCCAGCTTCGCGAAAAGAGACCTACTTCCTGTCGGTTCGTTTTTTTATAATATGTTGTTCTGCCTTCTCATTGGTTGTAAACCCAAACACATGACTGCCTCGTCACTGTCTGAATGTACAGCCCCCTAGGTCTTAAAGGCATATGTCTCCAATGCTGACTGTATCCCTGAACACACAGAGATCTTATGGGATTAAAGGCGTGTGCCACCACCGCCACACTCTTGCTATGGCTCTAATAGCTCTGACCCTGAACACACTGATATCTATGGGATTAAAGGCGTGTGCCACCACCGCCACACTCTTGCTATGGCTGTAATAGCTCTGACTCCCAGACAACTTTATTTATTAACATACAATCAAAATAATAATTCAGTACAATTAGATTACCACCACATTTCCCCTTTTCTATTTTAATAAAAAGAAAAAAAAGCAAAAGGTTATAACTAACAAAAGAAAAACTATATACAAAAGTACAATAACTATATACAATATATACAAGTAATAAATACCTAAACAGTTATTTGACAAATCAGAGAAAACAATTCCATTATCTATCCTATTTTGGTAAATCCAAGATGTATCTAACACACTTTCTATCCTAATTAATTTTCAACTATAACTAACTAATCTTCAACCATAACTAACTAATCTTCAACTCCCTCAGAGACCCAAGAAGGGAATAATATTAGCTAACAAAAATAAAAACAGGAAGTACATGCAAGCAACTTCCAAAAAATTTTGTGAGTTGACAGAAACAGCCAGCTGCCTGGGCAGTCACCTGAGGTTTCTCCGCAGTGTTGGGGCATCATCTTCAGCCTATAGGCTTAGTGTATCTGACAGACTCATTTGTGAAGTAGGATGTACACAAGGTCAACAGTTCAACCTCACATTGGGTGAGAGCAGTCCACGTACCAGAAACACCTGAATTCCACTAGTGTCCTGTCATGATTCAGGATTTTAAATTCTGGAAATTGTTGACAGTTTTTTAATTCAGCTGTCCATTCTTCTTGGCTGTGTATATATGGCTTCATCTCAGCATCCCCTTCTTCTCCACATCCCTCTATTAAATGCCAGTCTACTTTTAAGAGGCATGAGCTTTCAGCTGCTGTTCCATTGTACAACAGAATCCATCGGCCCTCTGCCTGTTAAGCTGCCTTCGAAGAAAAGGGCACCGTACCTTTTCCGGATGCAAAGGCCACTTCAGGGATGGGGCCATATTGTCCTGGCCTCAGAAGATGCCTTTTGATAAAGCTATAACCACACTTGTTTTGACAAGAATCAGTAGTCCCTTGTTTCGTGATCTGTCTGTCCATTTTGTCCTGTTGATTCGAGGATACTTTGTTGTCCAGTGGCTAACTTTTGCCAGAATGAAAGTTGACTCCATATGCAGTTTCTTCAATGCCCATATTTTCTCTAAAGTAGATTGGTACTGTCAGGAGCCGACATGTCTCAAAAAAGAAAAATTTTCTAAGTTATTAAAACATTTTAAATGCCATATTCTGTAGATCTCTGAAGGGTTTGAAGATGACCTGTCTAAAACATCTCTGCTCAATTTTTAAAATATATCTAATATGACTACAAGTTCTATGATAATGTCTAACTACTAGCTTTCATATCTTTATATCCTAATAGTTGATAATAATAACATTCAAGGATCAGAAATTTGCATTACATTGTTAAATGGATGGAATAAATACAATTAGAAATATACATATAGCATTTTCTAACAATATCAGTTTCAAATTTGTATACAATATAAAACAATTCAATCCAATGTAAAGTATTTAAAACTAGTAATTGTCTTTTTCTTTTCTTTCTTTCTCTTTTTTTTTTTAAACAAGAACCTTAAATCTAATCTCCTTTGCTTAGCCTTTTTCCTAACCCTTGACAATAACTTGTAACAAACCCCCCTAAACACTGAAAATTATCCCAGACCCAAAACCCATTAAAAAGACCAAAAAACCACCCGCCCCACACCACCTCTTTGGGAATGTGGGCGTCGTATTCTTAAAATTGCTTCCTGCTGGGTATGGGCGAAGTTTTCTTTATCCTGAAAGAAAAATTTTAGGTTAATTGTCAAATTCTAGGAGAGGTAACTATATCCTTCATTATCCAGTCTGTGTATAATGCCAAATTTCAGGGTTTATCTCAAGTCCTTATTCAAGTAGTCTTTGAGACTGGATCATATCAGCTAGTCATCTCAAAATTGCTCTGAACATCTTATAGTACAAGCTGATCTATGGATGATGTTTGTCAGCTTAATGATATTATTATTATCCACGTGGAATTGTTGTTGTTGTGGGGCCCCATCTTCTTTCTGGAGAATTCCGTTGATGTTAGGCCTGGCCATGATTTCCTGCAGAAAACTGATAAGAGACTCGAACACAAACATATATATGCAGCTAGCCTTTTTTCTAGAATTAGTTAGTACTCTATGTGACCATTCATATTTTAACAAAGTTTAAAATGTATATATATATTAATCTTGTAAATTTTGATATAAAATTTATACTTTGAGAAAAGTTTAAAGAATCAGAATAGAATCAAAGAGTTGAGATTAGTAATAGAATAGTCCCTTAATTAATTTTGCTTTTGTCCTGTACCATAGCAGAAGATGGCTCTTATTCTGGCATGATACAGGGAGTTTGCATTTACCTTTTAACAACATGCTTGGTTTTAAAGAAGGAGAGAGCCATTCTCCAACTCCAAAGTCAGCTTTAAATTTTAATTGAACTGGGACTGTTAGAAGACCAATAGTGTTAAATCTTTAGAGAAAAGCAGAAACAAACATTTAGGAAGACATAAAATTTTTTTAGATAATATATACCCATACACCGTTTCACTCTGTTTCTTGGGATAGATGATTTGTCCCTTTTCTTCAGTTGTCTCATTTGTCCAGTGTTCTTCAGATTCCTTAACCTTCATTCTCCTAAAAGACAAAAACAAAAACCTTTCCCCAAGACTAATTTTGGGGATGTTCCTTTTTGGCAAGTTATTATCTGATGAAATGAAAAGGCATGTTTTATTGATACAAGTTAGTTTAAATTGGATGTTCATGCTGGTTGATGAACTAACACGTCCTCTAATTAAGAGGTCTCTCTTGTTCAAATCGAACCTTTATCAATTTTGATGGTACCCACAGCTTATCTTCTCCTGTAGAAACAAAAGCAAAACCACGTCCCCAATGTAATACATACCCTGGTTTCCATTCTGAGGTCAGCACATCCTTAAAGTATATAGGCTGATTTAATTCTGTAGTTTTTTCTATTATCCAATGTCTCTCTGCAGCTGTTGTTCCTTTCTCATTGGCATTCAGAAAATTCAAAGTTAGAAGAGCATTATGCAGTCTATTTCTGGGGGTTTTTGTTACCCATTTCTGTTTATTTAGCATATCCTTTAGAGTTCTGTTTGATCTTTCTATAATTGCTTGACCTGTAGGATTATGTGGTATGCCTGTAATATGCTTTATATTGTAATAAGCAAAAAACTGTTTCATTTTAACAGAGACATATGATGGAGCATTGTCAGTTTTGATTTGTGCAGGTATACCCATGATGGCCATAACTTCTAGCAAATGAGTGATTACAGAATCAGCTTTTTCAGAACTCAAAGCAGTTGCCCATTGAAATCCCGAATAAGTATCGATAGTGTGGTGTACATATTTCAATTTTCCAAATTCTACAAAGTGAAACACGTCCATCTGCCAGATCTCATTTCTCTGAGTACCCTTTGGGTTACATCCTGCTGGTAATGGCGTTTGATTGTAGAAGGAACAAGTAGGACATTTCTTTACTATTTCTTTGGCTTGTTGCCAGGTTATGGAAAAATCCTTTTTTAAACCTTTACTATTGACGTGATGTTTTTTATGAAATTCTGAGGCCTCCAGCACATTTCCTATCAATAATTTATCAATCTCATCATTGCCTTGTGCTAGAGGGCCTGGCAGACCAGTATGGGATCGAATGTGAGTTATATATAAAGGATGATTCCTTTTCCTGATTGTATCTTGTAATTGAATAAATAGTGAAGTTAATTCTGAAGCATCAGGGATAAATTCTGCAGTCTCAATATGTAACACCACTCTTTCAGCATACTGAGAGTCAGTTACTATGTTGAGAGGTTCTGAAAAATCCATTAATACCAACAGAATAGCATACAATTCTGATTTTTGAACTGAATTATAAGGACTTTGAACCACTTTACTTAAATTTTCTGATTTGTAACCTGCCTTTCCTTCTTTGTTGGCATCTGTATAAAATGTACGAACTCCAGATATGGGTTTTTGCCGTACAATTCGAGGCAAGATCCAATCAGCTCTCTTTATAAGATCAATTCTATTGCTTTTGGGATATTTGCTGTTAATTTCTCCCAAAAAATTACTGCAAGCTCTTTGCCAAGGTTCACTTTCTGTCCATAATTTTTCAATGTCCTCCTTAGTTAATGGTATGACAATTTCTGCTGGGTCTATGCCTGCTAATTGACGAAGTCTCAGTTTTCCTTTGTAAATCAAGTCAGAGATTTTTTCCACATAAGTTTGTAATTTTTTATTTGGTTTATTTGGTAAAAATATCCATTCCAATATAATATCTTCCCTCTGCATTAATATTCCAGTAGGAGAATGCCTAGAAGGTAGAATAACCAAAATGCAATCCAGCTTTGGATCAATACGATCCACGTGTCCTTCATGCACTTTCTTTTCTACCAAGGCCAGTTCTTTCTCAGCTTCAGGTGATAATTCTCTTGGACTATTTAAGTCCTTGTCACCTTCTAAGGTTCTGAACAAATTAGTCAGTTCATCATTTTTTACCCCAACAATAGTTCGTAGATGAGAAATATCTCCAAATAATCTTTGAAAGTCATTAAGAGTCTGTAGTCTATCTCTCCGAATTTGCACCTTTTGGGGTCTAATTTTTTGTAGCTCTATTTTATATCCTAAATAATTAATAGAATCTCCTCTTCGTATCTTTTCAGGAGCAATTTGTAATCCCCAGCAAGGCAAAATTTTCTTTACTTCTTCAAATATTATTTCTAAAGTATCTGCAGTTGAGTCAGCTAGTAAAATATCATCCATATAATGATAAATTATAGATTTAGGAAATTTTTTACGTATCACTTCCAATGGTTGCTGTACAAAATATTGGCACAGAGTTGGGCTATTCAACATTCCCTGTGGGAGGACCCTCCATTGAAATCTTTTAACCGGTTGAGAATTATTATAAGTAGGCACTGTAAAAGCAAATCTTTCTCTGTCTTTTTCTTGTAAGGGTATTGAAAAGAAACAGTCTTTTAAATCAGTAACTATGAGAGGACATCCTTTTGGTAACAGAGTAGGCAAAGGCATCCCAGATTGTAGAGAACCCATTGGCTGAATTACTTTGTTAATTGCCCTAAGGTCTGTTACCATTCTCCATTTACCAGATTTCTTTTTAATAACAAATACAGGAGAATTCCAAGGGCTGGTTGATTCTTCAATATGCTGAGCATTTAACTGTTCTTCTACCAGCTCTTCTAAAGCCTGGAGTTTCTCTGTTGTTAAAGGCCATTGCTGGACCCATACAGGCTTGTCTGTTAACCATTTTAAAGGTAGAGCTGTTGGTGTCTTTGGAAGATCATCAGTTATTGTGCCCTGTTCTTGTATAATATGGATGGCTGGTGACCACTCATTAGAACAATATCTTCTAATATTTCTCTCAGTAACATGTGCTAGTTTATGATTTGTTTCTGAGATTGGAGGGATGTTAATCTGAGTATTCCATTGTTGCAACAAGTCTCGACCCCACAGGTTCATAGTTATGTTAGCCACATATGGTTTTAATTTTCCTCTCTGTCCTTCTGGATCTATACATTCGAGCCATCTTGCACTCTGTTTCACCTGAGATAATGTCCCAATTCCTAACAGTTGAACGTTTACCTCCTGAAGAGGCCAAGTTGGATGCCAAAATTCTGGTGCAATTATGGTAATGTCCGCACCTGTCTCTACCAGACCAGACAACAAAACACCATTTATTTTTATTGTTAATTTTGGTCTTTGTTCATTAATAGAAGTTTGCCAAAAAATTTTCTTTATGTTTTCTCCTGAATTTTCTATTCTCTCTGTTTCATCATCCTGACCAGCATGATTTATTCCAATAGGCATTTGGTTATTTAATCGCTCTCCAGAGGAGGCATTTCCTCTATGGCTGCAGGAACGGTTTGAACTGGATTTGCACTGGGGGCCTGCCTGAGGCCCCTCTGGGAGTTTCCCGAAGACTGAGGCAAAGGATTACCCTGTCTGTCCTTTGTTGATCTACATTCGTTGGTCCAGTGTTTTCCCTTACCACACCTTCTGCATACTCCAGAAGGAAGGGGCATTCTGTTGCCATTGTTCCTTGAAGAAACATTGTTTCTGGGAATGACCTGTCTACAGTCCCTTTTCAAATGTCCTTGCTTTCCACATCCAAAACATCTAACACTCCTCAAACCTTTTGAAATTTACTTCTCCTACCCATGTATCATCATGCTCATCAGCTTCAACATTAATTGTTTCTCTAATCCAATCTTCCATAGGTGCAGATCTTGCCCTTAATGGCCTGATTATTCTTTTGCATGCTGCATTCGCATTCTCAAAGGCCAAAGATTCAATTATTGCCTTACTAGCTTCTGAATCCGAGACCATTCTCTTTACTGCTGAAGCCAGTCTTTGTAAAAAATCTGTAAAAGACTCTTTTGGGCCTTGCATCACCTTTGTAAATGACTCAGATTTTTTTCCTGGTTCCTCAACTCTGTCCCATGCATTCAAGGCTGCCGTTCGACATAAAATTAGGGTTTGGACATCATATAAACATTGTGTTTGTGCTGAAGCATATTGGCCTTCGCCCATAAGCTGATCCTGGCAAACTTGTATTCCTTTATCCCTCCATTGTTTTTCTATGTTTTTAGCCTCCTCCTTAAACCAAGTCAGAAATTGAAGTCTTTGGCTGGGTTCCAGAACACCTTGTGCAAGGTCCCGCCAGTCCTGTGGTACTATCCTATTATATATTCACCAAGTGTTTAACATTTGCTTTACATATGGGGAATGCATGCCATAAGATACTATTGCCTCCTTAAACCTTTTTAAATCCAACATTTCAATTGGAGCCCAAGTATTTTGTGTAGCCATTTGATCAGGCATCTGCTGTACGGTTACAGGATAAATTAAGGGTGACTGTGTGAAAACAGGCTTTCTTTCTGCAACCTTATGATCCCGACTTGAAACAACTTCACTGTTAATTTCTTCTGTCTGAATTTTTACAGGTTTAACAAGTTCTTCTAAAGCTGTTATCCTGGCACTTAAATTGACTATCTTTTTAAATATTAAAATGTGGATTATTATAGTGATAAGGTGCATAATTCCACCAATACTAATATTATATAGTTGTTCCATTGCCAGACTGCCTAAAATTTCGAACAAAAACCAATTTTCTTCCAATGTACACATAAAACCCATTTGTTTTTTAATGTGGAAAAAAATTCTCTTTTAGATAGTTTCCTTTAAAATATCTGATATATTATGACTTACCAAATCTGCGTAGAATAGTAGAAATCCGAGGGGATTTTCAAAGCAGCCACCTAGTATCCCAGGTGTAAATCCAGAGAGAGAGAGAGAGAGAGAGAGAGAGAGAGAGAGAGAGAGAGAGAGAGAGGAAAGAGAGAACGCACAAGAAAGCGTAGCCGGCTAAAGCTTAAATGCAGCCACGTGTTCCCTCTTGTGCCGAGTCAAGGTTTGGGTCTGGCTTCCTTAAGCTCCGACCACGTGCGTTGGCTTTACAGGCAGGGCCCTGTTCGGCAGGGCAGGTCTGAGTTGTTTGTAGCACCGGCTTTAGGCAAGCTGCTCACAGACCTAGGCCCGGGCTAGAAGTTGCTACCCGGACTAGGAAGCCGGCAGCTCAGACTAGGAAGCCGGCAGCTCGGACTAAGACGCCGGCCGCTTCCGGCCGCTTCCGGCCGCTTCCTCCGCCGCCTGCCACCGCCTGCCTCCCTTGCGGGAAAGCGGACCTGCCGTCAAGCCAAGCGGTTTTTAATGGATTCTTGTCACGTTGGGCGCCAGATGTAGATGTAACCAACCGTCTTATTAAATAAGAAACACAGAAACAATGTAAAAGAGAGAGCCGAGAAGTCAGAGCTCAGAGCTAAAATCTCACCCTTCCTCCTGCTGTCCCAGCTTCGCGAAAAGAGACCTACTTCCTGTCGGTTTGTTTTTTTATAGTATGTTGTTCTGCCTTCTCATTGGTTGTAAACCCAAACACATGACTGCCTCGTCACTGTCTGAATGTACAGCCCCCTAGGTCTTAAAGGCATATGTCTCCAATGCTGACTGTATCCCTGAACACACAGAGATCTTATGGGATTAAAGGCGTGTGCCACCACCGCCACACTCTTGCTATGGCTCTAATAGCTCTGACCCTGAACACACAGATATCTATGGGATTAAAGGCGTGTGCCACCACCGCCACACTCTTGCTATGGCTCTAATAGCTCTGACTCCCAGACAACTTTATTTATTAACATACAATCAAAATAATAATTCAGTACAATTAGATTACCACCACAGGCTACAGCTGCGAGAAAGGCATACTCACTGTGATGAAGAATCCTGGCAGTAGCAATAGCAGTAACTGTGTAGGGATCCAGTGGAGACAAGGGACATGAGCACTCGTGGTCTCTGGTCTTGCTGGATGGGGAGGAGTTGGCAGCAAGCGGGAGCAGGTCCTCAGTGATCTATCCGAGTCTGAACAGCACCAGATGTTGGTTAAGCAGAGGTGCTCATGGCTGACAGAAGTTGTGGTGGCAGAAGAATCATGATCCATGGTTACCTTTCTAGAGCTTTATTGGGAGAGAGAGAGGAGGAGAGAGAAAGAGAGAGAGAGAGAGAGAGAGAGAGAGAGAGAGAGAGAGAGAGAGAGAGAAAGAAAGAGAGAGAGAAAGAAAAAGACCACGCAGAGGGGAGAGAATACGGAAGGAGAGAGTGCAGAAAGAGAGCACAGAGAGGGTACGCCTGCTTTTTCGGCTGGTACACCATCACAGGCTGGTGACATAATTAAGGACATAATCCTTACACATGTTAACCCTGACTCAGAACAACAACTACTACAAACATCCTTTCATGTCAAGACCACTCATTGTTGAGATCATGTATAATACACTTTGTCATATTCCCCATTATCCTCTTTCATCCCCTTTCCGCTCTCAGTAAAGCCCTTCTCTTCCTCTTAACAAATATTCCTTTTATTTTTATGTCTTTTAGCTAGTGCCCCAGTGAATTTAATTAGTATTGCTTGTATTTACACAGTTGCAGTGTTGTCTACTTGAACAAGAGCAACTCAAGAGAGATTAGCACTGATAATATGACTCCCCTCCTCTAGCTTCTGTTAACTGCCCATAACCTCTCAAGGAGTGGTGGAATAGAACATAACTCCTCCATGATAGAATTTTGATAGGCTTTGTCTTGTGCACGTCTTCTGCAGGGAGCCATTGTTGTTGTGCACTTATAGGTGCAATAGTTGTAGTGCCTGCGCTACCACCTGTTCACCACATCCAAGCGAGGGGCTGAGGATTAAAAATAGAGACAAGACAGCAGTAGAATGCCCTTTATTGAAGGAGGGAGGAAGCACAGTGTGAGAACCCCAGAGGGCAGAAGTTTGCTACAGATATTTTACATACTTGCATCCTAGCTGTTTACACCAAATATGCAGGGTTACACAAACAAGGAACTTCTGGTAAGCTGCTCAGAAGGAAGGAAACTGGCAGGGAATTAGCATAGGGAGGACATCTGATCAAGGTCAGCAAGCAAGGCAACAGCTACTCAAGGAACAGGGGTCAAGGCCCAACAAATAGTTATGCCATGTCCAGATGGTAACATATCGCATCACTCCTCACCATATTCTAGCTCTTATACTCTTACAAACCCTCTTCTGTGATGTTTCCTGGACCATAGAGAACATGATACAGATGTCCTGCTTAGACCTCAGCACTCTTACTATTGAAATAACTTTGCAGTTCTTTTCAGTATTTTTTATTTTTGGATGACAAGCTAAATATTTTAAATGAATAAGCATTAACATGAAACTGCTAATAAAATGATTTTATTTTTAAAATGATAATGTTTGAAGAAACAATGTTTAAACATAGGTATTTGTTATATGTATATTATTTGGAAAAGGTTATTTCTTGGTGTATAGTCAGTTATATAGCTCCATTTTATCTCTATGTAAATTTACTTTGATCCTAATTGTATACTCCCAGAATAACAATGCCCATATTTTGCTTGTGAAAATATAACACAAATTCAGATGATTATATAAGTTGGACCTCTATAAATCTGATGCTACTTCACATAATCATATTTGATAAAAGTATCTGAATGGATTTCTACATAGCTTATAAATATATTTTGTATATGCAGTTAAATAATGTTTCAAATCTCCAAACTCATATTTTATTATGGTAACACTGTAATCTATAAAAAGTTAAACATCTGATCTTAGGAATTAACTTTTATTCTGAAGAACTAGATAAAGTTATTACATCAGAACTCTTTTAACAGTTTACCTGAAAAAATACTTTACATATTTTGCATTTCAAAGAAAATAAGTTTTTAATTTGCAAATGGTTGCTAGTAAATATACTAACTAGTTTAAACTAAGACATGCCAGTCTATCAAGAATTTTAGGGCTATCTTCTTACTTCCCATATTACTAGTATTATTACAGATATTAGAAGATAAACTACTGCTTCCTTGAAGGATCTCACTGAAAAAATAATATTGATACCCTTTTATGCCATCTCAAAGGATTATATTTGTATTGCCACCTATTATTACTTTTATTATTATTATTATTTTTTTTTTTTGGTTTTTTGAGACAGGGTTTCTCTGTGTAGCTTTGACTTTCCTGGAGCTCACTCTGTAGTCCAGTCTGGCCTCGAACTCACAGAGATCTGCCTGCCTCTGCCTCCCAAGTGCTGGGATTAAAGGTGTACACCACCACCGCCTGGCTGCCATCTATTATTTTTGTGCATGTAATTTTAATACTCTTATGTGTTGATATGTTGTGTATCCTAATAAAATCACCACACTCTTAACTAGTCCATGAGATATTTTGTTCAAACTGGCTAATTTTAACCTCATGCCCAGTATAAAATACAATCTTGATCAAATACTATTTGTTTAACAAGTGTTTATGCTTTGAATTGAGTCAATTGTTTAAAACATCTACCAATTAATTTTTGTGTTCATAAATAATTTTATAAGGTAAAAGTTTTAAACATTTGCTTTCTGCCTACTGAGCAACAGGGAAAATAACACATGATAAACACCAGATATATTGTAAGATAACTCCATGGTCATCTGAGAAATGCTTTTGAAATTAGTGTGGATCATGCAAGATTTCTGGTAAGATTCTCCATGTGAGCACTATGTGCTTAAATTCCTTAAAGGCATAATGTAGTTGAATGTTACAGAGAATAATCATTATTTAAAGTAACTCTTGTCCGAAGTCTGTTTCAGGTTTCACATCTCAGTAGTAAAGAAATCAGTTAATATAAAGCTTAAGGAAGGGGAAGAACAAAATCAATTACATATTAATGAGTTATAAACCAGAAGGCAGTGCTTTGAGTTAAATTGTGATTCTTATTATCTAAGTTATTTCTTGTCAGTTACCTTTTTTAGTACAAGTGGTTGCATACGCTATGGAGGTAGTAATGTTTATTTAGTTCTTATTAGTAAAACACAAAGTCACATTTGTGGAAACTCATTAAATATTTGTCAGTATCTAATCTATATTCAAGGAACTGCAAAAATTTGCCTCATGGACCGTTGTATTATTTAAATATTGTTAATAAATTACTTTATCAATAAGCAAATTAAGTTAAAATGAATAAATGATGATGCTTGATAGCAAAAGATAGATAAAGGGTTATCTCATGGCCAACCAAACTCATAGTGAAATAATCCCTAAAGATTTGGATTAATAAATATGCCATTGTTGAGACTGGAGAGACAGCTCAGTTTTTAAGAGTGTGTCCTGCTCTTCAAGAGGACCCAACTACTGTTGACAGCACTCCCATTGGGCAGGTTAAAATCACCTGTATCTCCATCTCCAGGGAACCCAGTTCCTCCTTCTGGCATCCCAGGGCATACACATAAGCACATGGCATATACTCACACAAACACAACCATATACACGTATAATTTTTGAAAAGCTGCATGGGACTGAACTAGGTCCTCTGAATGTGCATGACAATGGTGCGGCTTGATCTGTTTGTGGGGCCCTTGACAGTGGGACCAGGACTTATTCTAGGTACATGAACTGGCTTTTTGGAGCCCATCCCCTGTGATGTGATACCTTGCTCAGCCTTGATACAGCATGGAGGGGCTAGGTCCTGCTTCAACTTGGTATGGCAGACTTTGTTGACTACCCAAGGAAGGAGTTACCCCCTCTGAGGAGTGGATGAGGGGGTGGGTTGGGGGTAGTTGGGGGCTGTAGAAGGGGAAGGAGGGGGAACTGGGGTTGGTATGCAAAATGAAAAAAATTTAAATAAAAAATTCTATTATCTATAAACTTTGGAGTGGTGTTTAAGATAATTGGGGTCTATGCAAATTAATCATGTAACTGCTCTGTCATATATTTATCCCTAAAAATAGCAGGAGTCCATCATTACAAGTAATTTGTAATTTTTACAGTTTATAAACGGTCTCCTTGGGATCCAATATCCATAGCACTTGACAAAATATTACAGTGGCTTTTTGAAAATAGCTTCTATTACTATGGTATATTAAATTATTTAGCAAAATGAAACATTAATATTATTCAATCAGATGGACTCCATTATTTTCTTGTATACACCATCAGATTGTCTACTTGATCCATCCTCATGTTCCAAATTACATGTTTTTGTTCTTATTTTTGCCTAGAAATATTCTTTGCCTAGAATTAATCACTTTTCTTTGAATCACAATTATTACTTGAATTTAGTGTTTTCATAATACTACTAATAAACTATATCCTTTTAAATTTCTTTTGTGTATATTGGTGTTTTGCCTACATGTATGTCTATGTGAGGATGTCAGAAGCCCTGGAACTGGAGTTACAAACAGGTATGTGAGCTGCCATGTGGGTGCCGGGAATTGAACCTGGGACCTCTGGACGTTTAGCCAGTGCTCTCAACCACTGAACAATCTGTCCAGCCCATAAACTATAGTCTCACCAGCTTGAATATTTTATTATTATAATGTAGTATAGAAGCTTGGATAGCTCTAACTTTGTGAAAGTAGAGCTCGGGAGTATTTTATACAATTCTTGATCTGCCTGTCTATGGCACACAGTTAGAGGTCAGAGGACAGCTTTCTTTAGTCATTTGTTTCCCTTCACTATGGGTTTTAGAATCTAACTCAGGCTATTAGACTTGCTTAACAAGGACTCTACCCAGTGAGCTATCTCACTGGCCTTATATCATTTTATAAACTATCACTGAATTTCACTTGGCTGCTATGGGCTTTAGTGCTATGAACCTATAGAATTTTGTATCACATAGGAGACAAATTTCTAGGGAAATCTGTGAGGGAGTATCTAAATTATGTAAATTACAGTGGGAAGGCTGATCTTCATTTTGGGTGGTACAATTTTATTAGCTGGATTCATAACTTAAAGAAAATGGAGAGAGAGCCTGGCGGTGGTGGCGCACGCCTTTAACCCCAGCACTCGGGAGGCAGAGGCAGGTGGATCTCTGTGAGTTCGAGGCTAGCCTAGGCTACAGAGTGAGTTCCAGGAAAGGCACAAAGCTACACAGAGAAACCCTGTCTCGAAAAACCAAAAAAAAAAAAAAAAAAAGAAAGAAAATGGAGAAAGTAAACAGAGTGGACTTCAATTCCTTTCTCTGCCTCTTGAATGCAGATACAATGAGACCAGTGGCCTCCTGCTCCTGATGCCATGTTGTCCCCAGTATGATGTACTGGATCTTCAAACTGCAGGCCAAAATTAATCCCTATTTCCTGCCTTTTTTAATTCTTTAAATCAGGGATTTTGTCCTCAGTAATAAGAATGTAACAGATGTAGGAAAAGGGTATTTAGAAATGTGACCACTGGCCATTACTGTGACAAACCTGTGATTCTTAAGCATTTGGAACTACTTTGTCAAAGGAATGTGGAAGTCTTTGAAACTTGGGTTTTGAGAGTCCCTGGAGTCCTCCAAGAAGAGCTTAATGGGCTACTCTGATGGGAGTCTAGTAGATCAAATGGTGTGAGAAATGCAGACAGTGGAAGCTTGATTCACGAGATTTGAGAAAGTATCAAGATGATACTTAGAAATGACCTAGAGACTTTAGTATTATATTCTGGGAATGAATCTGGTTGCATTGGGAAAGCCAATATTAGTACATATTTATTTGTAATTGTAGCATCTCATTCCTAGATTAGTTCCTTTATTAATATGTATTGTCCGTTTTTATTTTGACTAAATTTTGTTTGAGTTCTAGTCCAGCAGTTAATTAAAACAGTTAAATTTGCTTATTTCAGGCTTCTGTTTCTTAGAAAATTTACTTCTATTCTTTTCTTTTTATTCTTAATTCAAATGCCCTTGTCAGTAAGATGCGTTCCTTGGAGACAGCAGATAGATCATATTTCTAATCAAACAGCTTGTCTTTCTGTGCCTTATAATTGTTACATTTAGGATTGATATTAAGTTTTGTTCCTTCTTGATATTTGGTTTGGTTTAGTGTGGTTTTGGCCATTGCTTTTTCTTTTCTTTATCCTTTATTAATAATGGAGATTTCTGGATTGTTATGGGGGACAATATAGTCCTTCATATATCTCTTTTGTTAATCTCCTCTTATAGTGTTGATTCTTTTATTTTTTCTTTTGGTTTTTGTAGACAAGGTTTTGCTGTGCAGTTTTGGTGCTTGTTCTGGATCTTGCTCTGTAGACCAGGCTGGCCTCAAACTCACAGAAATCTGCCTGGCTCTGCCTCTGGAGTGCTGAGATTAAAGGCATGGACTACCGCCGCCTGGCCAGTGTTTATTCTTTAATGTGCTCTCTTGATAGAGACTTTCTTCCTCATCATTATATAATTTTAATGCTGAAGAAGTATAACTAACTGTTCTCTTAAACGTATCTGTCTCCTAATTAAATTCATGTATACTAAGTTACATTATACTCAATTCTTGATAATTTTAAAGTAGGGAAGAACGTTTTGTAATGGAAATTCTGATAGGTATATAATTATGGAACCATACATTCTGGTATTGTTATGAGAAGGGATTATTAAATACCTCATTTATGAAGATCACACAATAAATTTGCTAGAATGAGATCACTGTCTATATATTTCTCTGGCAAACACTTTGGCTGATAACAATGCCAAATGACAGTAAGTTTTTAGGCTAAGAGTTGGGGGGGAATCAAACAGTACAAGAAGAATTCCTTAAGAGATGAGAAATTGTGCTATACCTGTTTTCATCCCTTCCTTTTTTAATCTATTTGTAGTTTTTTTTTAACTCTTTGGGGACCTGCCACCCAGCTCCATATAAATACATGGCAACTTATTCTTACTTATAAATGCCCGGCTTATTTTCTTTCTTGCTTATTGATTCTTACTCAGCTTGGCTTGTTTCTATACAGATTTCTAACTTAAATTACCCCATTTCTCTTTAACTATGTTTTGTCTCTGGGTTTTTTTTTTTTTTACATTTCTTTATCCTATATATCTTTCTTTCCTTCTTACTCCATGACTGGCTGGGTGGGTGGCCCCTGGCATCCTCCTTTCTTCTTCTTTTCTCTCTCCTTGTTCTCTTTCCTAGATTTCTCCTCCTACTTATTCTCTCTGCCTGCCAGCCCTGCCTATTTCTCTCTCCTGCCTTGCTATTGACCATTCAGCTCTTTATTAGACCAATCAGGTATTTTAGACAGGCAAAGCAACACAGCTTCACAGAGTTAAACAAATGCAACACAAAAGAAGGCAACACATCTTTGTATCATTTAACAAATGTTCCACAGCATAAACAAATGTAGCACATCTTAAAGTAATATTCCACAACATCTGTGTCTCTTCTCTGGGACATTATAAGAATGGAACAAGAGTGGAATGATACTTGTTTTCTTTTACAGACCCTGGTTTTGATTTGCTGAGGAAGAAATTTATGCATATAATTTTCATAGTGTTTCTTACAGTATACACTAAAATAATAATGAAACAAATCAAGTATTTCTCTAAAATAGCAATCTCTGATCACAAATACCTGAGTTCACATCTTGGTTCTTCCCTTAGAAGCTATATGAAAATAGAAACCATATCTGCCTCTTTCTTCTTCCATCTTTCATCTGAGAACATGTTGATGTAATTGACACAAATTAGTTTTGAGAGTTAGATATGTATAAAGCATGATATATATATATATATATATATATATATATATATATATATATATATATATATATATATAATCAGTTGCTTATTGTTACCACTTACTATTCTATATACTTTTTGTCTTGTTTCAAGAATAATCCAAGGTAAAATGTGCTTACCTATACTGTGCATACCTATACTTTTATGTATGTTTTTGTGTATTCCTCAATATCTCAGATTCATAGTGGAAATGTTGGTATCAGGAATAAAAGTCAAGAGTCCCAGACATCTTCATTTCTGAGCACTCCTAGGTCTATTGTAGTACTCCATGGGTAATTTGCATAAGTGAACTTCAGAAGAAACCCTGATAAGGAATGAATGGGCTCCAATAATGATCACAAGGACAACTTTTACATGAGTATAACACACCACAGCTGTAATACTTTGACAAACAATTTTGTTTGTTTCTGTATTTTGTTTACTTCACATAGAATATACTTCTGATGGCATTCTTAAGAAATTGATTATACATGCTGCTTCAGTTTTGCAATTTTCCCAGTATTTGAATTAAAAAAAGACAAAAAAACAATCACCCCTTTTTACTTCATTAATCACGTAGGTGCCATATGTATGATGGAGAGCAGAATCTTTCTTGTATAAATTCAGTTTGTTAGTATTTCTTTGTCAGCAGTTATTTTGAAGTTGTTTCAAGTGTGACTAATTATATTCTAAAATTCTTTGACAGATTGGAAATAAGATAGTGGGAGTCAAAATGTTATAACATTTATCAACAGTTCAAGTAAATAGTCGTTGCATGGCAGTAAAATCAAAGGAAAACTTCAGTTTGGTAAACTTTTATGTTATAGGCTGAAATTTACCTATTTGAAAAAAGATAAAATGCCTTGTACAACTTCATTTCACTGTTAATATTTATCTGCACAGGAAAAGTGTCAGTCACTGTAAAAATAGTCATGTATATAAAAAATTATAACACAGATAATTCCATTAAAATTGAGCATGTCAGGTATTTCTTTGTTTTAAAACTCACATGGTTTTCTTTATAAGTCAGAAAGAAAGACAAAGTCCTTACTTAAAGTGCTTAGATGACTATAAAGAGTTTCCCAGCAATCCTATAACTGAAGTTATCTCTTTGCTGATAGATAACATCTATTTTGTGTTTAAGGTGTTTTTTTCAAGATGTGAAATCTCAGTATGTAATCCAGACTGACCTTGAAATAGTGAGTCCATGAACTCAGCCTCCTGGCTTCTACAATTCTAACCTTGCACCATTCTCTGCATCTTTTCGGTACCATCTCATAATATCCACCCCAGGATTTTTCCTTTCAGTTATATTGACTTCCTTCTTATTCATTCAGCATTTCTAAAAACTACTGCTCTTTTAACAACTCTGATGCTAGAAAACTCTGAATAAATACATGACTCATTTCCCTCCCCTTACTGAGCTCTAACTTCTTTTCCCTGTGAATTGTTTATAAGAAGTGTATGGTAAGCCCTTACAATCATCAACCCTCTTTTGGGGCTTGATTATA
Source organism: Peromyscus maniculatus bairdii (assembly GCF_049852395.1). NCBI lineage: Eukaryota > Metazoa > Chordata > Mammalia > Rodentia > Cricetidae > Peromyscus > Peromyscus maniculatus. Next base: position 72,030,026 of record NC_134875.1, on the reverse strand, counting down.
TTTTCAGTGTTTATCCCTCCCCAACATTATGATCTTCTCTTGGCATCTAAGGGGGATTGTTCTAGGAATCTCATGAACTCCAAAGTATATGACAGTTCCAATTCTTTGCATAAAATTGTGTCTATTTAACCATTAAAAGACACTTGAAAATATATCAATATTCTCTTTAACTCTAATAACATTACAGTAGGCTAAAAGAAGATTAAATAATGTCTGTACAAGTAAAGAGAGATCTCCATCTGAGAAAAACATTTTATTTGATACAGTAATACACATTCACATTCAGAATTGTTGCTGGAGGGCTTCTCTCCAGCTTCCACCAAGCCCCACAGTCCCACAATCCACATATAAAATAATCACTCAGATGCTTATAATACTTATAAACTGTATGGCCGTGGCAGGCTTCTTGCTAATTGTTCTTTTATCTTAAATTAACCCATTTTTATAAATCTATACCTTGCCACATGGCTGGTGGCTTACCAGAGTCTTTACATGTTGCTTGTCCTGGCGGTGGCTGCAGTGTCTCTCCCCCCTTCTTCCTGTTTTCCCAATTCTCATCTCTCCTTGTCCCGCCTATACTTCCTGCCTAGTCACTGGCCATCAGTGTTTTATTTATATAGAGTGATATCCACAGCAAATAATTTTTTAGAAAGTTATTTATTTTCTTCAAGTATTTTATTAGATTTCACTATTTAACTATAAACTTTTAGTGCAATAAATACATAAATGAATTTTCGTATTGTTCCTAATTGCAGTTATTTACTAGTTCTTATCAGTAAAAATATTTGAGAAATTTAATTCAGTGCCTTTATTCACTTTAGAATTCATTGTGAATTGAGCCTGGAATGAAGTTTTTTCATGTATCAACATTATTTGTTTTCAATATGTAGAATATTTCAGTAATGTCAGAACCTAATCTGGGAGGAAATGATACAAACAAAACAAAATCAAAATATAAATAATAGATGATTCCTATCAGGTTACATTTCAAATTTGGCATTTTAACAATGCATATCAAATTAAAATATTTTCCAAATTTGTCTCTAAGAATTGTGTTTACAAGAGAGGTGAAGAAATTGATTCAAGTATATATAAGTTTCAACTATATAATTTGGTATTTTGCTGCTGTTGTAGTTTTTGCTTTTTGGTTTTGTTGTTGTTGTTTATTTGTTTTTTCTTTTTTGTTTCTTAGAGTCTCCTGAAGACCAGGCTAGTCTCAAACTTACTATGTAGCTGAAGTTGTCCTCAAATTCCTGACTTTCTTGCACTACCTAATTTCTAGGATTATAGGCCTGCCTGTAGAACAAGTATTGTAACTGTTTTACAAATCTGAGATCATTGCCTTGTCCTTTTGACTTTAAAGGTTCATTACCATTTTCAGAAAGAATAGCCTGAAAACATTCTGTGTTTCAAAGTCATGATGAATGAGCTTTGATTAAAAGTAGTTTGAAAGAATAAAAGCCCCTAATGTGTTTTATACAGTCACTGATCAGTTACTGACATGCAATATTTCATTTTCATTAGAACATTAAGAGATGTTGTGTACCTAAGAACAATAGTCTGACTGATAATACAGCTATCATTACATGCACCATAAAAGCAAGAAGGACATAAATTTGTTTATGCCTTTTAAAGTCAAATTATTTGTAAAATCATTACTTGGCACTTGAATAGATTGATATGATAGACTAAGTTAGTGACCCTCAACACTTTAAAACTGCAATTGTATTTTCGTTTCCTGGGTTCCTAATCCTTAGTCAAAGTTTAGTGATATTGGTGACTTCACATGGAAGACACTAGCTTTTATTTTCTATGTGAAATGTTAGTACTATAACTACTTTTATTCATGGCATGTGTTTATGCAACTCAGTAAAAATTGAAAACAATATTTATAGTTAAAGTTCATGCTTAATGCATTATGAAACCTTATAGTAATGCAGTTGTATGAAAATGACTTATAAACAATAATCTAGGATGTTATTATGTTATATAAAATGGCAAAGGAAGAGAGCTCACTCTGAAATATTAGGAAATGAATAATTTTATATATTGAGTTCATTTTGAGAAAAATTATTTTTTTACATATGATAATAGTTACTCTAAAATCAAAACAGGCAAAGTATCTACAAATAATTGGTTTATATGAAGAAGGGTTCTCATCTTGCCACATTAATTTACTGGGTTGGGGAGTTCCAAAACTTCTTTGAAAGTTTAATGTTGGTGCAATTGATCAAAAAAAATACAAAATCATGCAAATATCCTTTAACTTAAGTGTACTTAATTACATATAGGAGATAAATTTCCTTAAATTACCATGCCTTAGCAGAAACCAAGTGTATTAGTACTACTTACAAATAGTAGATGATCTCAGAACTTTAGGTTTCTCTCAGTAGACTAAGGGGTTTAGTTTCAAGTGTGAAAGAGGTTTATATTTTCCCAGATTAAGATTTATCTAGAATGATAGACACATAAAGAATAGTGAAAGTGTTCTTATACTCTATAGACTTAATGTTAGTAACCACAAATCGAGAGTTCATGATAACATTCAAGTTTCTTCTTACTAGTTGTGAGCTTTTGATCATGGACTCACTGTTTATACATCTTTCTTTACATATAAAATTAAAATAGAAGTATTAGCTTTATAATATTATTGAATGGATTATGTGTTACTACAGTTACAGAACACAATCAATGTTAGCACTTTTTTGTGCTTTAAGGCCAATGCCAATTTGCTAATAGTACTTTCTCATAAAACTATTAGAAAAAGATAAAATAAAATGTAGAAAAGGTTATGAAATTAAAGAAAAGTATATGTTGTTGCATAAAAGGTTACTTTTGGTAAAAACAGAAGAAAATATCACTCCTTTTTAAGATTTAGAAAGGTATTCAATTATTGGTGATTTTAGTTTGCCTTCATAAAAATAGATATTAATTTCCTGCCTATTGAGAACAGAACTGTGGGAAAGTAGTTTGGAAAATTCATTTTCAAGTCTTTTAAGTTTCTCCTAATTCTTTCTTACAAAGGTTTTATTTAAAAAGTAATTGTACAACTAGAAATTTCCATCAGTCAATTCACAACAGTCAAGTAATAATATATTTATTTCACTTTGTACTGACTGACACTTTAAGCTAATATTTCAGTTCTTCAAAATTTGGTTAGCTTTTAAACTTAATCTCCTCCAGGTATTGTAAGAAAACTTAATGTTTGTACTACCTGCTCTGATTAAAATGTACAATTATAGTGAGAAAGACTTGGCTTAGGCAGTGGATATCTACACATTACTGGAGAGGAAGGTCAATGAAGGTTTTGGAGGTATCATCTCTGTACCGTACAAAGATCAAGGTCAGGAGCATTCACTGGATCTGCTCCTAATTAGATCGGGGCTTCTAGGCTGTAAGTTTAACGTATGATTCTAAGAACTTGATGTCTACCCTAGCTGGCCAGATCCTGCCCATTGCTGGTCTTCTTTCACCCTTACTTGACTTACATCTCTTCTACTTAAAGGATCTCAAGTGAAAATTATAGCTCTTACAGCTCAGTCCTATGAAATAATGGCTAGCTGGACTTAAAGAACACATTGAATCTTTGCTCAAAAGTAACTTAATGATAACTACAGACAGAAGACAGATGAGACTATATTATTTCTCAATAGACTTTTAAAATATTTTGTTCTTTATAGAACCATTCATGTGAAAAAAGCTATTAATTACACATCATTATAAACAAACTCTTGAACATCTACTATTATAAATATGGGCCAAGATTAGATAAACAAAGGGCATTTACTTTCCTACCGGCTACCATGTCAAGTGTCTCTCATTAGTCACCAATAATCTCTCATAAGTCAGCTGTTTCAGACAGTATTCCTGAAACATTCCTACAGTACCTCAGTGTCATAAGAACACTGTCCAAAACACATTGAATTACTGTCAAATAATCCACTGGGAAAAAGAATTTTTCACAGTATATTCCTTCTCATTGCTATGAGAAAATTCCTTGCCAAATTTGAAGAAGGAAAGACAAAATTTGTTTCATGTTTTCTGATAGTGGGACAGCTCTGAGGTGGAGGAATTGTGCAGCCAGGAATTTTGCCATCATTGTGGACACAGGAAGCAAAGTATTCAAATGGGGAAACAGGCTATGAACCTCTACATGTTAGGCACTAGTGATCTATTACTCTAAGATAGGTCCTATTTGGGGAATAACCCACAATCTCTCTAAATATTATCACCAGTGTAGCACTAAAATGTCCAAACACTGAGTCTGTTGGGGACATTTCAGATGTTAGACATAATACATGAATTGAAAAATATCACAACAGAGTGGTTCGAAGAATTACTTTTTTCCCTGCTTATTTAGAGCAGTTTAGAATTTAAAAATCATTTTAGATGAAAGGACTTGGATTATATGGTCAAATAGTAGCAAGTATCCAGAAAATTTGTGGATGACTAGGAAAAAGGTTAGAAAACAGGGAAATAGAATAGTTTTATATGACTGAAATGAAATAAATATGTAAGGGTGGATATTACCTAGAATTTTAAATTATTCATCTACTCCAGAAAATATAAATCATATGCATAGTAAACCAGAGGAAATTTTATCTCCTCTCTGGAAATCTCTCTTTTAAACTACACGAGGAGCAAAATCTTGAACTCTCAAAAACAAAGAAACATTCATAAATTTTTTGATCTGTGTAAAGAAATCATCATAAGATTTTGCTTTGTTTTTGCCTAGTATAAGATCACTTTAATTAGAAATTTTTGATGAAAATAACATGCATGATCTTAATAAAAGGGACATAAATCTAAATATTTATCTTTGGAGAAATTATCAATTAAAGAACCATACATTGAATAGGAAATGTTATGCTTCACTTAACTAATAGCAAGAGAAAAGCTATATATTGTTTTACACACAAAAAAATGTCTCAAGTTTTCAGAATCAGAATTGTTAATGGCAGGTGAGGGGAAGGGCCTTGAAAATGAGTTATTATTAATCTCTCTAGGTATTTCTGATAATGAACTATGTTTGAGGATATGGTAGCATCTTAAGCCCTGACCAAATAGTACAGATTTTTTTGTTATTATGAGAGAGTCTATATAAAATTACATTGAATCTAACCTAAGCAATTCTTATAAGAAAGAAACAAAATCATATTGCCTGTTCTTCGATGTGTACTCACAGGAAATTCTGTTATAGTTTTAGATGGTATTGTCAGAACAATGATTTACACAGGGCTCTTTCACCATTATAATGAAGGATTTCTGAATAGATATTACCTTTCATAAAATTATTTTCTTTGTAAGAAAATCTAACAGTCATTTTCTTAACACTTAAAAAGTTTAAGAAAGTACTCTTTGATTTGCTACTAACTTGGAATAAAAAATACCATGTTCTTTTCTCATCACAACATAGTTAGTGCTATTATTTTTTTATAAATTAGGTGTATTTCTACTTGGTAGATTATTAGAACCATTATAAATTAAGCACACAATGAAACCTTAGATACAAATTGAAGCCCAACTGTAAACAGAGGCTCAACTCCAGAAACAGTTTCCTGAGTGTCTTTCAGATTAGGCCCATAAAAGTGAGATCAGTCCCTTTAGCTTAAAATTTTAAGTGGAATTTTCCTGTCCCAATCGCCTGATCCCAGATGAGTACACAAAGACTTCTATTAATTACAAATGCTTGGCCAATAGCTCAGGCTTGTTGCTAGCTAACTCTTACCCTTAAATTATCTCATATTTCTTATCTATACTTTGCTATGTGGCTTGCTACCTTTTCTCAGTATGGCATGCCCATCTTGCTCTCTGCATCTGTTGGTGACACTCTCTGACTCTGCTCTTCTCCTACCAATCATCCTTAGTCTGGTCACTCTGCCTATACTTCCTGCCTGGTTATTGACAAATTAACATTTTATTAAACAAATTTTTTTTGACAAATCTTTACAGTATACAAAAAGTTTGTTCCACAGCATTTACCACTTTTTATCTAGTTAAAAGGATGGTTTTAACCTTAATATAGTAAAACTACATACAATAAGAAGTTACTAAGAATTATAATAACACTAATCCATTTGCATTTGGCAAAATTAGAGAAAATAATTAATTTTCTACCTTATCCTGGTGATTCTAAAGTTTTGTATACAATTACTTTGTATTATAACTAAGGAGCACTATATTTATAACTACTTAGTCTTCAACTCTATCAAGACCATAGAAAGGTAAAATGTTACCTAGTGAGGCACCAAAAGTTCCTCTGTAATGTTGGGGCATGCATCTCTGGCCTACAGCCCTAGCATGTCTGACACACTTTACTGTGAAGTAGGGAATTTTGAAGGACTGTCCTACCTTGTCTTGACAGTTTGTCAGTCACCTATTTTGCATCCTGCTGGTCTAGTTTGGACAGTAACTGTTAGCAATTGAGGCAACGGCAGTTTCTTTACCCACATGACTAGTTTTTTCTTTCTTTCTTTTTTTTTTTTTTTTTTTTTTTTTTTTTTTTTTTTTTTGGAGACAGGGTTTCTCTACGTAGTTTTGGTGCCTGTCCTGGATCTCGCTCTGTAGACCAGATTGGCCTCGAACTTATAGAGATCCACCTGGCTCTGCCTCCTGAGGGCTGGGATTAAAGGCATACACTACCACCACCTGGCATGGCTAGCTTTTGACACAAGAAAAGCAAACTCCATATGGGATTTCGATGCTCATCATTCTTTTTGAAGTAATTGGTACCACCAGGGACAGATGCCTCTCATATCTAGAAAAGTCTAATGTATTAAAACATTTTAAATGCCATGTAGATCTTTGAAGTGTTTGAAGATTGCCTATCTATCTGAACTATAACTCTGTATGACCTTGAAAACACAATTAACATGACTATATGTTTGCTACTATAGATGACTATTAATCTGTATTTTTAAATTATATATTACATTTTCAAATGAGTTGCAGAAAAATAATACCCTAAACAAGAGTAGAAACGTACATATAGCATGACCGAACTAACTTTAAATTTGTATCAATAAATTAAAATCCATACCAGTGTAAAATACTTTGAGATTAACAGTTGTGTTTTGGATAAAAGTAGATGAAAATCTACCTATTTCCACCATAATTTCCATATCATATCCTCCTTTCTTCTTTTAGAAAGAGATATCTGAATTTAACTCATCTTTTGTTTAGCCTTTTTTTGACTATAACCAATAACAATTTGTAACCAACCCCCCTTAAATAATAAGGATTTATAACCAATGTTTTGGAAATGTGGACATAGTTATCTAGAATACTTCCTGTTGATTGGGGTGCTGGTAATCTTTGGGGAACCCTAGGACAATTTAGGATTATGGTCAAGTCCTGACTGGAGTATTTTGTGAGGCTACATCATCTCAGTCAGCAGCTTGGACACTGTTCTGGATGCTGGATCACCTGGGCCATCAGTTCCCATTGGACATTTTTCAGAGGGTCTTGCTCTATCAAACCTGATTTTTCTTAACTGGTAATGAACTCAAAGCCTCTCATTTCCTGTGGAAAGAGAAGCATAAACTCTCTTTCAAAGTAAAATATCATTTGACTTAAAATTTGAAGTCAAGATAATTTTAAAATATGTAGGTTGGTTTAATATAGCAATTTTCATAATCCAAGGTCTCTTAGCAGTCAAAAATTTTAAAAATGACACACTAATGTACATAATCCAGACTCTGTGTGTTTTCCATTTTTTATATGGCTTAATATATGTTTTTATTACTCTTTCCCATTTTAAGGACTTTTTCTACCCTTTTTCTTTTCTCTCCCAAGGCTACATATATTTTTAACACTATTTAGACTTATTTTTTCATTTAAATCTGTTTTATTTCTTATCTCTATCTTTTTCTGACCACATGAGCCTATAAACTGTTAAGAGGCATGGTTAAGACCAAAGTAGCAGCTTTGGTGGCTGGCTCTGCCCCAATCTTTTGTTCCCTAAGAGCCTAATCTCATGGTGGAGGTACTGGTTGGAGCCATGTTTACCACCCCAACTCTGTGGAGTTTCTGAGTTCATATTGCCACTAAGTAGCCTGCCACCTGGTACTCATAACCCCATTTAAGAGTTTGGTAGCAGGGCCTCTTAAAAGAGCTGCATGGTTTTAGCTGCTAGCACTGAGTCAGGAAGCTATCTCTCAAAGGAGCCATGCCTCTGCTTGCTGCTAGCAAACAGAGCCTACCTAAGAAAAAGTGGCTACCAAGAAGCCGAGTTTGACTCCGTTTTGTGCGTTTAGAATCCCTTTTAAAGCTTTTTCAGACTTTATGTGGAAATTTATGCTAAGTATTGATATTTTGATTGTTTTCTGACAACTAAATCTTGCTCAGAGTCGGAGAGCAGAGCTAGTCACTAGCTGACCATAGATGTTTCGAGGATTGTAGAGAGAGGAAACAGGAAGTGGTAAAGTGGGGCTGAGAGAGATTCTCAGCCCTTTTGGACAGAGAAATGGAAAAGGTAGGAAGCAACTACCGGCTGCTCCTAGTTCTCTGATCTTTCAGGTTCTTATCCCAGTATATGATTCTAGATTTTTTATTGACATAGATTAACTAGATAAACACTTCATGAAATTAAAATGATTTTGGTTTTTCCATTGTTGTTGTAAAACCGAACTTGCATCTAGACAAGGTCTCCTTCAGATCCCCTTCTTATAACGTTTTCTTTTGCTGTTTTATTAATTAAAAAAATCAGGAGTCAGATATTGGGTAAAAGCAGATAGATCCAGAGAGCCTTGGAGAAAAGAGTTGCTGACTTCTACTCTCCATGCTCTTTTTGCCCAGAAAGGGGGCCTGTTCATCAGTTGGGCCCTAGTATTCCTCTTGTGTGTCTTTCTATCCCACCTGAGTCAGCCAGAATTCTATGGTTCATTTCTGCCAACTGAATATGGACCCTGCTCTCCAAACTAAGGACTGATTCTATTGGCGGTCTGGGAGCATTTCTTTATACATAGAGACCAGTTGGAATGAATGCCCTATTGTAAGCACAATTGCATTATATTATCACATCTAAATAATGAATAGAATATTTAGAGTATAAAAAGTAAAGACAGCCAAGGACTATTGCAAAAGACTATGACTTCTATCATATTTTCAAACACCAGATAAGTAACTGTTTGATATACTATTAATCTTATGTATGCCAGTATTTTAGCATCTTCTTTGAATTTATAATTTATAATTTAATTTATAATAAAAAGGTTACATTTTTAGGAAAGCACTAACAGCTCTTTTTAACAGGTGCTCCACAAAAATGAAGCCATGGACAGCAGGATTGCCAAGATGATGAAACTCAACAGCAAGAAGCTATACAAGTTGAATGTGGCATCTTCCAGGTGCTGCTTGAACTGGAGATGAACTCAGATCCCTAGGTGCAGCTGTGGGAACTCAATATAGCTGCAAGCCAAGATAACTGTAATGCCAGTCAGAAAAACTAACATAATTTTTGTGCCAATTCTTCAGCTGATACCTTTTATGAAAATTGAAGTCAGGCCAAGTGTATGAAGTAGAGAAAAAGTTAAGCTGGAAGCATGTAGTCCTTTGCTCAGAAGAGGATTTCACCTAAGCCAGCTTGAAAAAGCCTATAGGGAGAAATAAAAAAGCTAAAGCACCCTGAACTGACACCCTGGCTACTGTGCAGGACAGCATCCTTTGAGGACTTGGTCTTCCCAAGTAAAACTGTGGGTGACATGATTCCTGTGAGACTGGATTAACATAAAGGTTAATTTAGAGGAATCACAGCAGAACTGCTTATGGTGTGCACAAAATGCTCACAAGTAAGGATGTTAATTTTGAATTCTCAGAGTTTCAGTTGTAAAGAGAAATGACTAAAGTGTGATTCATAGGAAAAATAACAAAAAACAATTGTACTTTGACAATAAATTGATATATTAAATTAATATAATACGTTTTAAATTATCACATCTTTGACAAAGACATATTTGTTTTAGATTGACAGAAGAAAAAACATTCATGTTTTATATATAATTATTACTTTTATAATGAATGCAGCCTATCTTGCTTTTATTTTTAACTGCATATTTGTCTAGCTTTCTAACAACAATGTTACTTTATATATTATGTATTAAATTCAATAATTTATGATTTAAATATTTCCTGGTAGAGAGAAATTATCAATTTTATTAGAAAATGCATATATAAATCAGTTAGCATTTACGTTAAATCCAATTTAAAATTGAAGAGTTTTTACATGGCTAGATTATGGTAAAAACTTAATTGAGATGCACTGATTCTGTTTCAACAAACTCCACAGCTTTTGTTGTTGCTTTTGTCATTGTTTGCCTTTGATATATTAAGGGGCTCCTACCTTTCCATGAATGTAGAGGTTTCTACCACAGGAAAAGTTGTGAGCAGGGATAACTTTCTGAAGTGAAGTTATAATAAGACAGTATTACACATGGTAACTTTGACGCACTTGGAACTCACTATGTAGCACAAGCTCACCTCAGACTCATAGAAATCCTCCTGCCTCAGCCTCCTGCATGCTAGAATTAGATGTATACTTGGCTAAGAGATGTGAACTCTTACAGAAATGATTCTCATCCCATTCCCACATTAGCTTTGAAAGAAAATTACAAAGAATTTTTAAGATAATCATAAAAGTAAACTCTATGTTGTATTTATTTTAGAAAAGTCTTCTATAAACACACAGGTTATGAATTTTGCTTCGAATTTGTGCTGTTGTATTCAAAATACATAAGCGAGTATCTGTGTTGATCATTTTTATTACTTTTTGATTTGACAATTTCATACATGTTTGTAATAATTCATGCCCTAAACATTGTCATCTTTCTCCTATCTCTGCCAGTACTTCTTCCCTTGAGATCTCTTTTCCATATTCATGACTCTGAGTGTGTGTGTGTGTGTGTGTGTGTGTGTGTGTGTATGGGTGCATCCTGCTGAGTTTAATCAGGGCCAGCTGTGTAAGCATGAGTTTGCAGTTGTACACTGGAGCCTAGTAAGCTCAATAATGTCTACACAACTGGATAATATGCCTACCCAACTCCAGAATCTGTCAGCTGCTGATAGTTTAACAGTATTTGGTAGGGGACCATATGCCCCTCTCCCATTTATAACTGTTGACCAGGCCAACTTATGTAAGCTCAATGCCAGCAAATAAATGTTATAAGGAGTTTACAAGTGTCATGGTTGTTTTGTGTGTAGAACAAAGGTTCTCAACCTGCGGGATGCAACTACCATCACATATCAGATATCCTGCATATCAGATATTTACATAATTATTAGTAACAGTAGCAAAATTACAGTTATAAAGAAGCAACAAAATAATTTTATGGTTGAGGTCACCACAACTTCAGAAACTATACTAAAGGGGCACAACATTAGCGAATTGAGTCTACTGTTGTAGAAGATGGCATTTCACATCCTTTTTCACTATATTTCTGTTGGCAGATGCTGGTAATCTTTTGGGTTACCTTGAGAAAATCAGGATAATTGTTAGATCTTGGGTGGAATAGTTTGTGAGGCTGGATGATTTCAGTCAGCAGGTTTGAAGCTGTTTTCAATGCTGGACACCTGGGCCATCCATTTTTACTAGTGTCTGGTCCCCTTGTTCTGAAAATACATAAACTTTTAAAGGTAACATACATATCTGCATTAATCCCAGTATAGACTGTCCATTGTATACAAGTCAGTCAAAGATGTTTTTGTTATGTGTTTGAGCAGGTAAAATATACATCACATGTCTTGTAGTTCTTTTAGGTTTATTTTTTTTTAATGTCTGTAGTTGGGATTTCTGGGAGTGTTCCTTGATCAAACATGATCATCTTTAACCTTGAATGAATCCACAGCATCTCATTCTCTGTGGAAATAAAAGCATAGCCTCATCCCCAAAGTAAAATGTCTTTGACCTAAAATTTGAAATCAAGATGTTTTTAAAATATCTAGGTTAGATTATTCTAGTACCCTTTATAATCCAGTGTCTCTTAGCAGGAAAAAATATAAAGACAACACAATAACATATAGGATGCAGACTCTCTGTGTATTTTTCATCATTACATAGCTTATTTTTTAATATTATTTTATTCTCCCTTTAAGGACCTTCCTCTACTATTTTAAATATATATATATATATATATATATATATATATATATATATATATATATATATACATATATCTGTCTATTCCTCTTTTCTTTTTGCTCCCAAGCCTTTGTACATTTTTAAACAAACTGTAATCCATTTACAGAATTTTTTGTCTGGATCTGTCCTTACTATATATCTATAACCTTTTCTGTCTGCATGAACAAAGCCCCAAACCTCCCACATATCCTCCTGGCAGCTCGCGCTGGCACTTCAAGTCTGAAGGCACCAGCTAGGAGATGCCTCTCTGTACTGTGGCCCATGTGAGACACTGTGGGAACCCACAATGCAGTGTAGCTCATGGTGTGCTGTCAGGTTTCAAGAGGTGCTCTGTATTGTGGCTGCTATGAGAGGCATGAGACTAGGAAGCTGTGCTTGGGTTCGTGTGTGTGTGTGTGTGTGTGTGTGTGTGTGTGTGTGTGTGTTGAGAACCCTTTTTAAGCTTTCTAAGGTCTTATGTGGAAATTCTGGCCACATGTTGGAATGCGATATGTAGGTTGAGTTTTCCTATCCCACAAGCTGCTCCCAAGTAACAACTCAAAGGTTTATATTAATTTTAAATGCTCAGTCAATAGTTCAGGCTTATTACTAGCTAACACTAATATTTTAATTTAACTAATATTTCTGATCTATGCTTTCCCATGTGTCTTGTGGCTTTACCTGTCCTCCAGCAAGTTTTGTTCCCTCTACCTCTCCTGGTGACTCCTCTGACTCCAAACTTCTCATCATTTTCAATTTGGCTCTCCTGACTAACTATCCTGTTCAGCTATTTGCCAGTCAGCTTCTTTATTGAACAAATCACAGTGACAAACTTGCACAGCATACAAAAGGATTATTCTACAGCATATTTCTGCTTTTAAAGTCATTGTGCATCCTTTTTTAGTTTCACATGTCTGTGTCATCTCTTCTGGCACATCTTCTCTCTGGTTTTAAATATGTTTTGTCTAGTAGTCAGTGTAGTAATTCTACAAATAGCACTTATTATTTCTCAAGTCTTAGGTACTGCGATAAGCATGTAACTATCAGTACTTTGACAATCCAGATTAAGATATTGATAGAAAGTGGCAATTTTTTTCTGGCTTTGTGCTATCTTGAATATTCTGCATACTATGAAACTTATGGCATCCCTCCTGCTAACACAACACATTTTATAAAGTTAAAAGACCATTACAAATTTAAGATTCTAGTTTTAGGAAGGATAAATTCTAAAGCCCTTTGATAAATGTGAACCAATGTTATCAAAAAACTTTTACAAGTGCATATAATTGATAGAGATAAAAATGTTGATGTTGGTTGTAAAACAGTTTCCTCTTTGATTAAAATCTTCCATTGGAAGGAAGCTCACTAATACATATGTTGTTTACAGGAAGATGAAACAATAGTGTGTTCGAAGCGAGGTGAGACATTCCTTCGGAAGCACATTAAGCTCAGAAAATAAAGAATGCAATGTCTTCATGAGGTCCCTGATAATGAGCAGATTCAGTAGGTTCCTTCATTCCCTGAGCTCTCAGACAAGCTAAACATCTGAAAGAAGTAGAGACTAATCAAGAAGAGGCTCAGACCCACTGAACTACCTAGAAAAAAGACTCCAAATTGTTGAGTTTCCTCCAGGCTTTGTAGTACACTCTAGGTTTGTAAGCTGTCACCCCTGATGGAGTGGGTGTTTTGTGATGTGGCTATCTGTGAGTCTTTCTGCTCCTTTGAGAATCTATATATTCTTATAAGTAATTCCAACAAAACCCTGGTTCACCAAGTGGGATTTTTTTTGGTATCCTTAACTTGGTCTGTCATTGATTTCTATTTGGCTTAAATAGTTTGTTCACATAGCACCAGGAATAGTGTCACACATTAGTATAGGCCTCAATTATTAAATAACATATCATAATTTTATTTTACAAAGAACTTTAGAGCTAGTTTACAAGTCAAATTATATAAGTCCTTATTTTTCTCTAACAGTGATAATTCATGAAATATGTAACTGATATGCTTAATGAGATGAATTGGTAATATAGTGGTTTTCTGATTGACTAATCATAAAGCTTAAAGTTCCTTTACAGTCTTCTGATTTCCTTGTTCCAGATGTATCTTCTAAGTATAAATCAGCAAAATGAACTATGAATTCAAATCATATTATTCTAGGGAAATATTGAACAACATTTTAAATTCCTGCAAGATGTTTCCAGGTGCCAGTTTTCTGGAACAAACTATGTCTCATAGATATATATTTACTCTGTGTCATTCTCCATCAAGTGGTAGACCTGATTCCATGTTCACACCTTACTCTAAAACATTCTGTATAAGAAAACTGAAATATTCATAACTTATACTTGCAACTTAGTGCTTGTAGACTACAGACCAAAACAATTTAAGATAATATTAACCATTTCCACTATCACTTTCTCACAGCCAGTTCTTTTTGTATTTACATGATGTGAAGTCAGGAAAAAATCTATTCAATGATTGTTTAAGTAAGACACATTAATCTTTTTATTAAGAATCTGCTTTTAAAATAGATTCACTGATAGCAGCAATACGCTGTAAATATACTATTATAAGTTCAAATATCAGAGAAGGCAGCTATAGGCTAACCTACAAATAAGAAGCAATTATTTGATAAAAATCTAAAAATCACAATTTTTCTCAATGATTTTTTTCTTTAAATAAGAAGTAATATATCTCATGTCTCTTCTTCCCTATGTATCAAAAACATCTTTGTTATACTTTCTATTCAAAATTTACTATATATCAGTTATTTATTGTTTTCACTTTCTATTATTTCATACCATAGCACATCTTATCTCAACATTCAAGTGAATCTTAGTAATTTTCAAAAGATATATAGTAAACACTTGCTTTGTCAGAAAGCTAAAATTTAGCCTTGTATTATAGAGTTATTACTGAGCATAAAAATTTATATTAGGAAAATAGTAACAAATAACATGTATATATTAACTAAATTTTATAATCACTTTATAAATCAGGTTTGTAATACTTTATTAAGTCATTAAGAGTGATTTTTAGATTTGTATCCAATAATTGCTTTACATTTTTAAGTTGGTATACTTCTTCTGATACCTGTATTTAGAATAATATATTTGAGGCAACATTATGAAGGATATAGCACAATTATTTTTGTTATTGTCTTGACAAACCCAATAACCATGTTCTACTCTCATAAAAAATAATTTTATCAACACTTTTCCTAGATCATTTAGAGAATATGATATTTTTATTTTTATATAATGTCTAATATTATCTAACACTTATTAGAGACTGGATATTGTCTGAAGTAGTTTTAAATAAACTAATAATATCCTCCAAATAACAAGAGAGATTTATTACTGATAGTTTGCAGATGAAGAGAATTGAAGCATGGACAGTTTAAGTAATTTATTCATATTCTCAGAGCTAGTCAGTGGAAAATCTAAGATTGGAACATAGCAAGCTGGCTGCAACCTTCAGTTTCATTAACCACAGTGGATAAAAAAACATGTTACAATAAAGTCAAATAATATCATAATAATCATGTTAAAGACTTCAGATTAACACCTTTAATCTCAATCCCTTATTTCATGCTGTCTATAAATTTATGTCTATCTTATCTAAATAATGCTATTACCCTCAGGAAGACAAGTTATAAAAATGAGGTATTTGGAATATCTCAGAAACTCTGAAATGGCTTTATAGTATCTGTAGATACAAAAGCATAAGGAAGTGTTTTGGTGAGGGGACTAAAGGAGGGTTGAGAAACTAGAACTTGTAACATATGGCCAGTGGTACACTAGCACCATGAATTGTTATGAGGATAATCAACCACTTTCTGAATGCATTCTAGGTTCACTCTGTAGAAGCATAGTAGGAAAACCTGGACAAGAAATAATGACTGGGGAGGTCATAAATCTTAGAGGAGAATCTGTTCTTTTTATTTTAATATGTGAATATATATATTAAACTTCCTTCTACATATATATATTCTTATAACTATACACTAGTCCAATTATCAAATCTTATCAGAGAACCTTCTTTTTATAGTGGATGACAATTAATAAAGGGATTTACAGGTGTTAACATGCAACTAATAAATGTCTGTGGAGTGCTAAGCTCGAAATGGGATATCCATGTCACATGCCCTCCCCTCAAGTCTCAGGAAATTATTACGGCAAAGGAAGTGGAAGGTGGCAAGAGCCAGAGGCCAAGAAAGAATGTTAAAAATACTGTCTTCAGGACGTAATACTATTGCATTCATGAACTCAAAGTAACTGTGATTGTCTACACAAGACCTGCACAAGATCAAGTCAGTAAAAACTCCAGCATAACTGGGAGATAAGCCTCCCAGACACCACTACTGCCTGAGGCAGTATTGGCAATGAATGGGCAAGAAAGTATCAGTTTTTTTTTTCAGAGTTGTGTCCCCTCATAGATTACCTAGGAACCAATGAATGGACCGACATGCATGTACTGACAGCACTAATTGAACTCAGTGTTTTAGATAAAACCAAAGGAAAATATAGGAAAAGACACTCAGTTGGGAGGAAGATGTGTGTGGGTGAGTCAAGCAAGAGTTGGATGGGGACAGAGGGAGTTGGATATTATCAGAATGTATTATATACATGTATGGTATTCTCAAAGAATAAATATATATGAAGTTTAAGTGGAGGTACCTTCATGGTTAGATAATTCATATACCAGAAGCCAATGGTGGACAAAGAAAAAATCCAAAGGCTACTGTAGGATATTTCCTTATGAGCTGTTTGTCAAAAAGGCTGCATAGCCTCTCCAAAATAACAGTCACTGTTGCCATTGCTCATGGTTGCTCACAATCCCTAGATTACACAATGCTATTGCTGAAGATACTATATACTTTGTATATAAGACACAGAGAAATTGTGCTAGAACCTCACTAGATATTTAATCTCTAATTCTTAGCTTTCAGAGTTCCCAAAGGTGCTTTGCAAGCAAATGAGGAAAAAGAAGCATCCTTGGCCTTAACCAACATGTTTCAATGATGACCTGGCAGGGGACCTGCCCCACACAGGGAAACTATTGGCTGTTGAAGAATGCCAGGGGAGACAGTTATTGTCTTCACTGATCTAGCTATTGGTGAGTCATACATGTTCCAATGGATGGCCCACACTCATGTTCATGCTCACGGCTTGTTATACTTACTGATTTTAGAAACAAAAATAAAATGAAGCTAGAGACAGGAAAATTGAAAACAGACTAGTAGAAAGAAAAGAAGATGGACAAGAATGGGGGGAATAGAGCACGTGAATATGTTTAGAGTCCACTATATATATGCATAATCTAGTCAAACAATAAATTCATTTTTAAAAAGAAAAAATGAGGTTTTTGTAAAAATCGCATAATATTTTCTCATAAAAGCACATGGAATTAGTATCTTCTTTCTGTGATGGGGCTAGATAGTGCAGAGGTTCTTCCATCTTGTATTCTTGCTGAGGCCATTTCACATTTAACTAGAATGTTATCTCCATGATGGAGAATCCCACTGGTAATTACCCAATCACATTATAGGAACCAAAGGCCAGGATTTCTTAGCTAACTTATCTTAGCTTCTGTTAAACTGCTTACTTCTGGAAGCTCTACTATAGCTTTATATTTCTAATCTCAATCAATGATGAAACAACTTTCTGATTACCTGTGAGCTTTATACAATGGTCATCCCATTTAAACAGTTTTCTTTGTTCCTATATATATACATATTAATATCAACCTACTTTTGTGCCCTCTTAGAAATGAAAAATAACAATTGATTATTAGCATTAGATAACTGTAGAAATGGAAAGGATAATTTGTGAATCAGTAGCTGTTGCATGTAACAACAGCTTGTAAAAAGAGTTATGAACAAACTCAATAACCTTAAGATAGATAGTAGAAGACTGAAGAAAGAGTGTTTTCTACAGTCTTAGAAGTCCATTTTGAATGCTAAATTATTGTAGCATACCTTTCCCTATAATATAGGCAGTATAACTAAAACAATTCAGAACATCTATTTTATTTCTAAAATTTTCAAAATGTATACCAAATATTCTTAAACAAATTTTAATATCCTGTTATTCACACTACTAACTATATTTATTTTGAAACTTAGAAAGTAGATAGTTATCTTTCCTCTGTAGACTAATGAGAACAAGCTAAGGTTCAGACTTAAAGAAAAATGCTGGACACTGATGGGAGGAATTTTCTATCAGATTATTTGAATGAGGAAAATCTAAGGCACTGTAGGTGGCACCATTCCCTGGCAAGGTGGTTTTGCACTGTATAAGAAATCAAGCTAATCATGAATCTGTTAGTGAACTAGCAAGCAGCTCAACCCTGTGGTATGTGCTTCAAGTTCTTACTTGAATTTCTGCCTCAATTTTCATCAGTAATGGATTGAGATCTGAAAGTATAAGCTAAAATAAACCATTTCTTTCTCTAAGTTGATTTTGGTCAGGATGCTTTATATCAGTCACAGAAGGGAAATAAGAACAAATATCATTCAACATAGTGCATTGGCTGGAAAATCCAACTCTGTCTCTTTTTTTTTAAGAAAAGAAAAATGTGCTTGCATTTTTGTATTTGAGTTTGGTGCTAGAGAAATATTTTGGGGTTAAAAGTACTGCTACTTTTGCAGAGGACCCAGGATTGGTACCAAGCAAACACAATGTAATTCATAACCATTCTTAACTCCAGTCCCAGAGAATCCAACATCCTTTTCTGACAGCTCTGTTACTGTCTATTGAGGTCAGAAAAGGATATCAGATGCCCTGGAACTAGAGTCACAGAGGGTTGCAAGCCATCATGTGGGTGATAGGAATTGATCTTGGGTCTTCTGGAAGAGCACCAAATACTCTTAACTGTTTAGGTATCTCTCCAAATATTTTTAAAATTATAATTATGTTGGTTTGTAATACCAATTTTACATGAAAATCTTCTCAGACTAGATAATTGACAATTCTTATTACACAAAATCCCCAGAGTACCATACCTAACGGATATAAAAAGGAAATAACTTGAGGAAGAAAAAACAACAGCTTTAAATAGTGTAAAAATTAGAAAATAGTGTTTTCTGAGAACTCTTTTCTTTAGTGCTGAACTAATATTGTTTAGACTTTGGTGATATACTCTATGGTGAGATACACTCCATATTATCAACACATTTTGATGAATGATTGAACTATAAAAAGGAAACATTATAATTGCAAGCAATGTGCTTATGACTATTTTTAAAGTTCATGGTCAATCAAATTAACATGGGCATAACTATCTTGCAAATTTTAGAACATATGTTATAGAAATGTGTTATATTCAATGAATATATTTCACATCGATAAATTCTGCCTTCAGCTAAATATGCCTAACTGCATTGCTACTAGAGTTAATGTAGAATTTTGCCTGCAGAGAATATCATTTTAATGGGGGAAAACATACATTATTTAAAAAGTTTAATTCAAGAATCAAAAAGAAAAGTGTAAGTTATTTTAATTTCCTTTGTATAAACATTGAATGAATGGGCAGTTAGGCACTTTGGCTCAGTTTTCTCATTGCTGTTTGATTTTCACTCTTTTTTTGTTAACTTTCTCCCATGAAAGTGGACTGAAAAGAAAATCCTAAAAAAAATAGGCACAAAATGAGGAAAAATATCTACCTCTAACCTGATTATATTTAACTGTTAGCACAATCAATCTATCTCTGTTTACCATTTATCTATCTTAAATTGTGAGAGTTACTTTAGAATTGGTTAGTGTGCAGAAATTGGAAAAATATTGAGGGACATGTAAGAATAAGGAACATATATTTCATTCATCTAATGATTGCCGCAAGTATACATGTTTAATGTCACATTGATGGTGGCTCAGAAGAAAATAAATAGCAAGGAATTCACGGATTGAATATTGGTAGTAATGTAGTGCTAACAATTCTTTCTAAAAAGCCTGAGATGTAAATGTAGAAAGTTGGTGGAAATGTGATCCCTTTTCTTTAAGCAAATTGGCAAAACAATTACTTTGCCTTATGTTATTAGAAAGAAAACAACGCTTGTGATTAACTAATTGGTTTAGCCTTATTTCCAAACAATGTATAGAATGTGAAGTCTTATTTTTCCTCAATAATGCTAACAAAATTTGAAAGATAAAGTAATTATGCAAAGAGCTGTTAGATAATTCCAATGAACAACAACAACAAAATAGGTTTTATCTCCCAATGTATTAAAGATATTTTATTCTAGAATAAAATATGAGCAACCATGATGTATGAAAACAATTTCAAATTTCCCCAAATCCATTTTTCAGTGTAATAACAGTTTCATGAAGTTTTGTAGTATCAGAACAACGAAAACCATAAATCAACTTCAAATGAATTTGTGTAAATATTCAGTAGATGGTTTACAGCAGAGCAATAAGATAAGCCTCAGATGTTGTTTGATGACATCCTTAGCCTTTTGGTGGGTGAAATATGGTTGTCTGTTAAGTGAATACATTCCAAAAGCTTTCACTTTATAACTACAGGGGTATTGGGTCACATACAGAGGTGGTCAAGGAATGACTATTAAGAGAACTAAAGATTGCCTAAGATAAATTATAGTTAGATTCTTTCTGGACTGGAAAAGTTCTAACCTTTCCACAACTATTGTAAGTCTGCTTAAGGGGCCCCCTAGCAATAGGATCAGGATTCATCCCTGGTACATGAGATGGCTTTTTGGGGCCCACTACCTATGGTAGAGAACACCTTGTACAACACAGCCCTGAGCCAGGGGGAGGAGCTTGGACCTACCTCTATTGAATGTATCAGGCTCTGCTGACTCCCTGAGGGAGGTCTAACCTCCTTGTAGGAGGGAATAGGGGGTAGGCTGGGTGGGACACTGGAGAGGCAGAAAGAGGGAAGAGGGGGATCTAAGATTGGTATGTAAAATGAATAAAATATTTCTTAATAAAGAAATTTCTAATCAGTTAATCTGCTTTGTAGTAGCTTCATGGTAAGGTACACTTTCTTTCCATACATTTTTGTTCACAATAACATCAAGGAAAACCCAAGGAAATTGATGATTAATAAATATTAGCTATCTAAACAAGCTACATACTATACAAACAGGGTTCAATATAGACAATACTAGATGATATAGTTCAACTTACAATTTTTCAAATATATGATGGAGTGGAAGGAATGTGCACTCAGAAATCATTCATTAATTTTTTACTTAGCCATTTATAATCTAGCAATGTATGACATAACATTATCAAGATGGTAAGCAGTTGACACCAGTAAATTTTCAGTTAGCCATATGAACATAAGGTAAAAATCAATATCCTACAGTGCACTCTCTTGCCAAGCTATAATAATTTGATTGGTAGGTAAGTATATCCAATCTATTTTTAAACACTGATTTTTTTAGCTTACTATGTTTTATGGGGAAATAATCTTATTCTAAACTTTAGGAGCATCTGCACATAGACACATTAACTTTCAGTAAAAGATTAAAAGATTAAGGTTGTGACATAGGGATGAAGTTATGAACATCACTCGTAGCAAGAAACAGAGATAAAGGTAATTCAGTGAATTTCCATAGATAATCTTGTTGTATAGAAGTGTGGATTTTTTTCTTTCTCAATGAAAATTTATCAAAGTTTTAAAGATTGTTTTAATATCAGAAAGAAGCTCTGCAATATTGAACTATAGAGTACAGAAACAGGAAAAAATAAAGGAAGACCTGTAGACTTCAGGGATTTGGAAGGCAGCAAAACTTTCTAATTGAAAGCAGTTACAACATGTGCATTCTTCAACAAAAAGGAACAGTGACTTTAAGAACACAATCAGGGATGCAGAGAACAGCAGAAGCTATGGAAAATGTGAAGTTGGGCTCAATGGTAGAGCCTTTGCCTGAAAAATACCGACCCTGGGTTTGGTTACTTGAAAGTAGAGAAACAAAACGAAACAAAACAACGACATCAGAAACATTAAAACCTAGGGAGAGGTGATGATAGATTCATTCATTGTCTTCAGAAGCACTATATGCCTGCCAACAATTTGATTTCAAAATTCAACCTCAACAGCTGTGAGAAACTAAATTTTTTTTAGTCATTCATTTTGTGGTACTTTTGCACAACAGACCTAACACAAGATAGAAGAGGAGGAAGAGAAAGAAAAAAGGGGACAGAAAAAGCACATAAGAAAGCGCAATTCTGTATAACATTTCATATTAATATTTTTACTCAACAATGATTTGAGGGGTTAACACACATATAAACAGACACATAGAATATCTTAATTAGAAATAAGAATTAATTATTTTATTAGAGGCAGTGGCAGATTTATCTCTATGGCATCTAGGCCAGCCTGGTCTACATACATGGTAATTTCAGGCCAGGAAGTCAGGGAAGCATTAAAAAAAAGAGTAAAAAGAAAGAAAACTACAGTGTGTACCCTACCTTCCCGTTTCTTCACTCCTCTTTTTAGTAAATAAATAATTGTTTGTTTACAAAGACTTGGCAGCTTCTCTGTACATCCCTGCTTCCAAACAAAAAGGGTTCTGTAAATGAAAGTAAGTTCATGTAGCTTATTTATGGAGAGTAAGTATACCCTTATTGTAAGGCATCAAGTGTTTGAACTTCATAAAACTTTTCCAAATACAAAAATGAATCTACTTTCTTGTCCCATTTTCCTCTTCCTCATTTCCAAATTGTCTGAGTTCATTATCAATGTCAATGTGCTTAAGACTGAGAAATAAAGGGTCTGAAATGCACTCTTCATAAGTACCAGTGGAAAACATTCAGACAGTTATGGGAATATGCCAGACTCAAGAGTAATAAATAGACAAATATGCCCTAGAGTAGATTCTTTACAAGAGGACTTTTTAAAAATTAAAAGCAATATTAACCATTGAAGGAAATTGTCCTACAGATACAGTATTATATTATTACATTAGGTATAACTACTATATTGGCATTAGGTTGATTGCTTCTCAATGCTAGCAATAACAATAGATTGTTATTTTTTTTTACCCATTTGCTGTCAGAATTTAATCAAAACTTATGTTTTTAACTTCATAGTTGAATTTTTAAAGACTTTCACATTAAATTTTATAAAAATATAACTAATAAAACTCTTAAAAGGGTTACCTTGGTATTAAATTTTCTAAAGTTGTTTACACTAGAGAATATCATCCTTAGGAAATATATAAAATTGATGGCTGTAGTGTGTTCAACTTAAAAATATAAAAATTACAGCAAAGTCATTATAATGAATAGAGGGGAGATGACTGATTTATTGTGAATGGGTAGAAGAGGTTCACTGTGACTCTACTTATTAGCTCAAAGAGCAATTGCTAAGTGAGGCCCTGAGGCACTGCCAGATTCAGTCATTTTCCCCTTGCTCTCATGCTCCTCTAGCAGATTGTTCTAATTTGCATGCTGACCTCATATTGACCCCATGTTGACTCCATGTTCCACCCACATTACCCTACGTTGGTGCGAAGCTGACCCCCATGTTGATGCCACATTGACCCCATGTACCCATCACTTGTCATTACGTTCTCTATGACCTCAACAGAATATTCCTTAGACTTGTCATTACGTTCTCTATGACCTCACAGAATATTCCTTAGAAGCAACCCAGACATTCAAGGTGCTTACCCACAATAGCGCCAGCAGCTGGAGTTATTGGCCCTTCCGGAGAGCTGTGTCTTCTGGCAGTTGTCGTTGTTGGCCTCCTAGCAGTTGTTCGGCCTCCCCGCATCTCAGCCTCGAGCAACTACAGAGAATTCTCCAGATCCTGACCCAAAGCTACATGAGTTTTTGAAGATCTTCAGGTATAGTTGAGGAGCCCTTGGCTCTGTCTGCCTCATCCATCTCTGAATAATGCCTTAATAACTTGACCTAACCCTCAGCCTAATCATATATCCTCTTATCTCTCTTTATACTCTAGGTTCAATAGAGCCATCAACCAGTTGGCACACCCATTGAAGGAGATGTTCCGTCCTAGTTTGGAGTCAATGGCCCTTAAACGGATCCACAAGGAATTCCTTGCCATGTCTCAAGATCCTCCGGCCCAGTGTTCTGCAGGTCCTGTGGCCGAAAACATGTTTCATTGGCAAGCGACCATAATGGGGCCTGATGACAGCCCCTATCAGGGAGGGGTCTTTTTCTTGACCATTCGTTTTCCAACCAATTATCCCTTCAAGCCCCCCAAAATTTCATTTATTACTAAAATCTACCATCCAAATATTAGCAAAAATGGAAGCATCTGTTTAGATATATTGGATTCTCAGTGGTCACCGGCACTTACAATTTCCAAAGTGCTTCTTTCTATCTGTTCTCTATTGTGTGATCCAAACCCAGATGATCCTCTAGTTCCAGAAATTGCGAGGGTCTACCGCAAGGATCTTAAGGAGTATAATAAACTAGCTCGGGAGTGGACGAAAAGATATGCCATATAATTTCAACTTGTATTCTGTGGTCATAATAATAAACCTATCAGTCATGTTTTATTACTTTGAGTAAAGCAATCTTTCTCCAATCTTTTCTAGATAAATACTGTACGATTTTCAAACTAGGATAACTAGGAGTGAGGGGCAGGGGTGGGAGAGAAGGGAAAATGGATGGGATACAGAGGAGGTGGGGAGTAAAAGTGAGGAAAAGGTTAAATGGATTGGGTATGGGGAGGTGGGAGGCAAGAGAAGGGCAGATGGCTGGGAGATAGGGGTGGTGAGAGCAAGGGGAAGGGAAGATGGATGGGGTGTGGGGAAGGTGGGGTGACAATGAGGATAGATGGATTAGGTGTGGAAGAGGTGAGAAAGGTAGACTGATTGGGTGTGGGGGACTTGGGAAGTGAGAAAAGAACAGATGGATGTGTGGTTGGGGAATGAGAGTGAGAAGAACAGGTGAATGGGATGTGGGCAAGGTATGGGGTGAGAGTGAGAGGGGGTTGCTGGAAGTTGCAGGAGAGTAGGAGAGTTAAGGTTCTGGAAAGAGTGTAAAACTAGTTGCAGTTTAGATTTGCCTAAACAATTATTTTTATTGAATTAGGTTTGGAAAACAAAGCAAGAAAAAGCTGTGCAGGCTTTAGAATCCAATGCCAAACAGTATAACCAACCAGCAATGGCGGAACATTTTTTGACCAAGAGTTTCTATGTAATTAATGCTGTCTTCAACTTTATTCAGTAGTCCATGCTGGCCTGAATTCCAGATCCTTCTGTCCCAATGTTCCCCTAATATTGTCATTACCAGCCGGAGAGTAAAGCTTCCCTCATTTTCACAGGGGGATCTTTGCCATGTGTAGTTTTGACACTGTATTTTGAAATCCACATTTATCTCACTAAAATTGAGTGGATTAGGAATTGTTATAAGTAACATGTTTGGTGCCTATCACTACACCTGTCATTTTATTTGGATCCTGGAGATCCAAACATAGTTCTTTATACTTACACAGCAAGCATCTCTCCAGCCCTGGGTAGAATTTTTTCTCTCTCAGTTTCAGTGGTTTCTGTGAATGTCTATTGCCACCATTGCTTCTAAGCTTGGTGAGGTAATGCATTTTGACAGAAGGATATACTGCAGAAAAACTGTTCATCCCAAGGTGAGACAGACAAGAGGGTCTAGGTTCCAAAAAGCCAGCTCATGCATCAAGGACAGGTCCCAGTACCACTTCCTGGGGACCTTCTAAACAGTTTAATTCATCAACTGTCTCACTTATCCAGAGGGCTTGGTCTCTATGCTGAGACACTTTTTTCAGTCTTGGCGCAGGAAGGAGGGGACTGGACCTGCCTCAACTGAATCTACCAATCTGACTCTCCAGCAGAGAACTTGACTTGGAGGAGGTGGGAATGTGGGGTGGGTTGGGGGGGAGAGGCTGGAGGGTGGGAGGAGGCAGGATAGGGGAATCCGTGGCTGATATGTAAAATTAAGTTAATTATAAAATAAAAATATTTATTAAAAAAAGAAGGGTCTGGGAACAACATATATAATTCTAAGTGACACTATCTGTAAACTAGTTCCTCTAATCACACCCTATTTCCTAATTTTCATTTTCTCCCAATTATGACACCAAATGATAAGCCCTTCAAGTCATTAACTTTTTAAGTCAGATTTCTCATGTTCTTAACACTTCCCTAAAGCCTTCTCATGAAAAAACAAAAACAACATCCTGAAATTATGAGACAAAGAACCTCAAAGGATGCCATATCTTGTGTTTGTTTTTAGTTGGCCATCTACTACTGAGCAGGCAGCCTATCCTTAAGAGTAGATTCCCTAATCAAATTCCATTGGAGAAAATTAAATTTCATTTCCAAGTGGTTATCCAAAGGAGACAACTTCTGGGTTAGAGATTTGTTATGTGTCCACTTCTCCTTTCAACTATACAACCCCATCTGATATAGAACCATGCAGGCCCTGGCATGCTGCCCCAGTCTCTGAGATCATATGTGCATTGGTTATTGTGTTTAGAAAGTGTGGTGACATTGTGTTCCCCCAAATATTGTGCACCCTAATAAACTTATCTAGGGTCAGAGAACAGAACAGCCACTAGATAGACATAGAGGCCAGAAAATAGTGGCACACACGCCGTTAATCCTAGCATTCCAGAGGCAGAGATCTGTCTGGATTTCTGTGAGTTCAAAGTCACACTGGAAACAGCCAGGCGTGGTAACAAGAGTCTTTAATCCCAGGAAGTGATGGCAGGAAGCAGAAAGGTATTTAAGGATGAGGATGAGCCTGGTTAAGTTTTTAGGCTGAGGAAAAAGGATCAGCTGAGGAATTGGTGAGGAAGTTGTGGCTTGTTCTGCTTCTCTGATCTTCCAGCATTCACTCCAATAACTAGCACCAGGTTTGACTTTATTAATAAGAACTTTTAAGATTCCTGCTACAACACAAGATTGACTACAAGAAAGCCTTGTTTCTTTGCTTTCCTCATACCCTCTGGCTCTTATGCTCTTCTGCCTCCACTTTTGAAGGGTTTCCTGAGGTCTGAGGGGAGGGATTTGATGAGTATTCGAAAGTCAGTCTCTCTCTCTCTCTCTCTCTCTCTCTCTCTCTCTCTCTCTCTCTCTCTCTCTCTCTCTCTCTCCCATATTGTCTCATCACTGTATTTGTTCCCATCTGCTGTAGGAGGAAGCTTCTCTAATGATGGCTGAGAAAGTCACTGATATATGAGTATAAGATAACATTATTAGGAGTCATTTTATCCCTACATTCCTTTAACAGAAAAGTAGTATAGGGTTTTCTCCTAGATATCTAGTCTCAGGTACTTGGCCATCCAAACTATATCTGGTATGGGTTCCATCTCATGGAGTGGGCCTTAAATTGTATCAGATCCTGGTTGGTTACTCCCACAAGGTTTGTGCCAGCTTTGCACTAGCATTTCTTGAAGGTACAACATCATTGTAAATGAAATGGTTGATGTTTCTGCTTTGGTAGGTTGCAGAATACCTTCTGTAACTAAGAACACTAGTTTGTATGGGTGAAGGCTCTATGGAGGTACTAGCTTGATTTCTCTGTGCTTAATCAGTTGTGAAGGTGCTATATTCATCAATAGAGCCTTGTTGTAAGTTTTTGGAGAGCAACCTGTATCGTTGGCAACAGCCTGGGTTTTGGAGGGTTCCCTTTGGGGAATAACTCAATCAGGTATAACCCAATTCCATCACTGAAATCTTCATTTGGTTTAAAATAGATGTCCAGTTGGAGCCTTGTCGTACTTTGGTGATTTCATTTAGATTGCCTTAATATATGTATATGGTTTTTAAAGCTTCTACTATATTAGGTTTTCATATTACTCCTCAAATGGCCCGAAATTTTAGCTGTTTCTCCTTACATTCCCTCCATTGTCCTCCTCTTGGGCTTATTTTTGCTGTGATGAAAGACCATGACCAATGCAACTTTGGGAGGAAAGGATTTATTTAGCTTATCCTTCATCATCAGCATTCATCATCAAAGGAAGTCAGGACAGAAACTCAAACACAGCAGGCAACTGGAGGCAGGAAATGATGCAGAGGCCATGGAGAAATGCTGCTTATTGGCTTGCATGTAATGGCCTGCTCATCCTGCCTTCTTAGAGAACTCAGGATAACCTTTGCAGGAATGACACCACTCATAATGGGCTGGGTCCTCCAAAATCTATCACTAAGGAAATGTCCTACAAATCTTCATACAGTCCAATATTATGGAGGCATTTTGTCAATTAAGGTTCCTCTACTCTGATGACTACCATTTGTCAAGTTGACATAAAACTAGCCAGCACACTCTTTCTGCTTGATACCCTAATTCCAGTCACCCCACCCCAATCCATCCTTACCTATCCTATTTCTCTTTCCTAGGAAAATCTATTTGTCCCCTTTTGTCCTTTACTCTGTTTTTCTATGTATTGTAGGTTACTTATCATTAACAATAGTTAATACCCACATATAAGCAATACATACCATATTTTTCTTGAGTGACACACTGATTTTAATTACGGTTGCTTGAATGGGAATGATGGGGTGTGGATTACTGGAATATGGGCTAGCTAATGCTTTTCAGTTACTACATCACAGAAGAAAATGATATGCTTCTACACTTGTAACTAATTGCCAATAGTCTTTGTGCACGAGGAGCTCATGAGTCATTCCCCATGCAAGAACTGAGTATTTTTAATTAATTTATATTTTTGTGGACTATATAAATGCTCCTCTAAGTGAAGTAAGGTATACAAATATCACACATTTTTTTCTCATGTGTGGAACATTTTACCTCCACAAACAACATAAATATACTGGAAGCAAGCTATTTGGGGAAAAAAAGTAGACAAGTAATAGGGGGCACTGAGACGAGAAGGTAACCAGAGAGTGAATATAATGAAGGTATGAGATCTGTGGTAGGGCTAACAGAATTATTCTCATACAGAGAAAAAGTAATTTATAGTCGTTATGCAATATCTCTAATGACTCTGGAAAAACTATGTCGCTCTCATCTCAAGAGATCGCACTAGCAAAAAAAATGGGTAAGGCATTTGTTGCTTAACAAATAAATGTTAAAAGCTACAGAAAACCTACAATCTCATGGAAACTGAATAATGCTCAACTGAATCACCAATGGGTTAAGGAAGAAATAAAGAAACAAATTAAAGATTTCCTAGAGATCAATGAAAATGAAGACACCACATACCCAAACTTATGGGACACAATGAAAGCAGTGCTAAGAGGGAAATTCATAGTACTAAATGCCCACATAAGAAGTTGGTGAAATCTCACACTAGTGACTAAACAGCACACCTGAAAGCTCCAGAACAAGAGGAAGCAAAGTCTCCCAGGAAGAACAGACACCAGGAAATTATCAAAGTGAGTGGTGAAATCAATAAAATAGAAACAAAGAAAACAATACAAAAATTAATGAAACAAAAAGTTGGTTCTTTGAGAAAATCAACAAGATAGACAAGCCCTTATCCAAACTAACCAAAAGACAGAGAGAGAGAGAGAGAGAGAGAGAGAGAGAGAGAGAGAGAGAGAGAGAGAGAGAATCCAAATCAACAAAATCAGAAATGAAAAGGCGGACATAACAACAGACATTGAGGAAATCCAGAGAATCATCAGGTCATATTTTAAAAACCTCTACTCCACAAAACTGGAAAACCTAAAAGAAATGGATAATTTTCTGGATAGGAACCACATACCTAAGTTAAATCAAGACCAGATAAACTATTAATAGTCCAATAACCCCTAAGGAAATAGAATCAGTCATTAAAAGTTTCCCAACGGAAAAAAAAAAAAAAAAAGAAAAGAAAAGTAAAGAAAAGCCCAGGACCAGATGGTTTCAGCGCAGAATTCTACGAGATCTTCAAAGAAGAGTTAATACCAATACTCTCTAAATTGTTCCACACAATAGAAACAGAAGGAACATTACCAAACTCCTTCTATGAGGCTACAATTACCCTGATTGATATACAAAACAAGGATACAACAAAGAAAGAGAACTACAGACCGATCACCCTCATGAACATTTATGCAAAAATACTCAATAAAATACTGGCAAACAGATTCCAAGAACACATCAAAACAATTACCCACCATGATCAAGTAGGCTTCATCCCAGGGATGCAAGGGTGGTTCAACATACGAAAGTCCGTCAATGTAATACACCATATAAACAAACTCAAAGAAAAAAAACACATGATCATCTCACTAGATGCAGAAAAGGCATTTGACAAAATCCAACACCCCTTCATGATAAAAGTCTTGGAGCCATCAAGAATACAGGGAACATACCTAAACATAATAAAGGCAATTTACAGCAAGCCAACAGCCAACATCAAATTAAATGGAGAGGAACTCAAAGCAATTCCACTAAAATCAGGAATGAGGCAAGGCTGTCTGCTCCCCCCATACTTATTCAATATAGTACTTGAAGTTCTAGCCAGAGCAATAAGATAACATAAGGAGATTAAGGGGATACAAATTGGAAAGGAAGAAGTCAAGATTTCCCTATTTGCAGATGACATGATAGTATACTTGAGTGACCCCAAACATTCCACCCAGGAACTGATAAAGCTTATAAACACCTTCAGCAACATAGCAGGATACAAGATCAACTAAAAAAATCAGTAGCCCTCCTATATACAATGGGCAAAGAAACTGAGAAGGAAATCAGAGATACATCACCCTTTACAATAGCCACAAATGACATAAAATACCTTAAGGTAACACTAACCAAGCAAGTAAAGGACCTATATGACAAGAACTTTAAGTCCCTAAAAAAAGAAATTGAAGAAGATGTCAGAAAATGGAAAGATCTCCCATGCTCATGGATAGGCAGGACCAACATAGTAAAAATGGCAATTTTACCAAAAGCAATCTACAGATTCAATGCAACCCCTATCAAAATACCAACACAATTCTTCACAGACCTGGAAAGAATAATACTCAACTTCATATGGAAAAACAAAAAACCCAGGATAGCCAAAAGAATCCTGTACAATAAAACAACCTCTGGAGGCATCACGATCCCTGAATTCAAGCTCTACTATGGAGCTACAGTAATAAAAACAGCTTGGTATTGTCATAAAAACTGACATGTGGACCAATGGAATCAAATTGAAGTCCCTGACATTAATCCGCACACCTATGAACAAATAATTTTTGTCAAAGAAGCGAAAAGTGTACAATGGAAAAAAGAAAGCATCTTCAACAAAAGGTGCTGGCATAACTGGATATCCACGTGTAGAAGGCTGCAAATAGATCCATATCTATCACCGTGCACAAAACTTAAGTCCAAGTGGATCAAGGACCTCAACATAAATCCAGCTACTCTGAACCTGCTAGAAGAGAAAGTAGGAAGTAGTCTTGAATGCATTGGCATAGGAGATCACTTCCCAAATATAACACCAGTAGCACAGACACTGAGAGAAACAATCAATCAATGGGACATCTTGAAACTGAGAAGCTTTTGTAGAGCAAAGCATATGGTCAACAAGGCAAAGTGACAGCCTACGGAATGGGAAAAGATCTTCACCAACCCCACATCTGACAGAGGACTGATATCCAGAATATATAAGGAACTCAAGAAATTAGACATCAAAATGCCCAACAGTCCAATTAAGAAATGGGCTATAGAACTAAACAGAGAATTCTCAACAGAGGAAACTCAAATGGCTGAAAGACATTTAAGGAATTGCTCAACATCCCTAATCATCAGGGAAATGCAAATCAAAACAACCCTGAGATACCACCTTATGCCTGTCAAAATGGCTAAGATCAAAAACATTGAAAATACCTTATGCTGGAGAGGATGTGGAAGTAGAGGAACTCTCCTCCACTGCTGGTGGGAATGCAAGCTTATAAAACCACTTTGGAAATCAATATGGCACTTTCTTAGAAAATTAGGAATCAATCTCCCCCAAGATGCAACTATACCACTCTTGGGCAAATACCCAAGTAATGTTCAATCATACCACAAGAGCACTTGCTTGGCTATGTTCATATCAGCATTGTTTGTAATAGCCAAAACCTGGAAACAACCTAGATGCCCTTCAACTGAAGAATGGATAAATAAATTGTGGCACATATACACAATGGAATACTACTCAGCAGAGAAAAATGATGACATCATGAGGTTTGCAGGCAAATGGATGGATCTAGAAAAAATCATCCTGAGTGAGGTAACCCAGACTCAGACAGACAAATATGGTATGTACTCACTCATAGGAGGATACTAGGTGTGGAACAAGGATGACTGGACTGCTACTCACATCACCAGGGAGGCTACCTGGAAAACAGGACCCCAAGAAAGACACGGGGATCGCCCAATGATGGAGAAATGGCTGAGATCTACATGAACAACCTGGACATGATTGAGAGTAATGAAGGGTGAGGGTTGAGGGAAAGAGAGCTTGTGGGAGCGGGAGATCCCAGTTGGATCAAGAACAGAGAGGGAGAACAAAGAATAGGAGACCATGGTAAATGAAGACCACATGAGAAAAGGAAGAAACAGTGCTAGAGAGGCCCACAGAAATCCACAAAGATACCCACACAATAGACGGCTGGCAATGGTCGAGAGACAGCCCAAACTGACCTACTCTGGTGATGGGATGGCCAAACACCCTAATAGTCATGCCAGAAACCCCATCCAAGGACTGAGGAATCTGGATGCAGAGATCCATGGCTAGGCCCCGGGTGGAGCTCCGGGAGTCTAATTAGTGAGAAAGAGGAGGGTTTATATGAGCGAGAATTGTTGAAACCAAGGTTGGATAAAGCACAGGGACAAATAGCCAAACGAATGAAAACACATGAACTCTGAACCAAAGGCTGAGGGGCCCCCAACTGGATCAAGCCCTCTGAATAGGTGAGACAGTTGATTGGCTTGATCTGTTTGGGAGGCATCCAGGCAGTGGGACCGGGACCTGTCCTCAGTGCATGAGTTGGCTGTTTGAAACCTGGAGCTTATGCAGGGACACTTGGCTCAGCCTGGGAGGAGGGGACTGGAGCTCCCTGGACTGAGTCTACCAG
This sequence comes from Peromyscus maniculatus bairdii, assembly GCF_049852395.1. Classification (NCBI taxonomy): domain Eukaryota; kingdom Metazoa; phylum Chordata; class Mammalia; order Rodentia; family Cricetidae; genus Peromyscus; species Peromyscus maniculatus. Next base: position 71,996,934 of record NC_134875.1, on the reverse strand, counting down.
GTTGATCTCAGTCCTCGGGGGAGGCTTTGCCCTGGAGGAGAAGGGAATGGGGGGTGGGCTGGGGGGAAGGGGCGGGGGGGGCAGGAGGGGGGAGAACATGGGAATCTGTGGCTGATATGTAGAACTGAATGGTATTGTAAAATAAAAATAAAAGGAAAATCAATCAATCAATCAATCAATAAATGTTGGCACTAGCTTCCCTATAATCCTATACTATCAATAAATTACTTCCAAATGTCATGTAACTCTACTTGAGTTTCTTCTTTTTTTCAGTTATTCGTTGAGAATGATTTTGATTTACTAAGACACACTGTGTGAGTAAAATACTAACATCATTAAAACATGATTCTGTGGCAATGTGAAGTGAAATTATTTCCTTGAAGATGATACAAAGTGGCATAGCTGGATATACCCAGGTTATTCCTGCATTCTTAAGGATTGAGAAGATGAGTAATCTGAACTATCAGTTTTCCCTTTGAGATAAACCAAATAGAGGCAATGAAAATTAATGTTAAGTTGGATTAAGGAATAGTTGAAACTTTTGTTACTTGAATTGCCTTTGAGTAGATATAAGTCTCCTTTGCACAAGTGGATGTTGAAGATAAGTAATTATAATAGACTCACAATAAATTCTATGGGAAAATAAAGAAAACAAATATAGCATTTTCAAGCTTATTAAATTCATTAAACTATAGTCTGTCTTATATGTTTAAAATTATCTCATGTCTTACTGAAAAAAGGAAAAATATATTTTAGACTTCTATTTCTTTTAATTTTTTTAAGTCATCAGTGTTTTCTTCAGTTTAATCACTCAAAGTCATTGAATTTCAAGCTTCATTGCCCATAACCTCAAGTAAGATATAAATGTTTATCATAATCCATTGTGTACTCACATTCATACATATGTATAAATGAGCTAAACAAATATTATAAACAATGTATACCCCTATTATATTAAAGTTATCCTACCAAAGATAACCATTCAGATACAGTTTACAGCTAATTTAAAGCCTTTATTCCAACCAGCTGGGACCACAGCCAGGTATTCAGGGACAAAGATATGGCCCTAGGTATGCAAAACATGTTTCCTTTAAGGCAAACTATGTCCTGGCATCTTGCTCAACAGCAGAAATGTTGTGAGGGTAGTGAGCATAACAGAAGCAAGCAGTTTAACTTTAGCTAAGAATGGTTAACTCTAGAAGATTCTTTACAAACAGGCTAAGATAAGTTAGTAATGACTGAGAAAAAAATCTCCATGAATTTTTAACTTTCTAGGGGCATAATTTTGAACTATCTTTTCAATTATTATCACATAACAGAAGTTTATGTAATACACAATTTGTTTCTTGGTGACTAGAATAAAGGTTTGTGTCATGACAAGGATAATAATAATATTTTCCTCCAGAGCAAATATCAGATAAGTTTAAGATTGGATATATTTCAAAATTCACAATTTCTAGGCTATAACACAAATCCACTGTTCATTCAGTTTTTATCTAGTCTTTTCTTCTTACTCATGGACTTTGGTGGCAAAAAAAACTGTGGCAAAATTGGAGTTTATGCTGCCTACTGTACAACAAGAAATAATGTTATTTGATTCTAATCCAGATATTTTGTGACGTTCTGCATGATTCTATGATTCTATCATAAGTAAAAACATCTTTTTGGAATTAAGACAATATCTGAGGTTATTTACATGCCATGGCTGGATAATATGCATCAGGTCAAATAATTAAAGAAAAGCTTCATAGGATTGTGACTGTAGGTGATTCTTGATTGTTTCCTGTACAAATTCATGCATAGATTGTTATTAGGTTCTATCAACTGTGCTAACTAAGATAGCAATTCAATAGAAGCATTTTAAAAAAATGAACAAAAATAGAAGAAACTTTCATTTTAAATTCCTCTTAAACAGAGAAATGTTCATTTTGCTAAAGTTTTGGAAGCATACATTAAGAGTTTCTTAAACAGTTCTTAAGTATAAACACCTATAAAGTTACTGATTGTAATTTATTCATGGGTGTAAAGCAAAGCATATGAATATATACTGTAGAGTCATGCAGTATTTCAAGGTAATAGATAAGATTACATATTGAATTGCAGATGTATTTTTTAAAACATTGCTAATGTATAAGTTATATATCAGTATATTAGGAAATTTAAATGAATCATTCCTCCCAAATGGATCTGTATTAACCTAATATTCATGAGCATTTTCAAATCATGGTGTTTCATTTCTAAGAGTACCAGAGAGGATTGAATTTAAACTATATAAATTACTTACATAGAGAGGGGAGAAGTACTCATATGTCAATCTGGGGTATATGAATGTACATACTGGCATGAAAAGTTCAGTCAAACATATGAAACAATTCATAAGCTGGTGGTCCAGTGTGTTTTATATAATTTTGCTTGCTATCCAGGTTAGACCAATATACACAGCCACAAATTTGTTCAAACCTGAGTCGACATGACTTTGTTAAAGTACTTTACAGATGAGAATAAAACTTCAAACTTTGAGTAAACATACGGTATACTTTATTTATTAACTTGAAGAATTTAGGATTAAAAAATCCCCATAATCTCCTAAATAAGAGGGAATTATACCACTAGACTAAGCTAAAATATCAATATTAATTGCACTGAGAACAATGTGGAGAAAGAAAGAGATAAGCTGAGGGAATCAGTTGTCCAGTTTAAGAGCTATATAAATCACTTGAAAGATTCTAGGGCTTCTCTTGTCATGGTTTCATTCTAAAATGTCTCCACAAGATAGTGCTTTGAATGCTTACTATCTAGGGCATGATAATTTGGGGAGCCTGGAGAATTTTCCGCATGCACACTCTAACTGGCAGACAAAGCAATGGTAAGATTTTGATGGTTCCTGACTAGCTCTTGGTTTCTGGTTACTCTTCTATCTGATCCACTACAATGTGAGGAGTTTCTGTCACAGACGTTTGCCACCATGAACTTCCCGGTACTTTCCCAAAAATGGTGGACTGAGCCTTTCTGAAACCATAAGCTAAAATATAGCCTTTCATAAGATTTTTCTGTCAGTTATTTTTTCATAGTGTCCTAAAACTAATTAATGCATCTTGAATGATACTTTCACTCCTGCTACCTTTGGAGATGAAATAGCCTAAGATCAAACCCATCATATCAAACTGTGAAGAGCTTAATTGCAATTAAACTTTAATTCCTGCCTAAGAATGTCACATACTGCTAAAGTGAAAACATTAAACTTTAAGAAAATAATGTTAAAGTTTTCTTCTTATCATAATTGGGAAGATCCTTTCACAGTTGAGCACAAGACAATCTGAAATTGACCTTTGGTCATGGAAGTGCTTCATCCCTAAAAGAATAGATTAAAGTTCCTGCCTGAGGAAACTGCAATTATTTATCTTAAAAATTCAATGAATTATCTATAAAATATTTGGAAAAGATTTAAATTATCCTAAGATTCACTCTTACCACACATTTTTGTCATCAGAGATTAAGGGAGAATTATGCTACAGAATATTCTTAAATATGAAGAAATTCATAAAATAGTATGCTATGCTTCAAAATATTACACTTTTCCCTCAACATATATGGGTAGAAAACACAGGATATGTATCATAATGTATACTAACACTGTGAGGTAATAGAAAGTACAACAACTTAAGTTTATTGAGTTAGGCTTCCTAAGTTGAAATTCAGATGTAATTTTGTAGCTCTTCAAAATGTAGATGAAAAGGTTGTCTCTATTAAATTTGAGCATATATATTTCTTTATAAACTGCTTAGGAAAAAACCTAAAGGTTTATCAAGAAGAAATGTTGAACTGGATGGTCATTTAAGATCTTTCCACACTGAGAAAATTCTGTAATATATAACTTTTATAGTTAAGTTATATTAACTTGTAAGTTTAGATGGAGGATCTTGTTTCATCATTTATGATTTCATGATTTATATTCTATAAATCAAAACACACATGTTAAAGAGGACACTACCACCAGTGAAGCTGAGTACCTGAGTTATATGGGTCAAATGAAGGCATTTAAATGCCAGAGATACATAAGCTTACTGGAATAGATATCAAATCAAAGTAGAGTTTGTCAGATTATGAAACTTATGTCATTGGCTTACTAATAATAACATTTTAATATAAAATAAAAGAAATCCACTAATAATTCTTGATGTACCTGTATAAACAGGATAACTGTAGGTTGCTGTGGGATGTTCTGTATGTCCTGTGGGAGCCCTTCTTGGGTTCTTTGTGGCATTACCCAGCAGGTCCGCATAGAGGATGATTAGGACCATGGGCCTGAATGCAGGTGTCTGAGATGGTCTGCACTTGGCTGTGCTGGGGGATGGTCTGTATGTCAAGTTGTTCTGATTGATCAATAAATAAAACCTGATTGGCTGTGGCTAGGCAGGAAGGATAGGCGGGACTAACAGGAGAAATAAAAGGACAGGAAGGCAGAAGGACTGACTGCCAGATGCCGCCATGACCAGCAGCATGTGAAGATGCCGGTGGGCCACCAGCCACGTGGCAAGGTATAGATTCATGGAAATGGACTAATTTAAACTATAAGCACAGTTAGCAAGAAGCCTGCCACGGCCATACAGTTTGTAAGCAATATAAGTCTCTGTGTTTACTTGGTTGGGTCTGAGCGGCTGTGGGACTGGCGGGTGACAAAGATTTGTCCCTGTGGGCAAGGCGGAAAACTCTAGCAACAGTAGGTAAAGAAAAATACTAATTCCTGTCACAAAAAATAACACAAATACTTCTAAAAGTCAAACTAGATTACAGTACATCAATGAAGAAGATGATGTGTTGTTTTCTAAAGGAATGGTGATAGTGTGTTACCACCAATTTATCAATGTTTCTTTGTCTGAGTCATCCCTACAGCATATGCTAATAGTAAAACTTTTTATGAATGTAACTATGTGCATTATTCAATATCCTGTGAGAGGGGGTAGAGAGGGAAAAGAAGGGAAGAGAACTGATTTCACATCTCAGTCCCATAGGTGGACTTTCCACCTGCTAGGATAATGTCAGTCTTTTACTTTTCCAGTACTTCAAATGGTCTATAACATCTGTCCAAATTATGAAGGATAATATAGCTTCCTTAAAGTAAATTAATATAAATGTTAATTTGAAAAATATAGTTGAAAAGATGGAGGTTAAAAGGAATGTGAGAGGGCTAAGATGAAGTAAAGGAAGGGTGACTATGATCATAATATATTGTGTACATACATGAAATTATCAAAAATAAAAGGAAAAGTAATGACACTGAGATTATTTGAAGAATTATCGGGTTAATATGGCTTTTGTGGAAAGCTATCTCCTGCCACCACATGTCCATTGCTCTCTTGAACTCCTTGAAGTTGTGACTATGCTTAGCAGAAGTGAACAAGATTGAACTCAATATTATTCAATCGTAGAAGAATGGCCCATGAGTCCTGAAAACCCCTATGGAGGTATAGGCAGTTAATGATAGCAGGGACTTAGGTAAGGGCTACCTTTCCTCAAGGAATTATAGACAGTTAACTGTTGGTTGCAGAATGGCTCCTGAAGCACTGCCCCTCCCCAAGGATTTGTAGGCAGTTAACTGCTGCTAGTGAGAAGTGCCCACCAATGCAACAATATATTCCCAAAGATTTATGAGCAGTTCATTTGCTACTGGGTGGGCGGTGCTCATGAGGCACTATACCATCACAAAGATACATAGGCAAAAGTTGTCTAGAGAAAAATATAGAGGAATACCCCCATTCTTGTTATTACCCTTCACCCACACTCCTTTAAATAACCCCAATTAACTCTTTGGCTCACCAAGCTGGTCTTAGGTAGAATAATTTAATAAGTCTGTTATTATTTATATATCAGGGGTAAGTGGATGCTAATTTGCTTTTTCAGGAATAGTTCACAGAATATAGGCCTATCCAAATTGACAATTGCAATTTACCAGTTCAAATGCGACTATTATCAAATTAGCACACATTCACATGTACTGAATCCATTCGTGCTTTCCAAATAAACACATTAAAGTGATCAAATTGTTCTTTACAAACCCAGAAAAGAAAGCTAAATCTTGCCCAAGAAGATGCTTCATTATTGTCATCATTCTTGATATCCTATAAGAAAATGCTGTGATTTAAAGTTAATAACATTGCAATATAAAGTCAGTGTATTTATATTCTTTAGTAAGAAGATAAAAGATGTCAAGTCAAACACACAGCTAAGAAATAACTTATTATGGAGGCAAATATGAGTGACCATGACCTGTTAGCACAGATTTATGTTACTCTGAGTTCATGTTCCAATGTGGAAGCAGTTCCATAAAGTTTTTTTTAACACTAACAGAACAAAGGAAGCCATAAATTAAGATGCTTGTAAAGTACATTGATAGAATCACCAAGTTGGTGGTTATAGCAAAGCAGGGATACCCTGGCTCCAGGCTTTAGATACTATGTGATGACACTCTTAATTTTTGATTAATGAAAAATTGGTGCTTGTTAATAGATTTCAAAAGTTTTTTTCTAAAATCTGCTACAATGTTAGGGCTGGTGTTATCTATTAGTGATAGAATGCTAGGTCCAACACAGAGCAAAGAAAAGAAAGATTTTCAGTAGGCTAAAGATAGAATAACATAAATTTCAATTAGGCTAGCAGCATTAATGATTAATTGAATGAAATAATTGCTGTGGTTCCTGTTGGAATAATTTCTGCTTTTATGGGTAAGACTTTTAGGTTTTTAGAGCATGGAGTTAACACAGACAGAAAACAGAGCTTTTAATACTGAGTCACTATGGTGAGCAGTGTCATCAGTCATATTTCCAGATATTGAGTCCTATTTCATTAATCATGACTATGAGAAAAACAATTTCTCATTAGAAGCTTATATGTGGAATACACAGCCTTTTGGAGAACCTTGCTCCCACCCTGAAAGTTATGGGCACTCATCAAGCATTACTACTAACACTTTAAAGAGGCCATTCCCAATCCCATCAGTCCTGCTGTTTTTGGATGATGCGAAACAGAAACATCATTAAATTCCACTGTCACACATCATGTGCTGTATAAGTGAGCTTCTTAATTTGAAGCAATGCTGTCTTGAATAACATTATGGTTTATGAAGCATTCTGTAATATATGGATGGTAGTTATAGCAGAATCATAGCCAGACAGAAAAATAAATCCATGTCCAGAAAGCCTATGGAAGGAACAGTAAAATTTGGCCTGTATCTTGATGAAAGTAGGAAAATATTGTCACATGGTCGTTGTGAGAAATTTTGTCATATCAAATATACAGTGTTGATCTCTTTTGCAGCTATATATGACATTCTGTAGTGATCACCCTATATTGTTTTGATTAGTTGAAGTCTACAATACAGAGAGTATAAATAAACTCCTTAATGGTTGCTTGGCATCCTTTCTTAGTGTCTCCATTACTAAATGTCATAGGTAGGTATAAGAAAAAGTTGAATGGTTGCATAAAATATGTTATTATATCCAACATATCAATAAATCCTTGTTCTGCTTAGGAATTCCTTTGGTAACCATTTATGTTGAACACAAAATATCTTCAGATTTTTAATTAATTTAGATCATCTCCTTATCACTAATTTCAATATATATATATATATATATATATATATATATATATATATATATATTCCATGTTCCTGATAATTAAACCAACTCATCGGCTTCAGCCCATAATAAATTGATGATGATTACCTCTTTCCACTTACCCCACAATGCAAATGAACAGCTAAATGCATTAATCAAAGCCCTTTCTACTGAGAGGGCTCCTTGAAGTACATCATTTCATGACTCTCCAAGACATGGCTTTTAAAGCTGCTTGAGTCTACATCTATGAATAGCCAGTATATCACACAGAGATATTCTCATAATACATGTCAGAATTTTTACTACCTCTGTCAAATGATTTTAGAGACTTCCCATGAGACAATAGGTGCAAGATGAAAGAGAGAAAGTAATGTCATTGAAGTGGAAATCATGAGAATTCATGCCCAATTTCATATAACTTACATCTTCTTCAAGGCTTTTTTGAACCGGATTTTATATATACTTACACATATATGATATGTATATTTCAATTTGATGTTTACTATTGTTCATGAAGTAATGTATAGGTTAATGTGTGTGCTTTTCTGTTTTATACTAGTACAGAAGAGTAACTCACATTGAACAATACATAATAAAAATATTTCTCACTGTTGTGAGACTGGGGGATGCCACAATATGGAACATACCATCTGACCATAGTATTTCTTGCTGCCTCATTCAGAAAGTAGAATGATAACTGAGTAAGAAGGAACCTAATCATCATTTAGGATCAGCATCATTTATATGGTGCTGATCTTATTATTGAAGATGGAGACATCACAGCTTGTTACTGTTACAAATGTCAACAAGAGTTTAGAAGGAGACAAATATTAAAACCATAACTGGGAGTGGGTCCGGCGACAGCCAATGTATGATGTACATATAGTTGAGGCTATGTGGTTATTTGATGTTTTATTGTCAAGTATTCTGTCTTTGTTTAAAGCTAAATTAGTAAGTAAAAGCTTTTGGTTTTAAATCAAAACTACAGCTTGATACCCTAGGGCTATTCACCTATGCTCTAGATTTTTGTGATTAGACTATTCAGCACGCTGCTTTATCTTATTCATCACAGTGCTCAAACCTTTGTAACTTTTGGAGGCTGAGTGCTACAGCTTTGTTCCTGCAAACTAAAAATATAGCTACCATTTACATTAATTTTGTTGGATATGGACTGGCCAGAACTGGCTATGAAGCCTATGATATCTTGAACTTTGCATTCCTCTGTCTCCAACTCTCAAGTGCTAGGATTATAAGCATTTGATACCATGTCAAGCTCCTTACTCCTACCACATATACACTATCATTCCCTACATACCCAGAAGAATAACCTTGGGAGTTTTCTGGAATAGTGGTATCTCCTAAAGATTTTTCTTTTGAGATAGGATCCTGCTATGTAGCCATGCATGACCTAGAACTCAGGGTGGCCTCAGATGCACAGAGAGTGTCCTCTGTCTCCTGAGTACTGGGATTAAAGCTGTGTACTGTCATGCTGTCTTGGAAATTTATAACAGCAGTAGATAAATGCGTCCCTTCAATTATGCTTGAGTATATGACTAGACTTGAGTGAAAAATCTGTCATGACATTTCTTTTCTTTAGACCTTGAAACCTATTCCCTTAACACATACCAAAACAGATAAACATTTCAACATAATTTTGTGTATCCCATTATTTAGTCCAGGTTGTAGCCAATAGATCAATAAAAATTGTTAGAGTCTTCCTATCCTTCAACATATATTAAATCCAAGAGCTTTGAAGAATCAGACTACAAGTCAAAAACCTATTTGTGAATTTTAATATGGCAGTTCATGATTATGAAGTTTTAATCTGGCAAGCCTCACAGGAAAACCTATTACCAATATGTCAGATTTATTGCAGAGCTAGTGAATTACCATCTCTGAAGGGAGCTGTGGTCAAGGTCTCAGGCCTCTTGAAAGGTTATGCTCTACACACATTCATATTCATAACTGTGGCCATTTTCACCTGATTCTCTTTCTTCAGAGATTTAAGGTATTTAGTATAGAAGTCTTTATTGACTTGGATAGGTTTACTCCTAAATAATTTTTTTCTTTTTTGCTATTGTCAATAGAGGTGTGTCCAAGATCTCTTTCTCAACGTGTTTGTTGTTGGTATATAAAAAGGATGTTTTTTCTTTTGTACTTGATTTTGTTATTTAAAGTTATTATTGAAATATGTGTTTATTGAGTTCATCATAGGGTTAATTTTTATGAAATTTTCTCAGTGATTTTTGTGTTTAATGGTTATGGTTCATATCTTCTACCATAGTTCTCTGATATGCTCATTCCTCTCTTCACCAAAATTATTACTTCCTGTATTTTCTTTAGGCTTTATTTTTTAGATATGAAAATTTTTAGGATGTTTATGTTGTGGAAAGCGTTTCTTTCTCTTTCAAACACGGCAAATAGTTTTCCTGGGTATGTAACTTTAGGTTAGCAATTATAGGCTTTTGGGACCTTTTTGTTTTATTGTTGTTGTTGTTGTTGTTTTGTTTTGTTTTTGTTTTTTGAGACAAGGTTTCTCTGTGTGATTTTGGTGCCTGTCCTGGTTCTCACTCTGTTGACTTTGAATTGCTTCAGGCTATTCTGGCTTCCAAAATTTTCTTTAAGAAATCAGTTCTTATTTTCATGGGTTTTCCTTTATACATGACTTGTGATTTTTTTGTCTTGCAGGTTTCAATACACTTTCTTTGTCATGCATACTTAGTGTTTTAACTATGATATACCACAGAGATTTTCTCTTCTAGTCTTGTCTATTTGATGCTCTGTGTGATTCTTGTGTGGGTGTGCTTTTCCTAATTTTGGGGAAGTTTTCTTCTTAATATTGTTGAAGATATGATGTGTGCCACTTATGCCCATTTGGTGTTTTCATAGTGTCCCACATTCCCTGTATGTCCTTTCCTTATGTTTTTAATTTTTTTAATATTCCTTGCTTATTTGGTTTAGGTCTTCTATTCTGTCTTTAAGACCTGATATTCTGACTTTTGCTTGATTCATTCTACTTGTAAGGCTTTTGTTCAAGTTTTCAAGTTATCATATTGGGTTTTTCAATTCTATCTTTCTTTTAGATTGAGTCTTCTTCAATGTTTCTATCTCCTGGTTGAATTTCATTCTGAAATCTTAGATTTTCTTTATTTCCATCAGCCACATGTTTTTGTTTTCTTGGGTATCACTCAGGAATTTGGCCTACTTAAACTATTTCTCTTTGATTTCATTGAGCTGTTTCTTTGTGTCTTCTTTAAATTCCATTCATTGAATTCTTGGAGGAGATTTATGATCATTCTTTTATGTTCTTTTTTTGAGTTTACCTAGGTTATCTAGGTTATTCTCATTGGCAAGCATTTCTAGAGGACTGACATATTTTGAAGAGAAGATACTGACTTGATCCTTCATATTGTTGTTATTCCTATGATAAGATCTGGGTGCTGGAGTCCAGCTTGAGATGAGGGCAGTGTCTGAAGTGGGTGGATGCAAGAGTGGCAACAGAGAAATCCAGACATGGAACACTTCTTAGTTTTATTTTACAGGACATGGTCAGAGAGAAAGTATGTCTCAGTATGGCTTGACCTCCTCTGGCAAGCTGCATCTCTGACAGGCTTTATTTATACATAAAATCATTTCCTCATATACTTTAATCACTGATTACAAAGACTTTTCATGGTACATGCTTTTCCTAAAGTCTTCCTTGATTGCATAAGCATACCAAAGTAAAGAAAAGAAAATGGGTAAACAAATTTCATGAGAAATAAAATCTAACATTATGATAAAATCAATTCTTTTAACTCAATGTATTTTTCCTTAAAATTGGTGTTGTAAATCCTTGTGGTTACAGAAATACTAGAGAGGATTTCTCTAAGTTTGACTGTGTTAATAGATCAGAAGTTATTTTTCTACTACCTGTTATACAAAGCTTATCCTACATTATTCTGTTAATCTACTATAATGATTATCTGATCTTTCTATGTAAATTCAATTCCTCAGTCCTTTCCTTTGACATTTGAAGTACTATGCTCTGCTCCATAGTATTTCTACAATATCAGAAAGGTTCTGATCTGTCAAGTCTACTTAGGAAGCCAGGGAATGCACTGAGACAAAATTTTTCTCTTTGTGTCTTTGTCATAAACCCTTGTTTCAACATGGTTCCTAACTTTATTATAATCCTGCAAAAGGTGAAAGAACATCAAGATTCCTAAAACTACTAACTTTGCCTTCAGGAGGGTACCAAGGCTTGTTATTAATTTTATAATGAAAAATCTTTTCCTGCCCACGCTAGTTCCAAGTTTCTGAGGCAGAACATGAAAACCTAATGATTCAGTTATAATGTCAGATTCTAAAATTTCCCTAAGTTGTCTTCTTTAATGATTATTTCCAGATCCTGTGTCTCATGCTTACTAATATCACTTAGGCAATATGTTCTACAGAAGACTCATTTTTTTGTATAGCAGATTCTCCTAGGGAATTCCACACATTTTATTCTTTTAAAAATCAATTTCTGTAGGAATTGTTATATTAGCCCATCTCTAGACTTCAACAAAGGGTCCTTAACAGCAAGGGATTCAAATATTAAACAATTAAAGACACAGTCATTAGTTGTGTAGAAAATTCTACCAAGGGCAGTAAATGGTCAGTCCAAATCTTCCAAGAACTGGAGCTTTATCAAGCAATGCCTTCAAGATGTTTGGCATTGCCATCAGGGAATGTAGAACTCCTTTGTTCTCAGTTTGTTGTGGATAAAACAGTTTTGGGAATAAGAGAAGAAGTGGAGATGTGTTGAATTTCAAGGTTGATAATGTCCTTGGTGAAATAAAGTCAGGTGGACAGAGCAGACTGAACTACTATGCAGGAGGTGCTTCCTAGTCTAAGATGGATTGCAAGGGTAGATATACCTGAGTGGAAATGTTTCATATGATGTGGGTGAGACCTGTGCTTTTTTGGATAGGTAGGGAAGATCATGGCTCAAACCTAAAGCTCCTTTACAGTTAGGGCTGGGGAGGTCAAACTAAGCTGGTTAACTGTTTATGAGATCCAGGATAAATCTAGTGGTTTCAGGAAAATGCATGGATGAGGAAGTCATCCTCTAGACCCTGGAGGCAGATCTGGGAAGTCTGCATATGAAATGGAGTGGTGAAGGCATCATAATTTGGCCTATGATTAGATACAGGAAGGGCAGTTTCTTACTTAGGGTTTCTATTGCTGTGAAGAGAGAGGATGACCACAGTAACTCTTACAAAGGAAAACATTTAATTGTGGCTGGCTTACAGGTTCAGAGATTTAGTTCATCATCATCATGGTAGGAAACATGGTGCCATGAAGGCAGACATGGTACTGGAGAAAGAGGCAAGAGTTCTATATCTAGATAGGCAGGCAGCAGGAAGAGAGAGAGATGCTGGGTCTGGCCTGAGCATTTGAAACCTCTAAGCCCACTCCCAGTGACATACTTCCTCCAACAAGGCCACACCTACTCCAATAAGGCCATGCCTCCTAATAGTGCCACTCCCTGGTTTCCAAGCATTCAAATCTATGAGCCTATGGGTGCTATTTCTATTCAAACCACCATAGGCAGATCCTGGCCATGGTCTAGAAACTGGTTGTGAGGCAGGAGGATTTGTTAGGTTTAGATCAGACCATAGCTAGACCCAAGAGGTTGAGAAAAAACAGGAATTGGGATGTAAGTGGGACTTACCTGGTTAGTCCCAAGAGGAGGATATGGGGCATCAGGTATGAAGTGAGGTGGTGGAGGCAGCACAAAGAGACCTGAGAGTAGATGAAGGAAGGTCAGATCCTAGAAGAAGCCTAGAGGTTAGCTACAGTGCAGGAGGAGGTATGTTATTTGATTTTGCATCCTACCCCTTTACTGAAATTGCTGAACATTTCCTGAAGTTTTCTGAGTTTTTGAGATCTTATATATAATATCATCTGCAAACAGGAATTATTTGACTTTTCATTTTCTTATTTGTACTGCTTTAATTTCTTTCTCTGGTCTTATTGCCCCAGCTAGTGCTGCAAGCACTATTTTGAAAAAGAGTGGGTATAATGCTCATTTTAAAAGTATTTCTTCATTTTTTTCTCCATTTTAGGTGATGTTAACTGTGTGATTATCATACTATGTTGTGGTATGTTCTCTCCAGTTCTACTCTAAGACTTTTATCATGAAAGTATGTCAGCTTTTGTCAAATGTTTTTTTCTGCATTTGTTGAGATAATAATTTCATTTTGTATTTAAGTCCATTCATATGATTTATTACATTTACTGAGTTGCATATGTTGAATCATCCCTACATTCCCTGGGATAAGGTCAGATTGTTCACAGTAGATGATCTTTTTGATATGTGCTTATAGTCACCTTGTAAGTATTTTACTGAGGAATTTTTGTATCTATGTACAAGCTCAATACTGGCATACATCAAAAATATCAGTAAATGTAATGAATTGTATAAAGTGACTTAAAGACAAATATCACAATTTAAAGTGTCTCCTATTTTTGACATTAAGATGAGTTTCTTGCCGGGCGGTGATGGCACACGCCTTTAATCCCAGCACTCAGGAGGCAGAGCCAGGCGGATCTCTGTGAGTTCAAGGCCAGCCTGGGCTACCATGTGAGCTCCAGGAAAGGCACAAAGCTACGCAGAGAAGCCCTGTCTCGGAAAAAAAAAAAAACCGACGAGTTTCTTGTGAACGATAGAGAGAAGAATTTTATTTATTAATCCATTCAACTAACCTGTGTTCTTTGGGGAGCTGAGGTCACTGATATTAAAAGTTATTGACAGTTGTATATTGATTGCATTTTTTTTCTTTTTTCTTTTCTTGTTTTTTTCAAGACAGGGTTTCTCTGTGTAGCTTTGCGCCTTTCCTGGAATTCACTTGCTAACCCAGACTGGCCTCGAACTCACAGAGATCTACCTGCCTCTGCCTTTCCAGTGCTGGGATTAAAGGCATGCACCAACACCGACTGGCTTTTTTGTTTCTTTACTTATAGTTTTTGTTTCAGTAATTTTAGCTTCGTTTTTTTTTTCTTCAGTTTCTTGACTATTCTAATTCTTTTATGTAAACTGAAATATGGCTTGCTACTCTCTGTAGGACTGATTTTGTGTACCATGTAACCAGCCAGGGAAAGCTGGTGCATAAGTTGTTTGATTGGACCTAAACCAAACGAAGCTAGTTCACAAGTCTCACATCTCTTGAGGCGTGCAGGTATGTACATAATATGGGAGCAGATGGACATGCAGGTTTGGATGGGAGGATGGACTCACCAAGAAAAGAAGTTTGGTTAGCTACCATTCTTCAGTTAGGTCTTCAGGTATGGAGATAGTGGCAGAGGTAGATGGGGTGGTAGAGAAGAACTCACCATGTAAATCTATTCACTAGCCCTGTGTCTAGAGATGGGCCTGCAAGTATAGAGAATACTTCAAAAGGTTGGATGGGAGTAGGCAATTTCATGTTTCCTAATAGCTGAACAATATTCCATTATATAAATTTACCATATTTTTATTATATATTCCCCTGCTGATAGATATGTAGGCTGTTTCCATTTCCTGGCCTTTGTGAATAGAAGAACAGTAAGCATAGATGAGCAAGCCTCTCTGTAGTAGACACAGACTCTATCTGGTATATGTACAAGTTATATAGCTGGATCCTGTGGCAATCTATTTCCAGCTTTGTGAGAAATTTTCCCGCTGATTTCCATATTGACTGCATGAATTTGTACTCCCACCAACAGTGAATAAATGTTTCTCTTTCTCCTGATCTCGGCCAGCAACTGTTCTTTCTTTTTTTTTTTTTCTTTTTCTTCCTTGGCCATTCTCACTGGTGTATGATGGAACCTCAAAGTATTTTAAAATTGCATTTCCTGGCTAGCTACAGATATTAATCAATTTCTTAAAATATTGCTCATCCATTTATATTTCATCTTTTGTGAACTGTCTGTGAAGTTCAATGTCTTGATTTTTGATTGGGTTGTTTATTTTATTGTGCTCTAGGCTTTTGTTTGTTTGCTTAGTTCTTGACAAGTTCTAGATACTACTTCTCTGTCATATCTGTAGCTGGTTGAGTGATATTCACACTCTATAAGCTGCCTCTTCACTGGAATGATTGTGTTCTTTGCTTTTTAGTTCCATGTGGTTTCATTTCTCAATTGTTGACATCAAGAAGCAGATGGCTGTAGAAGGGTGGGTTATTATATGTGGGTCTTCAGTTCAATTCCATTCGTTAATATATCTGTTATTATGCAAGTATTATGCTATTTTATTTCTGGTGATCCCTCCAGCAGTTTTTGTCTTATTTTGTTTTGTGCTTTTGTTGTTCAGAGTCGTTTTGACTAAAATTATGAATCTTTTGTGTTTCCAAATGAAATGCAAGATTACTTTCCAATGTATGTAAAGAATTTCATCAGCATGCAGATTACATTAAAATTGTAAAATACTTTTGATAAGGTAGCATTTTTACAACATAAATTCTGTTGTGAAATGAGCGTTGAGAAATCTTTTCATCTTCTGGCCCCCTTTTCAATTACTTTCTTTTTGGTTAGATTCATTAAAAATACTCTAATATTTTTGAGGTTTGTGAATGCTAATATTCCCAAGATTTTTTTTTCAGTATTTTTGCAATTGCTATATAGGAGGGATATTAATTTTTATGTGTTATTTTTTTTATGCTCCTACTTAGTTTAATGTATTTATCACCTGGAAGACATTTCTGGAGTAGTTGTTATGATCTTTTATGTATAGAATCAATTCATCTGCAAGTGAGGATACTTTGATCTCTTCTTATATTTATTTTATCTTGTCTTATTGTAAATATAAAACATAAAAGACAATATTCATGGGTATTTTAACCTGAATAATATAAAGCAGACCCATTTAAAATTATTTTCAATATATTTGTTTGCATATTGCATGTAGAAAAATATGTATACCATGGCCTACCTGTTGAGGTCAGAGGAAAACATGTGGGAGTCAATTATCTCCTTCTACTATGTAGGACCCCCCACTAAAGTTACATTTGTCTGGGTTGACTGCAAGTGATTTTATGCAGTGAAGATATAATGGCCCCAGAGCTTATTCTCTTCATTTTAAAAAGTTCAATTTAAGTTTTTGGAGGGTGGTGGGTGGGGGAGTAATTAAAATTACCATTTAATAATGATTTTTAATTTTATATAGATTACATGTCCACAATTTTGTATGATGAAAAAAAGACAAGTTTTGATTTCATATATGTTTATATAGGATATATTGTAAAAAGGAGAATGCATCCAATAGTTAGCTCTTTCCTGTAGTGGGCATAGTTGAAGTGGTTGGGATAGTTATGGGTAGCACACCAGAGATGACCACACAGATACAGTTTATAGTGCACTGAAAGTCTTTTTTTAAGAGAGCTGGGAATACACCAGGTTTTTGAGGACACAAGTGGTTCTTGAGTGTCCAGAACATGGGATGTTTAAAGGCAGAAACATCCTTGCATCTCTCTCAGCAGCCACAGGGGCTTTACAAAAGCAAACAGTTTGAAGCAAGTAGTTTAACAGAGGGTGCTTTGAGATGCTCTAGTATCCAGACCCCAATGTTTTGTGGCATCCTTGTCATGAGGGCACCTGGGGATTGTTTTGTGGTGTCCCTGTTATGAGTGCACCTCCAGGGTGTCTCGTGGCATCCCGGTCCTATAGAGCATGATGTCCAGCAGTATGGGGAGTGGAGGCTGTTTCTCCATAGAAAGGGGACCCCAGGACGTAGTTAGTTGGAAGGGTTCTGTACAAATAGGTGGTTTAACAGAAGCTAAGGTAAATTAACCAGCAAATCCTGACCTTTGGTTCCTAGAATATGGTTGAGTAATTCTGAATATAGTTGAGTAATTTTCCATGGGATTCTCCATCAAGGAGATCAAATTCTAGTTAAACCTGAAATGACCTCAGCAAGAATAGAAAATGGAGGAACATTTGCTCTGTCTTGCTATATATTCCCCACTGAGTCTATGGGCATGAGTGAAATCGTTGACTCCTCCTGTTCTAGAAGGGTGTAGTTGGTCCTAGCGACTATTAACTTAGTTGGTCACTCAGCTGAGGATGCCCAGTCCTACCATTAGCAGCATCAGAATGAGAATCGATAGTCCACATCATATAGACAGTAAGGTGTTAAGGCATGGGGACCAGATAAACAGACTGATACCAATGACATGCTCTATGTCTTCTTTCTCTCTCTTTTCCTCATTTTCTTCTACTTTTGTCTTTCACAGTCTTTGTTTTGCTTCATCTCAACCATTCTTTTTTCTTCTTTCTCTCTCTACTTTTTCTCTCTTGCTCACTAATTCCTTCCTACTTACTACTTTTTCCCTCTCTTTCTCCATCCATCTCCTTTCACTCACCATTCCTCATTACTCCTTTTTCTTTCTTTTTTAGAGCACTTGCTCATGCAAGCACTCCAGGGCACTAGCAGCCAGCTCCCACAAGCTCTTTCTCATCGTCCCCTCTTACCTTAGAGCAACAGGATGCAGAATGCCCAAAACTGGACAGGGCCATACACATAAAAAGGAATTTGAAATATATTTAGCTTTCTGCTTCTTCAAGTCAGGTCATAAAGCCTGGGATCATCACCAACAATCCAGACTAAAGTGCCTATGTCTGTAGCACTGGCTATTCCTAGCTTTACTTTGATCAGGAACATAATTGGGACCTGTTTGACTTTCAATAGCTCAATATGAGCTTTCCTTTCTACATTACTTGATTTTTTAGCCCCTTCTCCTCCCCTCCCCTAGACCTACATTTTCTCACTGCTAGATGTTACACAGAGGGAGAGGGCAGAGGTCCACCCAAAACATAAATCTTCCAGCTTCCCTTTTTTTTTATGAATTCCTTTGTGTAGATTTGGGGCTGAGGGGGATTTTGTATCCCAGATGAGTAAACTCTAGTCAGTTTTATCTAAAAGTGATCCAAAGTACAAGTGACACTCCATCTGTTGTCATCCTCAGTAGCCTTTTATTTTTTCAAAGGATTGAACCATACTTTGACAGCAGTTAGTGTGGTGAGGATGACTGATTAGGATCCCTCAAGTATTTAATCAGGCTTTCCAAATTTGGAACATAATATCTGAATTTGCAGACTTTAGTTTTCCTGGCTCATAGGCGAGTGGCTTGGTGAAGATCCTTAACCAATTTCTTTTCCAGACTCAAGGGAAGGATGGGTCTGTCCTCAGGTGCCATTCATCATCCTTTTGTATCTTATTTTGCCAGTTACTGCTTCCCATAATCAATCTTACCCTGTGGTACATTAATGCATTCTTTACACCATCAGGGCTACCAAAACTTGGAGGAACCCTACTGTTTTTAGGGCTAGTTCCTGGGTGATTAAGTGCACTATTTTGTTGCCTCTGGACTCTATGGAATCCTCCTTTTGATGTTCTTTGTAATGGACAATGGGCATCTTCTTGGGTAACCAGAAAATTTTCAATAGTGCTAAGATTCTTCATCTCTATTGTAAGATGAAATGCTAAATGGTCTTATAAATGAAATAACCTCACTCATTTCCTTGACATCATTAATTTGAGCAGCTTCCTTTATTATAAATTGCCACCTGATGCACTAATGCTAAATGAAAGAAGGCAACCAATCCTGGACCACATTTTCTAAACCATGAGCCCCCAAATCCACTTTCAAAGTTGATTTAGCTCAAACACCTCTTACAGTAATAGAAAACTGCCTGCCACACCAGGGATTCTTCTATTTAGTTTCCAGTGGAAAAGATAACTGTTTTCCTTACTTTTTAGCTCAGAGTTTGAAACTCTTCTTTTATTCCTCAGAATACAAACTGAAAAAAAAATCTGCCTTTTCACCAATATTTGTCTTTGGAGAGCCTGGTCACATACATAGATTATTTCATCTGACTTTTCCTTTCCTAAAAATGTATCATCATTTTTATTTGTGTGAGTATGATGTTCGTGTATGTGCGGTGGTGGTGGTGGTGGTGGTGGTGGTGGTGGTGGTGGTGGTGGTGGTGGTAGTAGTGGTGGTGGTGGCGGTGTGTGTAGATGAATCTTTCAAAGGTTTTATTAAAGAAAACAAACTCAGAGCCAGGTATTGCAGTGAACGCCGAAAGATCAAAGAAAGAGAACAAGCCTCATCCAACCTCACCTTGCCAATTCCTCAGATGATCTTGTTTCCTCAGATTGAAAGCCTCTGAGTCCTCATCTGAATGGATCTCAGCTGAACTGCTGCTAAAAGCCTAAAAGCTTAAAAGCTTAACAAGCCTAGTTCCTGGTCCTCATGCCTTATATACCTTTTTGCTTCCTGCCATCACTTCCTGAGATTAAAGGTGTGTGTCACCATGCCTGTTGGTTCCCAGTGTGGCCTTGAAGTCACAAAGATCCAGATGGATCTCTGCCTCCCAAGTGATAGGATTAAAGGTGTGTGTGCCACCATTTTCTGGCCACTATGTCTGTCTAGTGGCTGTTCTGTTCTCTGACTCCAGGTAAGTTTATTAGGGTGCACAATATATTGGGGGACACACTATCACCACACTCTATTTTTGATTTCTTTTCCAGCTGAAGTCAGCAATCCTCTTTTCCTATATAGAGCCCCGTGAGCATGGGCCAATGTAAAAGCTTCTGGGCTAT
Source organism: Peromyscus maniculatus bairdii (assembly GCF_049852395.1). Taxonomy (NCBI): domain Eukaryota; kingdom Metazoa; phylum Chordata; class Mammalia; order Rodentia; family Cricetidae; genus Peromyscus; species Peromyscus maniculatus. The sequence goes on along the minus strand of NC_134875.1, from coordinate 71,976,711 downwards.
CAGTGTATATGGTGATAGCCTTGTCTTTTCCTGAGCAAGATGCCAAGGTAACAGAAAAAACCTCATCTCCTTCAGTTGAAGTTCCCTTAATTAAAGATTGTGTTCAGATCGTCTCATCTTGGATCACAAATACTGCCCCTGTATACCTAATTCCATTTTGGTGGAAACAGCCCCCATTTGTGAACAATACCTTCGCTGGTGTGCTGGACAGTTTTATGTCAACTTGACACAAGCAAAAGTCATCTGAGAGGAGGGAAGCTCAGTATGATTGGTTTGCAGGCAGACCTGTAAGGCATTTTCTTAATTAGTGACTCATGGGGGAGGTCTCAGTCCATTGTGAGTGTTGTCATCACTGAGCTGGAGGTCTTGAGTTCTATAGGAAAGCAGGATGCGCTGGCCATAAGGAGCAAGCCAGTAAGCAGCACCTGAAGAGACCTATGTACCTCACGGTACTCCCCTCTGGACCCTGGATTAAGCACAGACCAATCTCCAAACACAAATCTTTTATTAATCAAGACAGAGACAAGGTGGCAGAAACTGAATCAGGCAGAAACAGCCGAAAATGGCTTTGCAGGTGTTAATTTTAAGGGGCAGTGTGGAGAGGGGCAAGTCTGTGTTCACATGAGCTAGGATGGGTTGGTAAATTCTGATTGGGCATTTTAATTAGGGTAGTCAAATGGGGAATTTTGATTGCTGGACCTTGATGTTTTGATAGTTGGACCTTTATGATCAGCCTCAGGAATGAGTCAGACATAATAAAGTGGCCAAATGAGGGAACAGACCTTGTTGGCTAGCTTTAGGGATGTAATCTAAAGGTTTAGTAAGGGAGAGGAAAACACCTGCTAGATCCATGTTTTCCATGTTATGGCCTGATGGAGCCCCTCAGCACCCCGCCATGGCCTCCACTTCAGCCTCCAGATTTCTGCCCTGTTTGAGTTCCTGCCTTGACTCCCTTTGATGATGAACAGTGATATGGAGGTATAAGCCAAATAAGCCCTTTCCTCCCCAAGTTGCTCTTTTGACATCATGTTTCATAAGCAGTAATAGAAATCCTAACTAAGACAAGATGGTACAAGGATTCTGGGGTATTGCTGTGACAGACATGACCATATTGTTTAGGGGAGGATTGTGGAAGGACTTCAGAACTTTGTGCAAGAAAAGTCACTGACTGTTCAATACTGGTTTAACTGTTCTGTGGGAGCTTGGAAGATAATAATGTTAAGGGCATTGCAGAAATGGATGCCTGGATTGTGAAGTTTCAGAGGGAAGTTGAAAGACCTTATCAGGCCTTTTTGTTATTGTGAATTAAGATCCTGTGGTTCTGTTTAGCTGAGGCTGAATAATCATCTGCAATTAACAAGATATCAGAACTACTAAAATGAAACTTTTGCTTTGCTGATGCCAATGCTGGTCAGCTAGTGCTGAGAAATTAATGGTGACTAAAAAGAGACTAGCAATGTTGAGATGAAATCTTCTGGGAAGTATTTCTTGAGAGCACACAGAAGCTATGTTCCAGAAGCACCAAGGTTGTACTTCACACTGGCAGCTGAACTTGGAAGTGGAAGAGTCAGCCAGGTGGTGCTATTTTTGAAGGCATGAAGTGTTCATGAAGAATAGCTGAGGTTTAGCACTGTGAGAGGCCAGGAGGGGACAGTGTTGAAGGTGCATCCTCAGTGGCAGTGGAAGGCCCAGGATTGAAGAGGTCATGCAGAGAAGTTGAGGCTTGGCACCATGAAGAAAGCCTATGAGACGCTATTGTTGAAAGTGCATCCCAGCAGAAGACCCCATATCCCATTTGGGGATACCAGCATCATGGACAAGAACATGTGTGACGTGGAACTGTCCTGAGCCTATGAAACAAACTGTGTATAGCAGATGGTATGTCCTTAGAAGTGACCCAGGCCCTTTGAAGGAGCCAAGAAGATCATGAGTAGACTCCAGATATTAGACATTGTTTTGTTTACACAGCTGGAGTTTGGTTTGCTTTGCTTTTATTGTGACTGCCATGGTTCTTCCCTCTTATAGTCAGAAAGTATTTAATTTATTTTGTATTTTAGAGGAGTTTACTTGAGAGACTTTGAATTTTAAAAGACTGGATTTCAAGAGATTGGCTATTTTATAAGACTGAACTTTTAATGTGTTTAGTAAAGACAGTGGGTTTTATTTATATTTTAATATGAGATCTTGGGGATGAATGAGAACGGGAATTTTCTAGCTTAAAGGTTATATGCTTATCTGTCAAGTTGAAAAGGAGTCAATAGATTTTTGTCCACTTGACACAAGTCATCTGAGATGAAGGAAACTCAATTAAGAAATTGCCTTCATAAGATTAGTGGGGGGAGGACCCAGCGCATTGTAGGTGGTGCCATTCCTGGGGTGGTGGTCCTGGGTTCTATAAGAACACAAACTGAGCAAGTCCTGTGGACAAGCTGATAAGCAGCAGCACCTCCCCCATGGACTCTGCATCAGCTCAGCCTCCAGGTTTCTGCCAATTTTGAGTTCCTTCCCAGGTGTCCTTCAATGGTGAACAGTGATATAGAATTATAAGCCAAATAAATTCTTCTCTCCCCAAGTTGCCTGTTTGACATGATGTTTTATCATAGTAATAGAAACCCTAACAAAGACAGCTGATATTGTCAACACGAAGCCATTCAGATCAGGCTTGTTAGATTGGATCAGGTCAGTTCCCTTTAGACAATCATGCAAGGATCCCTCAGGGTCATCTTTAGCAGGAGACTAGACAGGGTTGAGAGGTGGCATTTTATGGAATTGAATGTTGGGTTGATCTAGAAGCAGGACTTGGTACTGGGTCACTTGAACATTAGACATGCATAGTTGTATGCCCCCCAGAGGACCTCAAAAGAGTGTGAGACTGTCAGAAACACTTTGTGGCCTAAAGGTAATTTGTCAGCTTCTTTTACCAGCAGGGGAATGGCAGCCATGGCCCTTATATATACCAGGCATCTGGCTGTGACCAGTCAAGTCTTTTGGACAGATAAACCACTGGTCTTTTCCAGGATCCCAGGGTTTGTGTGAGGATCTCCTAGGCAATGTCTTTAGCTTCATCCATGTACAAATAGAATGGCTTAGTAAAACCAGGGAGGGTTTGGGCTAGGGTAACACTAGGAACTTTTTTAAATGTTTGAAGGTCCTCTGATCGGTCTAACTCCATTGCAAAGATTGTATACCCATGGTACTGGTCCCAGCATTACAGAGGAGTCTTCGGTGACTGTCCCGGCAGCCATCTGTCTATGTCATTTCTAAAGTTTTGGAAGTTGCTTGCTCTGCACTTCCTGTTTACTCTGGTAATATTATCTTCTTCTGAGGTATCTGATGGTGTTGAAGAAGGGCTAGTTATAGTTATAGTTTTCCTTGTTTACAAATTCAAAATAGAAACTCACACAAGAGATGTAAACTTTATAAGGTTGAGAAACAAAAGTTTAAGTTATTTATCTAAAAAATATATTTTATTGTATAAAAAATGTCTTAGAATAGTAATACATGTTATGATAGAAAATGGTTTAAGTATAAAACTTTAAATTCATCAAGATAAGATAGATAATATAGTACTTTCTATGAATTTGCCAACTACAAATGGACTGGACATTGTAAATATAATTCTTACTAGTAATTGTCCTTAATGTATATAGTTTTACTATGTTAGAGTTAAAACATTTCCTTTTCATTTAGGCAAAAAGGGGGATATGTTATGGGATATTTGTACACTGTATCAAGATGTTTTTGCTGGGATTGGTGTAATAAAATGATGAACATCCAATAGCTAGGTAGGAGATATAGGTGGAATTTCTGGGGAAAGAAAGGAAGAGGAAGAAGCTAGGCACACAAGAGATGCCAGGAGACATAGAAGAAGCAGGATGGGCAGTATGTTACAGGATGAAGATTAATAGAAATTGGTTAATTTAAGTTATAAGAACTAGTTAGGAACAAGCTTAAGCTAAGGCTGAACTTTTATAATTAATAATAAGTATCTGTGTCATTATTTGGGTGTGGCTAGAGAGACAGAAAAAAACTTATTACAGGACTCCTCTTGGTAGACTCTGTACCCCACGGTTGGGAGGGCCTATAAAAAGGTCTTCTATCCACTCTCTACATAAGGTCTTCTATACACTCTCCTCAGTGGTTGGATCTATGAGGATGCTACATACAAACTGGAATAGGATGCTTTGTGGATTTTTTTTTCTAAACTCCAATAGATCTACATACAGCGCCCCACCAAATGATGCTGGTGAGTACCCAAACCCCTTTCCCTGTTCTATTTCTCTAATTTTCTTTCTTTTCTTTTTCTCCAAGGGCAGTGATCACCACATGGGAGAGTTTCTTCCCTGTCTACCTTAAGCTGAATCTTGGCTCTTATAAATTTTCTGAGCAACTTCCAAAAGTTGAGACCCATTTATCTCTTCAAACTTCTCTAATTTCTGGACCTTTCTCCTTATGCCTGGGGCCTACTGTGTGAGAAAGGAAATATAAGTGGCTGTCTGGTTTTCAGGGGCATCTTGGACTATGGGTATAAATGTCCAATATGTCTCACAGAGCATTTCCAGAAACCCAGCAGGTGATTCATCAGGTCTGTGTGTGACCTGAGTTACCTTAAGTTAAGTGTAAGATCTCCTAGCTGTTTCTTTTAATTCTCCCAATAATGCTGGGCAAAAAGAGATCCAATACCTTGTATCTTACCTGATACAAGACAGTGGCTTTTCTAAAAATAGAGTTTTGAGTCTTCCAATTATACAATTCACTGGTAGAGAGAAGGAGACATAAACCATGAATGAGGAAAGAGTTGAACTTCCATTTTTCCCACCAAGTGGGACTGGGGAATTAACTCCTTCTTCCCCTGAACAACCAGTGGCCTTGAGAAGGTGAGAGAGTACATGGCTCGATGAACTATTTCCTTCTCCCTGCATCAGGGGTGAGAGATCAGGAAGATTTTCGTTTCTCCAGTTAACCTGGTTGGCCTCAGTCAGGTTCCCAAGGAGAGTGCAGAAACTACATTCTGGAATCTCTCTAAGCAGCTACATGGGGCTTTACAAAAGCACACAGTTTGAAGCAAGCATTTTAACAGAAGTTGATATAAGCAGTTAGGAAGGGCTTCCATACAAACAGGCAACTTAACAGAAGTTAAGTTAGTCCTGACCTTAGGTTCCTAGAACAGGGTTGAGTAATATTCCATGGGATTCTCTGTCAAGGAGTTCAAATTCTAGTTTAACCTGGAATGACCTCAGCAAGAATAAAAAATGGAGGAACTTTTGTACTTTCTTGTCCTGGCACATAGTCAGAATCATTCTGAAAGATGGAAGGCTACCAATCTGCTTCATTTTACTGGCTATTCTTAAAATTCTTTTCAGAATCAAAGCCATATATTCTAGTATGGCCCAAATTGTGGTCCCCAAAAGCATAGAGGAAATCATCAGACTGCTGGGGATGAAAATGTGGAGAAAATTCTCCATTACCTTACTGTATCAGTTTGTTGAGCTTGTCCTGAGATCCATCATGAAACTTTTCTTGTAAGTTTCCCTGACTTTGGCTTTGCTACTATGTTCCATTAAAAATGGCTCATATGTTATCACATGGTTTCTCTCATTTTTTTATCCCTTTTGGACAAAGACCCACTTACTGTTTAATGAATACTGCTGGTATCAAAGCTGGAAATCCCCTCAACTCATCCATATCCTGCCCCAGCAGAGAATTTACTTGGTCTAACTGTGAACACACACAAAAGAGTTGATTTTCCAATATCCTGAGCCCCCTCATATTTCCTGAGAAATGTACAAAACAGTCTAGAGACACAATGGGAAAATTACTCCCCTAAAGCAATATGTTCTGGATTCAAAATATATTAGAAATTGCTGCTTTAATACTATAAACTGTCAAAAGCACTTTCTACTCCTTTCTTCCTACCTCCTAAAGAGGCATAAAGTCAATAAAAAGTTATAAGCAGCAGAGATTCTTCTAAATTCAGTGCAAAACTTCCAGCCTGCTATTTATAGTCTTCCCAGTAGTGTAATCACCCTCCCCTTTTTAGTTCTAGATCTTCACTTGCTGATGTATTGAGGAAGGAGCATCCGTGAACAAAATAGCTAAATTTAAACTTCATGAGTTATGATTTAACAGGTGTTTCAACTCTAGTTGCTTTGTTGCTTAAACTAGTGTGAATGTCACAGTCCTACCAGGAATGAAGATATTCTAAGGAAATAGTTGTGTTTCTCAATCTGAGAACAATAAATGTCAAAGACATGGGAATTTCCCTATGAGTCTCATACTAGTAGAAGGAAATGGTACCAGCCAGACAGGGAACTGAAAGAGATTTTACATGATTCTAACTACTTGTTAGACCACAATACAGGATGAAACTGAAACCCAGAAAATAATGCACACTTGGAAGGAGACTACATAGATATGTCAATTCTTGGACTTCTAATTCAACATTAACCTCACCTCAGGACCCTAGAGGGTTTACTGGATAGTTTTTCCCTCTTTCCAATAAGACCCTATTGAATACGTCTTTTTTTTCTGTTTTTCTACTGTTAGTTTTGATTGGTTTATTAAAGTTGGGAACCCAGATCTAATATGCTGAACAGATGAGTAACCAGTTTGACAACATGAAAAGAAAAAATGATGTGTGTTTTGAGGAATACAGAACACCTGTAGCTACCAGCTGCAGGCATGCTCTAAACAACATATAAGGGCTCGAGTAATCAATGTCTGGCCTAAGAAAAAAGATGGACTAATATTATCTGGTTTATGTTGGGAACTCAAAAGTGCAGTGAATTCCCAAGTCTATTCTGTTTTTATTATCCTTTTCATTTCCTCTTCTATTTTAGATTTACAAGAATGCACAAGAGATATACTTTAGCTACAACATAAATTAAAAGAGCAAAAGTCTCTGCACTAAAATAAACTTCAGGAAGGTACTCTATCTATAAAGGACATCATCCCCTCTGATACGGAGTTCTTCACAATATGAAAAGATATTGCTTCAAGTCTATATGACTAACTTTACCTTTTGCTATTTTGTGTTACTAAGCATCTCAAGGGATAAATATGTAAGCTTTTCACCCTCTCCTACTCCATACCCTGATCGGTACACCAGGAATTCATGTTATTCTGTCATGTGTGTCAATGGGAATCATTTGCATATTTTGTTTTGTACCCTTTCCTCAAAGAAAGTAAGGAACAAGTCCTGTGGACATTTAATTTTGTTCATTTATTCTTTTTATTGTACAATAATTATTTTAAAATTTTCATTATATGTGCCATAATGTATAAGTGCATATTTATAAGTGTGAAAATGTTGGTGATATATTAAAGGATCTGATAAATAGATATTACCCTATAAACTTGGGTACTCTGAACTTTTTAAAACCTATTAAAATGGTAACTTTGGGTCTGTTGAGTATTTTATAGGACCTTACCATGCTATGTGTATAAAAACAGTATTCATTAGTGTCATAAAAGTTTCATTAAACTATAAAATTTAATGGTATATATTTAGCTTTGATAAGGATTTCCTTCCAAAACAGGTTCTAAAGGAAAAGTACTAATTATATAAAATAGTAATTATAAATTTATAACACTGGTAAAATAAAAAAAACTTATGATACGAATATGCTTTCTGTTAGTCAAAATAACTCAAATGTACTTAATACCATTTTATTAGATTGATTACTCTGTATTTCTTTTTGTAATATTAATATACAAATAATTAATATAATGTTTTATTTAGACCATAATATAATTTTTAACTTATAACATTAAAGTATAAAAAGCATTGCCTTTCTACCTGAGTTCTCACTTTTGAAAAATAGGTTTTTCCACTATTAGAATTTAAATCACATATTGATCCTCACAGACCAATAATGGGAGACTTCAATACCCCACTCCTTCAATATACAGGTCATCCAAACAAAAACTAAACAAAGAAATGCTGGAGTTAACTGGTATTATAAACCAAATGGACCCAACAGATATTTACAGAGCATTTCACACTAATAGAAAAAGAAAATACCTTCTCTTCACCTTGTGGAATTTTCTCCAAAATTGACCCCATACTCAGACACAAAGCAAGCCTCAACAGATACAAGCAAAATTGAAATAACCCCCTGCATCCAATCAGACCACTGAGGATAAAGCTGGATATCAATATCAGAGAAAAAAGAAAGCTTATAAATCATATGAACTGAACAACTCATTACTGAATGAAAAATAGGTCAAAACAGAAATTTAGAAAAAAGTTAGATTTTCTAGAATTTAATAAAAATGAAAACACAGCATACCCAAACTTATGGAACATAATGAAGGCAGTTATAAGAGGCAAATTCATAATTACTAAGTGCCTACACACCTGAAAGCTCTTGTGCAAAAAGAAGAAACCATACCCAAGAGGAGTAGATGGCAAGAAACAATCAATGGCATCTTTGGAGATTCCTTGACTCATAATGTCATGTTAGAATTTATTTTTCGTTTTCTAATTTTATTTTATTTTTATTTTTTTAAAATTATTTGTATTTTATTTCTCTCCTTTTACCCTACAAGATCTTTTCACATACATTATGACTTCCAGTTTACTGACATTCCTGAATCTTTGCATCTACATATGTTTCTTGTGCCTTTTATTGGTCTCTTTTCCTTCTGTTTGCTTTGTCCTATTCTGATGTGTTAAATTTGTTCTATCTTAGTCCATTTGATTTTCTTATTATGCATTTAGAAGCCTGTTCATTTCCTAATCAGAGACAGAAAGGGGGTGGAGCTGCATGGGAGACATGGTGAAGAATAACTGGGAAGAGTAAAAGAAGGGGAAACCAATAGTGTCTTCAACAAAATGTGTCAGTCAGATCAGGCCTTATAGACTAGATCAGGTCAGTCACCTCAAGACAGTCATGCATGGTTTCTGTGGAGTTGTTGTCCAGCAATAGACTGTTATGGGTGAAAGCTAACATCTCTGGAACTGAATGCTGGGTTGATCCACAAACAAGGATTGCTTTTAGGTTACCTATTAGAGAGCCATCACTCCATGCCCCTCCACACAAAAGAGATTCAACAGAGTGTAGGGCTAGATGCAAGCTGGTGTAGCTAACCTAATATCTTAAAAAATAGAAATAAAGAATGGTGATTTCTACATAGCTATAGGAAGAAAAACTAAAAAAAAAAACACATGATATTGGCATAAAAACAGACAAGTGTATCAATGTAATGAAATTAAAGATCCATGTATAAATCCATACACTGATGGATACCTGATTTTCTACAAAGATTCCAAAATTCTACAATGGAAAAAAGAAAAGATCTTCAACAAATAGTGCTGGTCTAATTTGATGTCAGAATGTAGAAGAATGAAAATAGATCCTTATCCCTTAACTCTGCATAAAACTCAAGTCCAAGTGGATCAAAGACATCAACATAAACCTAAGTACACTGAAGCTAATAGAAGAGAAAGTGGGAGATAATCTCAAACACATTAGCACAGAAGACAACTTCCTGAACAGAACACCAATAGCACAGGTACTAATATTGACAATTAATAAATGGGACCTTATGAAATTGAAAAAATGAATGTAAGGCAAAGGACACTATAAATAGGACAAAACAGCAGCCTACAGAATGGGGAAAGATCTTCACCAACCCCACATCCAACAGAGGGCTGATTTCAAAAATATACAAAGAACCCAAGAAGCTAAATATCAGCAAATCAAATAATCCAGTTAAAAAGTAATCCAGTTAAAAATGTTATATATATATATATATATATATATATATATATATATATATATATATATATATATATAGAGAGAGAGAGAGAGAGAGAGAGAGAATTCTGAAAAAAAGAATCTCAAATGATTGAGAAACACTTAAGGAGATGGTACCCATCAGAGAAATACAAATCCAAACTATGCTGAGATACCATCTTACACATGCCAGAATGGCTAAGATCAAAAACACAAGTGATAGCTCATGCTGCAGAGGATATGGAGCAAGGGGAACACTCCTCCATTGTTGGTGGGAATGCAAACTTGTACAGTCACTTTGGAGGTCAGTGTAGTTAGTAGTTTCTCAGAAAACTGGAAATCAACCAACGATAAGATCCGGCTATACCGATCTTGAGCATATACCCAAAGGATTCTCAATTACACCACAAGGACACTTGCTCAACTATGTTCGTAGCAGCATTATTCATAATAGCCAGAACATGGAACCAAAATGTGGATAAAGAAAATGTGGTACATTTACACAATGGATACACAGCTGTTAAAAACAAGGACACCAGGAAATTTGAAGGCAAATGGATGAAACTAGAAAAAAATCATCCTGAGTGAGATAACCCAGATCCAAAAGACAAATATGGCATATACTCACTCGTAAGTGGATATTACCTGTAAAATGAAGGAAACTATGCTACAATCCACAGACCCAGAGAGACTTGGGTAACAAAGAGGGATTATGGGGGGATGGCCAGATGTACCTGGGAGGGGCAAAGAGAAGAGATTCTGTGACTGGACTGAGCATGGGTGGGGATGGAAACATGAGTAACCATATTAGGAGCGGTTTGGGGAGAATACTGAAAGAGATTGCTGGAAAGGGGGGACATTTTTGGGTCAGGTAAAAACCTGGTGCAAGGGAATCTCCCAAGAATCTACAAGGAAGACAGCAGCTTAATCTCCTAGGAATAGCAGATATGTAGCCTGCAATGGCCATTTTCTGTGACCAGATTGGTTTCTAGCCTAATTGTCATGAGAGAGGTATTATCCAGCAACTGATAGAAACAGATACAGACCCACAGCCAAACATTAGGTAGAGTTCAAAGAATCATGCAGAACAGGAGGAAAAAAGATTTTAGGAGTGAGAAGGGTCAAGAACACTATAAGAAAATCCACAGAATCAAATAATCTGGGCCCATAGGGGCTCACAGAGACCAAACCAACAACCAGGAAGCCTGCATGGGACTGACCTAGGCACTCTTCATATATGTTACAATTGTGTAGCCTGGCCCTCCTGTGAGACTTCTCACAATGGGAACAGGTGATGTCTCAGATCTTTTACAAGCTTTTTGGACCCTATTTCCCAGCTGGATCACCTTTCCCAGCCTTAATACATGAGCAGGTGCTTAGTCTTATTGTAACTTGATATTGCAACTTGATATGCCATGGTTTTTTTTTTATACTCATGGGAGACCTGTCCTTTTGTAAACATAAATGGATGAAGAGTGAAATGAGAGTGAGAATAGAGGGGGTTGGAGGAAAAACTGGGAAGAAAGGAGGGAAGGGAAACTGTAGCCAGGATGTGAAATAGATAATAAATTTAAATAAATTTATTATCTATTTAACAAACCCTTATCCAAACTAACCAAAAGACAGAAGGAGAGAATCCAAATCAACAAAATCAGAAATGAAAAGGGGGACATAACAACAGACATTGAGGAAATCCAGAGAATTATCAGGTCATATTTCAAAAACCTCTACTCCACAAAACTGGAAAACCTAAAAGAAATGGACAATTTTCTGGATAGGTACCACATACCTAAGTTAAATCAAGACCAGAAAAACTATTTAAATAGTCCAATAACCCCTAAGAAAATAGAAACAGTCATTAAAAGTCTCCCAACCAAAAAAATCCCAGGACCAGATGGTTTCAGCACAGAATTCTACCAGATCTTCAAAGAAGAGTTAATACCAATACTCTCTAAATTGTTCCACATAATAGAAACAGAAGGGACATTACCAAACTCCTTCTATGAGGCTACAATAACCCTGATTCCCAAACCAAACAAGGATACAACAAAGAAAGAGAACTACAGACCGATCTCCCTCATGAACATTGATGCAAAAATACTCAATAAAATACTGGCAAACAGACTCCAAGAACACATCAGAACAATTATCCACCATAATCAAGTAGGCTTCATCCCAGGGATGCAAGGGTGGTTCAACATACGAAAGTCCATCAATGTAATACACCATATAAACAAACTCAAAGAAAAAAACCACATGATCATCTCACTAGATGCAGAAAAGGCATTTGACAAAATCAAACACCCCTTCATGATAAAAGTCTTGGAGCCATCAAGAATACAGGGAACATACCTAAACATAATAAAGGCAATTTACAGCAAGCCAACAGCCAACATCAAATTAAATGGAGAGAAACTCAAAGCAATTCCACTAAAATCATGAAAGAGGCAAGGCTGTCCACTCTCCCATACTTATTCAATATAGTATTTGAAGTTCTAGCAAGAGCAATAAGACAACATAAGGAGATTAAGGGGATACAAATTGGAAAGGAAGAAGTCATGCTTTCCCTATTTGCAGATGACATGATAGTATACTTGAGTGACCCCAAAGATTCCACCCAGGAACTGATAAAGCTTATAAACACCTTCAGCAACATAGCAAGATACAAGATCAACTCAAAAAAATCAGTAGCCCTCCTATATACAATGGACAAAGTAGCTGAGAAGGAAATCAGAGATACATCACCCTTTACAATGGCCACAAATAGCACAAAGAAATAAAAAGCACAAGAAACAACAAAAAAAACACATACACATGCGCGCACAAACTCATAGAAATGTAAAAAAAATTGTAAAATTTAATATATAAGCAAAAGACCAGTAAGGTAAACACAAAACAAACAAAAATAGCAGGACAACAAATAAAGCAATATGATACACCTAAAAAAGTCTCCAAAAATAGCACTGAGTTCAATTTACATTGTAAATCTACTGCTGATTATGAGGCCTTTATATGATTTATATACCCAGTGAGACTCCTTGCAGTAAACTAACTTTTCTTTTGCAAGTACTTGTCAATTGGAGATAGTTTCTTCGTTAAGTATGGGAGCTCAAACTCTCAGTGCTTGGACATCACCTATCTTGAACCTGTGCAGGTTCTGGGCATGTAGCCAAAGCCTTTGTGAGTTCATATGTGCATCAATCTTTTTGTGTCTGGAAGATACTGTTTCCTTGGTGTCATCCATCTCCAATGGTTCTTATCTTTATGTTTTCTGTTCTACATATCTCCCTGAACCCTGAGGGAAAGGTTTTGGTGAAGACATCCTTTTCAGGGTTGAGTACTTCAAAGTCTCCCACACTCTGCACATTGTTTTCTGGGCCATTCTAACAAGTTCCTGCCCTCAAAAACTTCAGAAGATGACTTCTCAGATTCATATTTTTCACATCAAAGCCATGCTACCTTCCTCTGAGACTATATCCATGTTAGATGATACACATCTTTTATAATGTCAACAACTAGTTTGTAGGTGGATTTTTCCTGTCCCAACCCCCTGCTCCCAAATAATCACCCAGAAGCTTAATATAAATTATAAATGCTCAGTCTATAGCTCAATCTTATTGCTAACTAGCTCATTTCCCATGGCTGTCTCCCAGAAGTTGGAGATAAGTCCTTATTGAGGAAGATACCATAAACTTTGGATATAGGACTCAGATGATGTGAGATAAACCTTACTTGAGAGACTACTCCCAAATATTAGACTTTACCAGAACATGCTATGCAAGCTGACAAGGAAGAAATTAGTATTCCTATGCAGATATGAGGTTTCTGAAGAATAAAAGTGGCCAGCACACATAACATGCACACCATCATAACACCTCGTATCAATCTTACTTCATTACACCTATGCTATTCCCAACCTCTAGGCCCAACCTGCTTTCACATCCTCTCTTATATCCCAATGTGATCTGTCCTTATCAGACAAACAACAAACAAAAGTTCACATGCTTAGATCTCACTGTAAAACTCTCTCCATTCCAAAATTTACCATTTCTTTAGAAATGTTTGCCATTGCAAATTATCAAAGTGAATCACAAGGCACAATTTTAAAACAATAACAATAAACTTTACTAAATATTTTAAGGATTTTCAAAAAGACACAAATAAGCAGCTCTATGAAATTAAGGGAAAAATTAAAGAGAAAGAAATACTTGAGTGGTTCCCAAGAATGCACAAATATAAGGTTGATGGATAGAAATGACAAAGGCAATCCAGGACCTGAAAATAGAATTCAATATAGAGATAAAAACCTTCAATAGGACTGAAGCTGAAAAGATGGAATTGAAAAACCAAATTACATAATGAGAAAACTCATATAAATGTCTCACAAGTAGAATGAATCAGCTGAATATAGAACATAATCAAGGAATATGAAGCAAAGTTAAAAACACAGGAAAGGAAGATACAGGAAATGTATACATTAAAAGACTGCATTTCCAAATTATAACGGTAGATGAGGAAATAGAATCTCGAGTTGATGTCATAGACCAGATCCTCAATAAGATCATAAAAGAAAGCTTCCCTAAGATGCTAGAGGTGGAACAAGGATGACTAGACTGCTACTCACATCACCAGTGAGGCTACCTGGAAAATGGGACCCCAAAAAAAGACACGGAGAAATGGACAAGATCTACATGAATAGCCTGGTCATGAGTGGGAACAATGAAGGGCGACAGTCGAGGGAAAGAGTGGGAGATCCTAGCTGGATCAAGAAAAGAGAGGGAGAACAAGGAATAGGAGACCATGGTAAATGAAGACCACATGAGAAGGTGAGAAGGGGAGGAAGCAGAGAGCTAGGGAGGCCCACGGAGATCCACAAAGATACCCCCTCAAAAGACTGCTGGCAATGGTCGCGAGACGGCAGGAACTGACCTACTCTGGTGATGGGATGGCCAGACACCCAAATAGTGGTGCCATAAACCCCATCCAAGGACTGAGGAATCTGAAGGCAGACATCCACGGCTGGGCCCCTGGTGGAGCACTGGGAGTCTAATTAGTGAGTAAGAAGAGGATTTATATGAGCGAGAATTGTTGAAGCCAAGGTTGGATAAAGCACCGGGACAAATAACCAAATGAATGGAAGCACAGGATCTATGAACCAAAGGCTGAGGGGCCCCCAACTGGATCAGGCCACCTGAACGGGTGAGACAGTCAGTTGGCTTGATCTGTTTGGGAGGCAGCTGTGCATTGGTGCCAGGTCCTGGGCTCGTTGCATGAGTTGGCTGTTTGAATCCTGGGACTTATGCAGGGACACTTGGCTCGGTCTGGGAGGGGGGAATGGACCTGCCTGGACTGAGTCTACCAGGTCAACCCCGGTCCTCGGGGGAGACCTTGATCTGGAGGAGGTGGGAATGGGGGGTGGGCTGGGGGGAGGGGTGGGCGAGAGGGGGAGAACAGGGGATTCTGTGGCTATTATGTTGAACTGAATGGTGTTGTAAAATAATAATAATAATAATAATAATAATAAAAAAAGAAAGAGAAATATCAAAGAATAGAAACAGATTTTAGAGCCAATGGCCCAGCTGTACCAGAAAACAGAGCTCTGTCTTTTCTCTTTTACTTAGCAGTACTTCTGGGATAGACACAGGCTTTGTCTCATGCATCTGGAATTGAGGGGCAGCAATTTACGCTGTTGTAGAGATTTGTATTTACAACACACAGGTTATAATACAGTGTAGACTGTTCATCTCTTTCATGTGTCCTTTGCCCTGAGGGTGTCCTGAGAGCCTTTGGGGAGGCATATCTCCACATTGCAGACCTCATGGTCCTACCTCATGAATTCATGAAAATGACACCAATGCAAATAAATAAGATTTGCTGTAAAAAAAAAAAAAAAAAAAGAAAGCTTCCCTAAACCAAGGAAAGACACACCCATACAGATCCAAGATGCAGAGAACACCAAGCAAACAAGACCAGAAAACAAAATCCCCATGGCATATCATAGTGAAATTACTAACTTTTCAGAATAGCTTACCTGGGACCCTGTTCTGTTTAGCTGGTTCCCATTGAATTTCTGTTGATATTGGAATCTGAAATAATAGGATGAGTTGGAGGGTTGAATGTTGTGAGACAAGACCTTTCTGATCCATTTGGGATGGGATTTGATCAGATAGGATAGGGGACCACGGTAGGTTTCCTGCTACAGAGCTGTGCATGAAACTAGGGGTATTGGATCTCAGGAGCAGTAGGAAGAAATGAATTTTTAAAAATTTATCACATAATCATGATAAAGAGCATGAGTTGTAACTAAGCTCACTTAATAAACTTTGAGAAACATTGCCTTAAGCAGATGGTGCAAGGCTTCTACCAGAGTAAATAATACTGCATTACATGAGACAAGTTTGCTTTTCACTTTATCATTGATTATTCATTCCAAAGCCACTTCATTTGTATATAAAATTAAACAAAGTAAATATTAATAAAATATGGAAATATGTTGTAGATGCTGAAAGTCCATACTCTCATTGTCAGAGAAAGGAATAATAAATGGAAAAACTCTAAATATAAGGAAGATTAGAATGTTTTTAAATGAAATTGGAAGAATCATTTTTTCCATGGCTTTTAACATAGAAAAATTTTAGATAGATATGAAGAAAACGTACAGATGGGGAGGGATAATTTTGTGTAACACATGTTGATTAGAATAGATGTAATAATTTTCTAATTGTTTTCCATGAGAGGACCTGAAGCAAAAAACAACTCAATAGTAATGAATAATTACTCAATCGTAATGAACACTGTTTAATTGCACATGTGTTTTAGCTAAAAATGTCATGTCCAATAAAATAAAAAAGAACACTTTAGAAAAATTGCCAATTCTATAGCTAGAACAGAAAATTATTGAGAGTGTTTTGTGGTTTCAGAAAATAAGAAGTGCTCATAAAACTTAAGCTATATAAAGAATGCACAGAACCTAATATATAAGAGATATCTACAAAGTAGGAATAACTTCAGTACACAATTATATAATGACTATAGCCATAAAATAACTCTGTGAATTCCTATTAATATATAGAAAAATAAATAAATAAATAACCATAGAAAGGCAAAGGTAAAAGTTGACCTTACAGAAGTGTCCCAATCAGTAAATATAAGGACAATGAATAGAATAGGGACTTGCAGTCAGTAATATTAGGCAATATTCAATAATAAATTTTAAAATCCATGAGCAAAAGTTTAAATAGAAATTAGATGTTCATATAGTATTAAAATATCCCCTATAATATATTTATAGTAACATTAGACAAATACAAATTAAGAAACAATCTACAGTATTTCTACTATCAAGGGCTAATAAAGAGTTTTTGAAGTGATGACAAAGTAATTATAAAATTAGGACAAAATTCAACATATGTACCATATAATAATTGCAGTTAGTATAAGTTCATTACATTCTTGAGAACTGCTAATGGAATAGAGCATGTTCTTAATATAGTCAATTATATGTGGCAATAAATATGTTAATGTACTCTAGCCATTCCACAACACATATCTATTTCCAAATATCATGTTCTACACAATAAAGATTATAATTTTGATTTGTTCATGTAAAATTACTCAATGTGTCAATATTGTTAAATGTCAAATTCATATAAGCAAACAGATTGTGAGGCTGGAGAGATGGTCAGCATTTAAGAGAACTTGGTTTTCTTCCAGAGGACCGAGATTCAATTCCCAGCACCCAATTGACATATTACAACACGTCTATAACTCCAGTTTCATAAAACAGACACCCTCTTCTGATCTCCATTAGTACCAGTCATGGAGATGCTGGAAAGACTACATGCAGACAAAATACTAATGTCCATAAAAGTATACATATGCATATTTGTTCATCATGGCATACACATGTCTTATCAGCACTTGGATGAGGAAAAATAAAGTCTTGAGAAACTGTTAAGATTATATACAGGAACTGACAAAGAACATGGTATCTCAATATAGTATGAGCTCCTTGAGCATTAGTGAAAATATCAATGAAATCTTGCCTGAAATTTGGTAATATTGCTGCATCAATGATAACTTCTTAGTTTTGATAAGTATGTCATGATTGTATAATATGATATATAGGGGGACAGTTACTAAATCTGAAATCAGCGTAAATATAATTTATGATATTTAAAATATTTGGGTATCTTTCAAAATTGCATACTAACATACTAACTAAAGTTGTCTTCACATTAAAATTGCAAAAAAGAAACTACTGAGTAAATAAAACCTTGTATCTTCTAATGGGATATGTCCTAGAATAATGTGTATATAAATGAAAATAAATCTGCAGAAAATAAAATATCTCTGATAGAAACAAAGAAAAACATTACTCAGATTAGAATAGCTGATGGGAAGGGGTAAGAAAATGGTGTTAAATATGGATACGAATTAATGAACCAAGAGAAATAAAGGAGATAGAATGCATTACAAGTGATGTACCTTTAGTTGAATAAAATGATCAACTTGGTGCTATGCTTCTCAGATCCTCAGGCCAAAGCTTGCTAATAACAAGGATCAATTCATTTCTGCTACTGTTTTTGCTTTGGGATAGGTCCTTGTAATGTATTTATGGCTCACTGAGAACCTACTATGTAGACAAGATGGCCTCCACATTGTCACAATCCTCCTGCTTCTCTTTCCTGAGTGCTAGGATAACAAATGTATGCCACTTCACCTGACTTATGAGAAGGATTAAGAAATGAATCTTGTCTCATACCTGCGGTCTTTGTGCTTCTGATGAGAGTCAGGAAGATTACAACTAATTTGAAGGCAATCTAGTCTGCACAGTGTACCAAACCTATCCAGTCTACAGAGTAAAAATAAATACAATAATTAAAAATCTGTAGCCAAACATTTCAAATTCAAAGGTGAATTTTGGAAGCAGAGGGGAGAAGTTGCTGGTCGTGTCTCTCTCCCATTGCCAAGGACCAGAAATGTGAAACTTCTCCCACTTATGGAATGCAGAGAAAATAAGACCAGACACAGTGCAATAAACCCCTGCATGCATATATAGCCAAAATAACATTGTATGATTTGAGTATAATGCTAATTTGCTATACTTAATTCTCCTTTTTAGTATCTATCTGTATGCCATAATATAATATTATATAGGGTTCTTAAATATATACAACATGTTTATAAACACAAAGTTGTGGTAATTAAATGTTGAGTTCTCCAACAGTTTTAGTGCTTGGCAAAGTGAAATGTCAATATTTCTGGAATCTTAGAAATGTTACCTTTTGTTGCTTTTTCACATCTGTTTCTATAGGTATCATTTTAACTCTGACATTCTCAGAAAAATCTTCCCACAACTACATACATTAAAGTAAGCCTCTCCTATCATTGCTTGTTTCAGCATTGCTTCTGATTTCAGCATTTATCACATGTGATGATTTTATTTGCGTCCTTGGTTACGTATTTCTTCTTTTCCATGTCCTTCAACAGAAAGGGAAGTATATGCCAGCAGTTATCATGTGTTTCTTACTAATTGTAGTATATCAAGTATATAGCATGGCCTGGCTTTTTTACATTTCCAGTATGCTATCTTGCAGGTTCTGGTTAATGATTTAAATGAACTTTACTTACTTTTGGTGAATATGTATCAGAGAGCTGCTATCATTCCTGCTGGCAACTGTGAATTTTTTTTTGTGTGTGTTGTTTGTTTGTTTATAATTTGTGTGTATATGCATATGTGTGTGATAGCCATGCACACATGCACATGTATGTGCATGTTAAAGTTGTGCATACATATGAAAGCCATAGGAAAAGAGTGAGAATCCCAGTCCATCATTTTCCAGCATAGTCTCTCAAGACATGGTTTCTTACTGAACATCAAACTAGGTTGGTGGCCAGCAAGTACCAGGTGGCCCAAGTTTATTGTGTAAGGAACTTAGAAATAACAATTATGTATATTGTGGTAGGTTTGATGGATGAGAAATGTCCTTTCACTCCTATTTTATCAATATCTATCGGGGTTTACCTCAGGACTTGACAAGTCTATGAGCCAAAATTGTTATAGCTACATATAAAATGATATGATAAAATGAGTGTTTTCAAGATTTTATTAGTTAAAATAATTTTTGTCATAGGAAAGCTATAAATTGTTAACACAGAAACATAAAATTATAATGTTATCAAATTCAGGGAATTAATTACTGCTTCTATTGATACACTTTTGTCAATTCAGATAAGATGCATACTACAGAGTATACATGTTTATTTTTACTAAAGTTAAAAAGATACAACACTTAAAAGATATTATAACTATTTTCTAATATTCATTCTAAAGATTTGTATACATTGGATAATGAGGATCTGGTTTAATTTATGGCTCAGAATAGAAACCTACATTTGGTTTTGTATTTGGTCTTGAGTTACTGTAAAATCTGAAATAATAAATGGTGTAGTAGCCAGTGAGATGCCTCAGGGGATCAAATTGCTTGTCACATAAGCCTGTAATCCTCATAAAATCCAGATAAGGAAGGGCAATTACCTAATATCAGCACTCCTACTATTAAGTGGTAAAGGGAGACAAAAAGTTTACCCAGAAGCTTGCTGGTTATCTAGCCTTCAATACATGACCATGCAGCATTGACAACAATAAAGATACTTCCCCAAAAGCTTAGTAGCAACGCTCAACATTTTAAGTATGGTAGTACTCGAAATTTTACATCACAACTTTTACCTAGTACTTAATTGTATAAACACACATAGAGACAAACTAGAATGCACGGCAGGGGAAGTGATCAGAACTTGTACTGTGTTTTGGGCTTCAAAAGTAGCAAGTGACCAGAATCTGCTGTGGCAATAAGCTTTTAGAAGACTCTCAAATGGACACCATCTCCACTGTTGTTGACATGAGCTACATGGCTGTACATTTGCTAGCTTGTAGTATTCCAAGAATGAGTAAAGGTCTTATTTTTAGAGTTGAGGTCTGGTTTGTATCTTTTCTTATACTAAATTGGGCAAAAAGTATTTCCCACAAATCACTATCTCTTTTGTGAATTTGTTAGTCATCTTTTATTTGGTAGATTATGGACTGGTATAAATTTGTAAAGTTTGTGTATAATGGATGTTTCAAAGTTGTACAGATTTCCATATTTTGAATGAAAAATCTCTTCTCTCTATAATTTTTTTCTCTAATCTTGACATAAAAAATAGCTAAAGGTGAGAATGGAAGTTTGAAATTTGTGTCCTCAGAGCTACATGTGTGGCCATGGAAACAAGTACTCTCAGAGATAATACAAAGGGGGGGGCAAGATAAGTAGATAAATTGCTTAAATAAAAATAGGGAAAGAGATAAAGTATTGATATATCGTCTTTGCTTTTGTTATGAATATTGATGGAGCTTGTAGCTAGAGTTTTCCTGCCTGGCCCACAGTTAGGATAAATGTCTGTCTACCGCCAGTCCCACAGCCGCTTAGCCTCAATCAAGTAAACACAGAGACTTATATTGCTTACAAACTGTATGGCCATGGCAGGCTTCTTGCTAACTGTTCTTATAGCTTAAATTAACCCATTTCTATAAATCTATACCTTGCCACATGGCTTGTGGCTTACCGGCATCTTCACATGCTGCTTGTCATGGCGATGGCTGGCAGTGCCTCCCTTTACCTTCCTGTTTCCCTAATTCTTCTCTCTGTTAGTCCTGCCTATACTTCCTGCCTAGCCACTGGCCAATCAGTGTTTTATTTATTGACCAATCAGAGTAATTTGACATGCAGACCATCCCACAGCACTTCCCCTTTTCTTTCTTTTTTTTAAAGGAAGGTTTTAACCTTAACATAGTAAAATTACATATAATTTGGGAATTTGAGTATAGCTTCTCTTACTACTTCCTGCTGGACGGGGGTACTGTATCTTGTGGGGACACAAAGAAAATATTAGAATTATGGAGTAGTGTATGAGGCTGTATTGTCTGAGCCAGTTGCCTTTAAACCATTCTGGATGTTGGATAATCTGGGCCATTGTGTCATCGGAGACCTTTCAGGGGATCTTGACTGGTCAAACCTGATGTATCTTAATCTGGAACAAATCCATAGCCTCTGGCTTTCTGTGGAAACAAAAGCAGAGCCTCCTTTCCAAAGCAATATATCCTTACATGCAAATTTTGAAGTCAAGGTACCTTTAAAATATACATTTTGGCATAACTCAACAGCTTTTGCAATAAAATGTTTTTCTTCAGTTACGAATATCAAAGAGAACATAATCCAGATTCTCTGTGTGGTAGCCATCTTTATGTGGCTTATTTTTTATATTACCTCGAGCCTATTGCTTTAAACTGCAGCATTCTAAGACTGAAACAGCGCTGTGGCTGCTGGCTCTGTCCACTTCAGCTTCCCAACCTCGGGATGGTACTTTTTCTGCCAGCTCTGGGAGCCATCAGCTCTCAGAAATAGTGGGTCTATGCTTCTATCAAAGCAGAGTGTAGCCCAGAAACCTCTTTTTTTGTTTTGTACTAGCAAAGACTAAATCCACCACGCAGCTTAATGTGCCACTTGCCCAGGCCTCGTTCCCGCCATAGGGCAGGTCAAGCACACACGCCAGGAACCCACTATAGTAGATAGTAGGTCAAACACGCAGGCTGCTGCTAACTTGAGAGAGACAATTAGGGGACTGTTTTTAGCTCCGTTTTAGAATCTTTTTTCTCAGTTTTTAGGTGGAAACTTTTGCCAACACGTTGGGTGCCATTTGTAGCTAGAGTTTTCCTGCCTGGCCCACAGTCAGGATAAATCTCAGTCTACCGCCAGTCCCACAGCTGCTTAAACCCAACCAAGTAAACACAGAGACTTATATTGCTTACAAACTGTATGGCCATGGCAGGCTTCTTGCTAACTGTTCTTATAGCTTAAATTAATCTATTTCCATAAATCTATACCTTGTCACGTGGCTTGTGGCTTACTGGCATCTTAACATGGGGCTTGTCATGGTGGTGGCTGGCAGTGTCTCCCTTTCCCTTCCTGTTTCCTTAGTTCTCCTCTCTGTTAGTCCCATCTATACTTCCTGCCTGGCCACTGGACAATCAGTGTTTTTTTTATTGACCAATCAGAATAATTTGACATATAGACCATCCCACAGCAGGAGCTGTTACAAATTATCATTGATTGAAGGGAAAGAAGGCATTTTATTTCACACCTCAAATGATTCATATTTTCTTTCAGTTATCTGTTGGTCACTTTTAAACTAACAAATGCTTTAATTCATCTCCTTGTCCCTATGTTGCTCATAATTTTCTAGGCCTCTTAATGCTAGATGCTAGAACTTCCTTAAAATATTAGCAATTTCTTTCTGACAAGCATCTTGTTTTTATTTCCTCTAAGATTTTCTTAGAAACCTTAAAACATCAAAATTTTGAAAAGAGGAAATTGCAAGCAGAAACACTGATAAGAAAGAGAGGGTGAGGAATAACTGCTAATAGGTGCCACTTTTATTTCTGGGTTAGTTAAAGGCTTCTGAAATTAGAGAGTGGTAATTTCACATACTATGAATAAGCTAAAATCATGGAAGTGATGATTTGTATCTCTATGTCAAAGGAAAAAAAAGATATGTAGTTTTCTCTTTGGAACACGAGAACAAGAATTCTGAAAATACCTTTCCCGTTGAATTCCCATTGATAATTTATTGATGTACATGCTTTTTATTTGCAATAGCTTATGTTTCTAGTGAGTGGACTGCCAAAATTTTGTCAGGAAAAAAAGAAATATTAGAAAAGACTATATAGACAAAGAAATGTCACTTAAGTCTTGCTCAGAAATACAGCTGATTTCACTTAATTATCAATCATCTACTTCTAATTTTATTAGGCCTGAGGTAGAATTGACATGGACCTCATATATCTCTCTGTGATAGTAAAATGTGACAAACAAACTTATAAGAGTGGGTCTTACCATTTTATAGATTATTATCCCAGCCATCCCAATGAAGATATATAAGACTAACATATGTGCATTTATAATATACATATACATACACACACACACACACACGCACACACACATACATATACATACACACACACACACACATATGTGTGTGTGTGTGAGAGAGAGAGAGAGAGAGAGAGAGAGAGAGAGAGAGAGAGTTTATGAGAATCAGTAGCAGCATTCCATCTTTTCACTATGAAAACACTAGCCCACAAACATCCAAACAGGATCTTACCACCATTTACACTTGAATTTATCACAGTGTTTTACTCAAATTGATCTACAAGTAATTTCACAGGTTGAGTTTCTTTTTCACATTTCCTTAATCATTACAGTGCGAGAGAAATTAGCCTCAACCTTAAATACAATATGAGAAACAAAAATAATGTAGCCAAGTAGCAGTGTAGGATAATGTGGTGACATCAGTAATAATAGATATGCTTGCCTGTTATGCTTTAAATGCAAAATGTTCCTCATGGGAACATATGTTTGAGTATCTAGTCCTCAACTGTTGTTGCAATTTAGAGAGATAATTCAAACCTTTGGGACATGGGCCTAGATGTTGAAGTAACCCATTACTTGGAATGTTATACCAAATTCTGGTTGTTGCCTGTCATCTTGGGTTCCTGTTCCATGCAATCTGAACAAGCTGCCATAGCATGTTCTTGTCCCTATAGGCAGCGATGTTCTAGCTTCCATGCTTTCCCCAAAGAAACACCCACAGGTTAATCTGATGGATATAGTTCTTCAAATGACGTTCCACCTTACCAGGTGTGTCAAGGTGATAACTAATATCGGTCGTGACACTTGGAGCGTCCAGGCTTAATATGATGAAACTGGATTTTTACTTCAATTTATTATTTTGTTCTTCCATTTGTGATGTAAATGCATCTTACTTTCAACTTAAGAAAAGGATACCTACCATTTATTCTGTACTGGGCAATAATATTTAGTAGCAATATGTAAAATCCTAGTTACAAAGATTCTGAATGCATACAATCAAGTTAACACAGTTCAAAACACAAGTCTCTATTTCATCAAATTCTATTAATTAGCTGTGGTGGTATTGTGTTCCCCAAAATATTGTGTACCTTAATAAACTTATCTGGGGTCAGAGAACAGAAAAGCCACTAGTTAGGCAGTGATAGCACACGCCTTTAATCCTAGCATTTCAGAGGTAGAAATCTCTCTGGTTCACTGAGTTCAAGGCCACATTAGAAACAGCCAAGCATAGTGACACATGCCTTTAATCCCAAAAAGCCAGCCTTTAATCCTAGGGAGTGATGGTAGAAAGCAGAAAGGTATATAAGGCGTGAGGACCAGAAACTAGAAGCATTTGGCTGGATAAGCATGTGGCTGGTTAAGCATTCAGCTGGTTAAGCTTTCAGGCTTTGAAGCAGCACAGTTCAGCTGGGATTCATTCTGGATGTGGACTCAGAGGCTTCCAGTCTGAGAAAACAGGACCAGCTGAGGAAATGGTGAGGTGAGATAGCTGTGGCTTGTTCTGTCTCTCTGATCTACCAGCATTGACCCCAATATCTGGCTCACAGGTTTGATTTTATTAATAAGAACTTTTAAGATTCATGCTACAATTACCTTTTTGTTTTATATCAGAATACAGTATATTATCAAATCCTGATTTGCAAAGTTAAAAAATCCATCATTTCCAAGTGAGGAATCATAAAGCCTTATTCTTTTTCATGCATTCAATGTTTTAGAAAGAAAACTTTAAAACACATATGACAATGTCATTATTTGTCTTTGATTTATTTCTTATGTCTTTAGTAAACAATGTAGACTTGGTACAAAATGATAATCAAAGAAGAGGAAATTATGGTTCTGTTCAAGAAATGTTTGCCTATTACAATATCTTCTCAGTGTCTTACACTTATGAAAATAGATATCGAATGAACACAAAAAGTGGTAAAGTTATGGAAGCTCTTAAATATTCTCAAATTCCTGTCAAAATTGGGAGGAAGTTGCCTAAGGCCTGTCTTCTCCCTAGGGATGAATAAAAAAAGAAAGAACAACTTCTTTGTATTATCCTAAACCGTCTAGGGACTGCTTGAAGGAATGTTTTCTCTTTCATGACTCAAAATGTTGATGAGGAATGTGGCATAGTTTGAGTGTTGTGTTTATGTCACAGAATGTTAAAATTACCGTGGGACTACCTACCCATGAGTGTCCATGAACAAGATGTTACACACAGAAAAATAACAGTAGAACACTGGAGGATCTAAGAAAAAACAGGGGAGAGACTTTTCAGGAAATTAAGGCATAAAATTTGTGGCATATAAGAAGAAAGCAAGACAAAATACCAGTATACAACCCTGACGTAAGATAAAAATATAAGAAATTCAAACTGATCTAACTACATATAGATATAACTATATAACTGTTCAGACATAGCTCACAAAGATTTGGAAGTGCAAAAATATTTTCAATTGTTCAGTTTTGAACAAAGGATCAGAAAACATACGAAAAACAGAGAATCATAATCCATCTGGTGTGATAAACTATTTCAGAAACTACTAAGGAACATGGACTTTCACCTGCTGAACAGAACGCTTAAACTATTCTCGATAAATTAATTTGTATGAAAAAAACACTGATATGGAGAGTAAAGGAAATAAAAAATTACATGTGAAGAAATGAAACTATCAAGAAAAAGGTAAAATGATAAAAAGTACAAAACTTATTTTGGGGTCTGTATGTTCCTTAGCTTATTTGTCAACTTAGCAGAAGCTGGAGTCATCTAAGAGAGGACCTCAATTGAGAAAATGTTCTCATAGGATTTGCATGCAGACAAGCCTGTGGTGTATTTTCTAGATAAATGATTGGTGTGGGAGTGTCCAGGAGGCACCTGTGAGAACTATGAGTCCTGGGCAGATGTTCTTGACGTATATAAGAACAGACTAAGACATCTAGGAGGAACAAGCCAGTAAGCAGCAGTCCTTCCTGGTTTCTGTTTTTTTATTTCCTTTCTCCAGGTTCCTGCCTAAACTTCCCTTAGTAATGCAGTGTGTGACTTGAGAACTTGTAAGCTGAAACACACCCTTTCCTTCCCAAGATGCTTTTTGTTTTGCTGTTTATCACAGTTTATCTAAGTTTACCTAAGACTGGGTGAAAGATGT
Source organism: Peromyscus maniculatus bairdii (assembly GCF_049852395.1). NCBI lineage: Eukaryota > Metazoa > Chordata > Mammalia > Rodentia > Cricetidae > Peromyscus > Peromyscus maniculatus. Next base: position 71,949,867 of record NC_134875.1, on the reverse strand, counting down.
AATAACTGAATTGAAAAGTCCATTAGAACACACACACACACACACACACACACACACACACACACACACACACACACACACTATAAAAATTAAAGAAACTCCAAAGCAAAGATACAATATTAAAAGCTACAAGGGAGGAAACACCAACTCACATACAAAGTTATAAATATCTGAACTGTAAGATTCAAAAGAAACTGAGAATAATTAGCTAGCTGTGGTTCCTATTAGAATACCAGAGCTCATGCTGGCTTCCAGGCTCTCTCACCATCACAAGTCAAGTACCTGTTACAAAGTCTATATTGGCCTCCTGGGTCCACTCAGCTCCTTTTATCCACCTCCTACCCTAAACTTCTCCAGCTCATGGGCTTCCCTTCCTCCAGCTTCTCATTCATATATAATCCTGTCATTTCGGCCATTTCTGCACTCTTGGCTTGTTTAGTGCCTCTTGGCTCCCCCTCTTTTGGCCTGCTGTCTTGGTCCTCCTATCCTGCTGTTCCCCTCTCGCTCTCCTCTCACAGAGTTGTTCAGTCTGCTGGTTATGTTTAGTCTACTACATTTTCTTGACTGCTCTTGACTCTTCCAGATCCCTCTGGCTGTACTCTCCCTCATATCTACAATAAAAACCTCTCAACCACACTTTGCAGTGGTCAAATCCTCATTTTATACAAGTACAACATCAGATATTTCATCATCAAACTTAAAAGTCAGGAAAGCATAAAATTATATATTTCATGTCTTGAAATCAAATAACCATCACCTAAGACTGCTATAACTAGTAAAATTCTCTCTTCCAACTAATGAAGCAATGAGAACATTTCAAACTAAGTATGGATTAAGGCAATTATGTCTATTAACTCAGCACTGCAGAACATGCTTAAAGGGATGACATACTCAGGGGAAGATAGTTTCATCCATGAGAGTGCAGGAAAGGATATGTTTCATGACAGAAATAGATGAACCTAAGAGACCTGTGAAAGAACCTACAATGTTTAATACAGTAATTCAGCAAACCTCTAATGTGAACAGTCATGAGAGCAAAGAAACAGTAATAATTCAAACAGAACAACAACCTTCAGAAACCAAAAGTGGGAAAAAAACAACTCAGTAATCACTTCAAAGGCAAATGTTCTGACCACACCAATTGAAAGATGCAGACTAGCTGGTTTCAAAAGAACAACAAATTGATTGTTTTCAAACTTATATCACTAACAGTCACCAAAATCTGAGAGTAAAAAAGAAGTCAACCTAGCAAGCAAGGAGAATGTATGAAAAATTTGATATAGTTACTGTTTTATTATATCCTTATACAGACTACAAGAATCCTTGTATGATAGCATGGCTTTTAAGACCTAATTTGTTTTTTCCTCTTAAAGATCTTACCACTTCTCCTGAAGACACTTTATGCTGGAGAGGTTGTGGAACTAGGGGAACTCTCCTCCACTGCTGGTGGGAATGCAAGCTTGTACAACCACTTTGGAAATCAATATGGAGCTTTATTAGAAAATTGGGAATCAATCTCCCCCAAGATCCAGCTATACCACTTTTGGGCATATACCCAAGAAATGCTCAATCATACCACAAGAGCACTTGCTCAGCTATGTTCATATCAGCATTGTTTGTAATAGCCAAAACCTGGAAACAACCTAGATGCCCTTCAACTGAAGAATGGATAAATAAATTGTGGCACATATACACAATGGAATACTACTCAGCAGAGAAAAACAATGACATCATACGGTTTGCAGACAAATGGATCGATCTAGAAAAAATCATCCTGAGTGAGGTGACCCAGACTCAGAAAGACAAATATGGTATGTACTCACTCATAGGAAGATGCTAGATGTGGAACAAGGATGACTGGACTGCTACTCACATCACCAGTGAGGCTACCTGGAAAACGAGACCCAAAAAAAACATGGAGAAATGGAAGAGATCTACATGAACAACCTGGTCATGAGTGGGAACAATGAAGGGCAACGGTCGAGGGAAAGAGAGTGGGAGATCCTAGCTGGATCAAGAAAAGAGAGGGAGAACAAGAAATAGGAGACCATGTTAAATGAAGACCACATGAGAAGGGGAGGAAGCAGAGAGCTAGGGAGGCCCACGGAGATCCACAAATATACCCCCACAAAAGACTGCTGGCAATGGTAGAGAGACCGCAGGAACTGACCTACTCTGGTGATGGGATGGCCAGACACCCTGTTAGTTGTGCCATAAATTTCAATGTTACTTTTATTGGGTATATGCTATATTAAACTTCAGCAAGGTATTATCTATTTAAGATATTTTTACAAATTTAGGATGTTATATCCCACTGGAACCAATAAAAATAAAGTGTATATAAGTAGGAATATAAGAGGGAAAACCATGTGTGTTTAGTTTAGCAATTCAGGCACTAAACACATGTTAAAGGATTTCATATATATGTTGAGTCAAAAAAATTTCACAGACATCGAGTGTAGAATAGTAGTTATTAGATGCCGGGAGTAGTTTGGGAGAATGAGGAATCAGAGAAAAGTTTTTTTTGTTTTTTTTTTTGTTGTTTGTTTGTTTTGAGACAAGGTTTCTCTGTGTAGCTTTGCGCCTTTCCTGGAACTCACTTGGTAGCCCAGGCTGGCCTCGAACTCACAGAGATCCACTTGCCTCTAGAAAAGTTTTAAAAAATGAGTTAAACTGTGTGAATAAGTGATCTATTATACTATATAGTGACCAAGACTAATAACTGTATTTAGGCATTTAAAATTTTCTAAATGAAAATGTTTGTAACATCTTCCTCACAAAAATACTGTGCAGGTGAGTTAATATGCAACTTATTAATTTTATTAGTCTTTTGGTTATATATGTATAGATAATAAACTTAGACACATTATTTTTATTTAAAAATTATACTGGGCCCAGTACTATATATTATTTGCCTTGCTTGTAAACTGACATATAAATGCTTATATTAAAATATACTTCAATCCATCAATGTAAACTTACACTTGTAGGAAAGAGCAAGGAATAAGTCAAACCCAGAACCAATCAATTAAAAAGATGATAAACCATAGAGGAGAGTCATAAAGAAAAGTAGACAGGGGAAAAATGATAGAAAAATAATAAAAATAAATATTTAGATATGCAATATCAACAAAATTGACAAGCTTTAAACTACATTTTACTGAGTAAAAGAAGCACAAATAAAATCAGTCCTGCCAAGTTGTAACATTGCAGCAGTTATTTTTTTCTAGAAATGAGATAATCAGATAAATAGATCATACTAAAAATAATTGGATGCCAACAAATGGGATAACCTAAATGTAATAAACAAATTCCTTGCAATTTATGGTTTGTCAGGATTCTGTTCCCAAAGACTCATTACATTGACCCTGCTATCCCACTATCCCCTACTGCTGCCCTTAGCCCCACCTCTGAGCTGAATAGGCCATGCAGTGAACAGGTTCCAGAGAGGAGGAGAGGGGAGACTTTGCAAATATGACTGACTAGCAACCAGAAATTTTCTTTATAAAGATTTTAAAGACATTCATAATTATCTCAAGAGATACAGATTACACCATTTTGTCCCAGGAATACTTCTCAAGCATGCATGGGTTACAGGTTAAATACAGATAGAATAGATTTGATTATCAATCCCATATCCTTATTCCTAGAATTCTACAGATCATTTCAGCTTAAGCAAGCATGATGTAGCAGCCTGTTCACAGGCTGGCAGCAGTTTGCAGTTTCAAGATGTGTTAGATAATATTTGAGTCAGTCCAGGTGAATCATCATGCTTTAAGCAATATATTATTAATTTGTGATGGTCAATCATATTACTTGCAAATTAGCCTAAGCCTCAGAACTTTTTCAAGCTTAGAAACCATTGTAGCTGTCATTCAATTCTTTATAACATTTGTATTTATAATCTTATGAGAATTTGTCAAATAAAATATTTTTTTGTTTCTAAATTGGGTAAAATCACAGCAACCTGATGTAAATCAATCTTTTTAGGAATGACAAGCCTTAATGCCTTATACTTGTAAATTCTTCTATATCATTACATCTTACACCATATATGCATGCTGTTATATTATCCTAGTCATCTAGCTCTTATTGCTGAATTCTTTTTAGAGTCAGTATATACGGTCCTCTATCTTGTAGATAAAATTTCTTATACTGTAAATGGAGTTCTGTGCTCTGATCTGCTGCCAATTCTCCTTTCCTGCTGAACCTTGTCAGCTTCTTCTGAAACCACAGGGTTCTGTGGTGGTATTGTGTTCCCTGAAATATTGTGCACTCTAATAAACTTATCTGGGGTCGGAGACAGAACAGCCACAATATTAAACATAGAGGTCAGGCAGTGGTAGCACACGCCTTTAATCCTAGCATTCCAGAGACAGAGATCTATCTGCATCTCTGCGTGTTCAAGGATACAGCCAAGCATGGTGACTCACGCCTTTAATCCCAGAAAGTGAACCTTTAATCACAGGGAGTGATGACAGAAAGCAGAAAGATATATAAGGTGTGAAGACCAGAAACTAGAAGCATTTGGCTGGTTAAGCTTTTAGGCTTTTGAGCAGCAGTTCAGCTGAGACCAATTTGGATGAGGACTCAGAGGCTTCCAGTCTGAGGGAACAGGATCAGCTGAGGAACTGGCGAGGTGAGGTAGCTGTGGCTTGTTCTGCTTCTCTGATCTTCCAACATTCACCCCAATAACTGGCCTCAGGTTTGATTTTATTAATAAGACTATTTAAGATTCCTGCTACAATTTTGTTCTTGAGTTTGCATAGGGGCAGATAACAATCTTCAAGACACAGAGAAGACTCCCAAATAGGGTCAACTAGGGTTACTTCCCTGAAAGCAGGGGGTAGTACATTCAAGACTTCTTCAGGGGGATACAGAAACAATTTTCTCAGAAAGGACATGGGTGAATTATTATGCTAATAGCCTCCCAAGAGTGTAACATGCAGAGAGTCAAACTGAAAGTAAAGGGCATCGAGTCAACAATTGTAGCATGTGGCACAGCTTTGCTAGAACTCTGTCAAACAGGAATGTAGACAAATTTCTAAACAGTCTTATTAAATAAAAAACACAGAGCCATATAGAGAGGTAATAGCCAGAGATCAGAGAACTTGCGAAGAGTCACGACTACTTTATCTTACCACCTCACTACCATTGCTTCCCCAGAGAGAGTTTCTTCCTCTGTACTCTGTGTTTTTATTGCCTTTCTGTTCTACTTTCTCATTGGCTCTAAGCCCAGCCACGTGACTTCCTCATCACTGCCTGTCTATACAGACCTACAGGTCTGTATGGTTGGTACTGGGATTAAAGGCTCGTGTCACCACACTGCCTGTGTCTTTGACCACACAGAGACTCTGGCTGCCATGTGATTGGATTAAGGGCCTGTGCTACCACCACTGGACTTCTGCTTATAGCTTGCTATGTGACCTTGCTATGTGACCTCTGATCTCCAGGCAAATTTTATTTATTAACATACAAATAAAATCACATTTCATCACAATTAAAATATCCCCACACAGGAATGCCATTTTCTTGACTTTCACCATTCCCTTAGGAGATGGCTGTGCCACATGCCTGTTGGAAGAACTGTGTAGGCTTCAGCAGTTTGAAGAGCAGGTGCAGGCCAATCAAGTCAGAAAAACAGACAGAGGAACTCAGACAGACTCTGTGCTGGACCGGACACCACACCTGCTGTCAGAACCACTGAGAGGTAGACCACCAATGTACCTCCTGCACTCACTCAGTATCCCCAAACTCCATTCCTTTTCTCATCACAGTATCCCACCCCCAACTCAGGCAGAGATCTCCTCCTGTTGCACCAAAGGGCAAGCTAGCCTTCATAAGGTCAGCCTCCAACTTGGACAGAGACACCTCTACAATCAGAGGTCATGCCAGCCATGAGAAACCCCAGCTAGAAAGAGTAGAAGACCAAAGAGGAAACAGAAGCCAAGGAACAAAATACCTATCAAAGACCAACTCAGAAATCAGCACCTAGACCTATAGTCAATCCAAACTCAGATGCCTAAACACAAGTGTAAGAACACAGTCAATGGTAGCCAGAGCCCAGCTATCCTTTGACAGCAAGATCCAAATAGTACAGCACAATTGAAGAACAAGAAAATGACCTTAAATCAACTTTATGAAGATCATAGATGTCCTTAAAGAAGAAATGAAAAGAAATCCCTTAAAGATATCAAGGAAAAGACAAACAAAAAAAGTGGAGGAAATCAATAAATCCCTTAAAGAATGCCAAGAAATACAAGAAAAAATAGGGGAAAGAAACTGTTCAATATCTGAAATTGGAAATAGATGCAATAAAGAAAACACAAACTGAGGGAATTTTGGAAATGTAAAATCTGGGTAAGCAAACTGGAACTACAGATGCAAACATCACCAATGGAATACAAGAGTTCAAAGAGAGAATTTCAGGCATAGAAGATACAATGGAAGAAATAGATTCATCGGTCAAAGGAAATGTTAAATCTAATTAAAAAAAAAAGTCCTAACACAAAACATCCAGGAAGTCTAGGACACTATGAAAAGACCAAACATAAGAATAATAGGAATAGAAGAATGAGAAGAATCCCAGCAAAAAAAAAAGGCTAAGAAAATATGTTTAACAAAACCATACAAGAAACTTTTCCTAACCTAAAGAAGGACATGCCTATAAAGGTACAAGAAGGTTACAGAACACCAAATAGATTGAACCACAAAAGACAGTTGCCCTGACACATAATAATCAAATCACTAAATGTACAGAACAAAGAAAAAATATTAATAGCTACAAGGGGAAAAGGCCATGTAACATATAAAGGCAGAGCTATTAGAATTATACTTAACATCTTAATTGAGACTCTAAAACCCAGAAGGCTCTGGACAGGTGACTTGCAAACTTTAAGAGACCATGGATACCAGCTCAGAAGGTATATTAAGCAAAATTATCAATCACTATAAATGGAGAAAAGATATTTCATAAAATAGTCAAATTTAAATAACATCTATCTACAAATCCAGTCCTGCAAAAGGTACCAGAAGGAAAACTCCTATGCAACAAAGTTAACAACACCCACAAAAATATCAGCAATATATAAACTAATACCAGTATAACCCAAAGAAGGAACACATATACATAAACACATACATATACACACACACACAGTATCACTGCTGACAGCAACAACAAAATCACAGAACATAACAATCATTTGCCATTATATCTCTCAATATCAATGGACTCAAATCAATTGATCCTGGGATTTTATTGGGGGACTAAATTCCCCCAATAAAAAGACATAGGTTAACAGAATGGATACAAAAACAGAATCTTCTGCTGCATACAAGAAACACACCTCAACACCAAAGGTAGACATTACCTCAGAGTAAAGTGTTGGAAATGATTTTCCAAGCAAATGAACACAAGAAACAACCCTGTATAGCTATTCTAATATCTAACAAAATAGACTTCAAACCAAAATTAACCAAAAGAGATGGAGAAGGATATATTTCAAACTCATCAAATGAAAAATACACCAAGATAATGTTTCAGTTCTTAACATCTATGCTCCAAATGCAAGGGCACCCACTTTTTAAAAGAAACATTACTAAAGCTTAAATCACACATTGAACTCCGTACATTAATAATGGGAGATTTCAATACCACACTTGCACCATTGGATAAGTCATTCAGGCAAAAGGTAAACAGAACTAATGGAACTAGCAGGCATTATGAATTAAATGGACATAACAGACATCTACAGAACATTTCACCCCCAAACAAAAGAATGTACCTTCTTCTCAGCACTGCATGGAACCTTCTCCAAAACTGACCATACACTTGGCCACAAAGCAAGCCTCAGTAGATAGAAAAACTTGGAAACAAACCCTCTATCTTATCAGACCATCATGGACTAAAGCTGAATTTCAACAATAACAAAAACAACAGAAAGCCTACAAACTCATGAAAACAACTCTCTACTGAGTTACCACTGGGTCAAGGAACAAATAAAGAAATTAAACACTTCCTAGAATTCAATGAAAACAAATGCACAACATAACCAAACTTATGGAATACAATGAAAGTAGTGATAAGAAGAACATTCATAGCCTTCATAAAGAAATTGGAGAAACCTTATACTAACAAATTAACAGCACACGTGAAAGGTCTAGAACAAAAAGAAGCAAATTCATCCAGGAAGAGTAGATGCCAAGAAATAAAATTAAACTCAGGGTTGAAAACAATAAAACAGCAACAAAGAGAACAAAGCAAAGAATCAATATAGCAAAGATTTGGTTCTTTGAGAAAATTAACGAGATGGACCAACCCTTATTGAAACTAACCAAAAGGCAGAGAAAAAAATTCCTAATCAATAAAATCTGAAACAAAAAGTGGACATAACAACAGACACAAAGGAAATCCAAAGAATCTTGAGGTCATACTTCTAAAACCTGTACTCGACAAATTGGAAGTCTTAAAAGAAATGGACAACTTTCCCAATAGATATCACTTAACAAAGTTAAATCAACAGCACCTAAACACTTTAAATAGACTTATAAACCCTAAGAACATAGAAGATGTTATTGGAACTCTCTGAACAACAACAAAATGCCCAGGGACAGATGTGTTTAGGGCAGAATTCCTTGAAAAAAGAACTAATACTAATACTTCTCAAATTATTCCACAAAACAGAAATAGAAGGAACATTGCCAAATTCAGAGTACATGCAGAAAGGGAGCTACTGCAAGGACTATGTCTTTTATTCATGGCCCTCCCAGAAACTGCTTGCTCAAGTCTCAGGAAATGAAAATTGAGGCCTGATCTCTGATAGAAAAATGCAAATAGATTTATATCTATTTCCATGCACAAAACTCAAGTCAAAGTAGATCAGACATCAACATAAAACCAGATACACTGAACCTGATAGAAGAGAAAGTGCCAAATAACCTTTAATGCATTGGCACAGGAGAAAACTCATTGAACAGAACACCAATAATCCAAGCACGAAGATCAACAATGAATAAGTGGGACCCCACAAAACTGAAAATCATCTGTAAGGCAAAGGACTCAGTCAGTAGGACAAAACACCAGCCTATAGAAAGGGAAAAATTTTCACCAACTCCACATCTGATAGAGGGCTGATCTCCAAAATATATAAAGAGCTCAGAAAACAAGACATCAACAAACTAAATAATCCAATTTAAAATGGGGTATAGATCTAAACAGAATTCTCAACAGAGGAATACCAGGTGGCCAAGGAACACTAAAAAAAAGTTTAATATCTGTAGCCATCAGAAAGTGCAAATAAAAACAATACTGAGATTCCATCTTACACATGTCAAAAGGGATAAGATAAAAGCACAAGAAACAGCTCATGCTGGCAAGAATGTGAAGCAAGGGGAACACTCCTCCACTGGCTGGTGGGAGTGTAACTTATACAGCCTCTTTGGAAATCAATATGGTATTTCCTCAGAAAATTGGGAATCAATCTACCTCAAGACCTAGCTAGCTATACCACTCCTGGGCACATACCAAAGGGTCTTCTATTATACCACAAGGACACTTGCTAAACTATGTTCATAGGAATTTTATTCATAATAGTCAGGACCTGGAAGCAAACTAGATGTACCACAAAAGAAAGGGGACAAAGAAAATGTGGTACATTTACACAATGGAGTATTACTCATCTTTAAAAAAAATGACATCTCGAAATTTGCAGGCAAATGGATGGAACTAGAAAAAAATCTTTGTACATGAGGAAACCCAGACCCAGAAAGACAAACATGGTATGTATTCACTTATAAGTGGTTATTAGCTATAAAATAAAAGATAATCATGCTATGGTCCACAGACCCAGAGAGGCTAAGTAACAAGGAGGGTTTAGTGGGGGACACAAGGATATCTCTGGGAAGGGGAAATAGAATAAAAATTGTACATGGACTGGGGATGAGTGGGAGTAAGAACAGGAAGAATCAGCTCCTGGTAGGGTGCAAGAAAATACTAGGAAAAATAACTGGAATTTGGGGGCATTTGTGGGGCAAGGTAGAAATCTAGTGCAATGGAAACACCATGGAATCTATGAGAGTAATCTGAGCAAAGACTCCTAGTAATGGGGGACATGGAAGATGAATTGGCCATCTTCTGTAACCAGACAAGTCCTCAAATGAAGTGATTGCGACACTAACTCAGCCACAAAACCTTCAACCTACAGTTTGTTCTACCCTCACTGTGTATTGGGAGCAGAGCCTAGCAGAACTGTCATGAAAGAAACCAGAGAGACTTCATCCAGCAACTGATGGGAGCAGTTGCAGAGTCCCACAGCCAAACATTAGTCAGAGTTCTGGGAGGCCTGTGGTAGGGGAGGGTGAGAAAGAATGAGAGGAACCAGTGTGGTCAGGGACACCAGGAGAACATGCCCCACAGACTCATATGGGCTCACAGAGATCAGGGAGCCTGTAGGATCTGACCTATGTCATCTGTATATATGTTATGGCTGAATACCTTGTTGCTCTGGTGGGATTCCTAATAGTGGCTCTTTTGACTGCTTATGGGATCCTTTTCCTCCTATTTGGGTTGTGTTGTCCAGCTTTGATGTGGTGGTATATGCCTTTTCTTATTGTAGCTTGCTATCACATGTTTGGTTGATGTCCCTGGGAGGTCTGCTCTTCTCTGAGGGGAGATAGAGTGGAGGTCGATCTGAGGGAGAGAGAATATGGAGGGAAGAGACTGGAGGAAGGGGAATGTGAGAAACTATGGTCTGTATATAATATATGAGAGGAGAAAAAAAAGAAGTAAAAGGAAATGAAATCATTCACGACACAGATTATAACAGCTATTAGCTCATTTTTAGGGGTGACTAGGGAAATATTCTTGAGATGGTTCCATTTTCTCACTCACATTTATGGCACACCAGTGAAGCACCCAACCTTTAAATGCTAATATTTACTACCAGTTTTATGTGTTTCAACAATAAAGTAGACAAAGAGTTAAAATAAAAAGATTCACCATTGAAAATTACAAATGATAAAATAAATGTTTGATCCATGAAAAACTAGTAATAAAAAGTTAATGAGCAAAATAAAATTCCCCAAAAGTAACTCCTGGAATTACATGGCTTTGTAGGAAAATCCAATCAATTATTTAAAGAAGAATATCAGTTATGATACAAAAATTTGAGGATGAAGGAACATTTCCAAACTGATGTTGAAGCTAGCCTTGTACTGATACCAAAATTACATAAATATACTGGAAGAAAAGAAATCTATAGACAAAAATTTCTGAGAAATACAGATGCCTAAACTTCAACAAAAATTTGGCAGTCCTCATCAACAAAACCTAGCAGATTAATAGTTTATGTAACTATTACTAGATTAGATCAGTTACTGAAATGTGGAAATAAATACAAGGATATATTAAACTAGTAACAAAGGATTATCTCAATAGACAAAGGAAAATTTGTTATAATTTATAATTAGTTTTATTTTCTGAGGTTATAGCATATTAGTTATGCCTATTCTTTCCTCCTTTCAAAGACTCTCATATACTCTTCCTTGCTTTTTATCAAATTATATAAAACTAAATAAATGAGGAATAGAAAAGAACTACCTTCAATATATGTTATTTACAGAATGTTTAAAGTGAATGTTGTATTCAACTCAAACAAAAAATTATTTTTCTCAAACATCTGAAATATGACATGGATGCTCACTTTCATCACTGTTGCTTAACATATCAGGCAGAAGTCCACACTTGAAAAATAAAGAAAAAAGATCTGGAAACAAAGAAGCCTAATATCTGAGAACTAACAAGAAATTTTGACAACATCCACAAGAGCTTCAAAGATCTTCAAACCAGACAAAATCCTACCATTAAAATGTAGAAGAGAACACAAATTTCTACCTTTACCCAGGAAGGTATTTTCAATTGATGCCTGTGGGGAAAGTGAAAATCTCCTTTCTCTAATGGAGTGTCACTGGGTATATCAACCCTACTCCAGGGCACATCTCATATCCAGGAGTAGATGTCCAACACAAAACAAACTTCATATAGTTTGTGGCCTTTTAGTTAATTTTTGTTTAGTTAAGGTACTTTTTGTTTGTTAATTTTTGTTTTTTTGGTTCTGTTTTCAATTATTTGTCTTACTAAGTTTTCTTTGTTTGTTTTGATTTTTGTTTATTTTGTTTTACTTTGAGAAAAAGAAAGAAAGGAAGAAAGAAAGAAAGAAAGAAAGGAAGGAAGGAAGGAAGGAAGGAAGGAAGGAAGGAAGGAAGGAAGGAAGGAAGATGGATAAGGAAATTCATAGCATCTGGGAGTAATTTGAGGAAGAGAAAGAATCTGATAAAAAATATATTGAATGAAAAAGTATAATTAAAAAATAAATAAAAACATAAAAGCTTTGCCAAAATCTTTTAGAACTAGAGAATACATTAAATAAAGGTATGGGGTAGAAAGTTGACAGAATAAAAATAAATAATTTGAAAGGAAAACTAAAAAATTAAAACCTTCAGAGTCCATTTAATTTTGTTTGTATTCATATGGTTTTAGAGATGAAGAGTTGATATTGGGTAACAAATCAATGGGGTTATCACTGAGAAAAGCTAATTCTACTTTTCTCTGCAGTTTCTAACTGACTATAAATCTCAGGGTAGGGCCAGGTGAGATTTCCCCCATCCACATTTGCTTGTCAATTGGTGTTGTCTTGCTCATGTCTTGTTTAGGCATTGATATTGTTGAGATTTCATGGTATTGCTTTCTTCTCCTATCTAGAAGGAACAATTTCATGGCAAACTTCCTGTTCCTCTGGCTCATATTTTTTTCTGAACCCTCTTCTGTGAGTTTACCTGTGCCTTATATTTGAGTGTTATAGTGTGTATATATTGACAATCAGGTTTTTTTTTTTTTTGCATTTTGATCAATTGCAGTTTTTTTGTAATGTTTTCCCTTTGCTGTAAGAAAAACTTCTTTAATGAAGGATAAGAGCTTATCTATGAGTAAAAGAATAAATTAAGAATATGTGGGTTTAATAAAGTGGTGGTAGTAGTAAGTGTTGTTCTAACATCTGTGACCTCACCACTCACAGGTAGTTGGCTAGGTTTTCAGTATCAGACAGGAATTTCTTCCTATTGAGTGGGCCTTAAATCCAATTTGACATCTGTTGGCTACACCCAAGATGTGAATGCCACTATTACACTTTGCTTCAAATCTGGGTAGAATTATTAATTTATTTGATCCTTTCCTAGTCATTAGTGAAGAGGCTTTTTGATCAGTTCCAGATACAGATCCAGAATTTTATATATACGTATGTGTATGTATATGTGTGTACTTATATTATTATATGTAAATTTAGGTCAATATGAAATAATATGCATCCTATGGCTTTTCCAAACAGTTATATTTATCCTTCTCCTTCTGTACTGTTCTTCCCCCCTCCCAAATTGATGCTCCCCTGTTTTTCAGTTCCAAATTCACATAATCCGTATTCTGACTTTTCACTTTCTAGAGCTTCCTGCCATCATGGTATCTTTCACTTTCTTGGTTTCTGTGATTATTTTAAGTTTTATATTCCCACCTGAGAAATAAAATACTGTGTTTGTATTTCTGTATCTGGATTAACTTATTCGATATAATCTTATCGATTTCTATCCATTTATCTGCAAATTTCATAACTTCAGTGTTCTTTATAGATGAATGGTATTTAATAGCATATGCATTATACATTGTCTTCATCTATTTGTCAGCTGAAGGACATTATGTTGTTTCCTTTTGCTAGCCATTGTGATTAGAGTGCCAGTGAACATGGTTGAGCAAATTATCTGTGGAACAGGATGGTGACTACTTTGTGCATATGCCAAGGAGTGGAAAGTAAAATTCACAGAGACAGAAAGTGACATGGTAGCTTTCAGGAGCTGGGGGGAAAAAAGACTAGGAATTATTGTGCATGTATGGATTCTCAGTTTTGTAAGATAAAAATTTCTGGATGTTGTTGTTAATGGTAGTGGTTACCGAATGTTTTATTTAATAACACTAAATTATACATTCAAAGTGATTCTGATACTAAATTATTATAACACTTTTTCCAAAAGAAAGGAAATGAATTGGTTGTGTTCTCTTCACCAGAGCAGTAAAGCTTCCACTACTGGTTGATTGATGTGTTCATTTCTTCTTTTGCTAATATTATACACTATATTTGAAGGTTTCTCAGAGTGAAGCTCTGTGGGAGGCTCATAGAGGTTATTGATAATGTAGTTTTCTTTGTGCCAGAAAAACATTAGGATTTGATTGAATACACAAGCTGTCACTGCTACACAGCTTGGTGTCAGTGCTAGCCATTGAAAGGGATGATGCTATGAAGGGTATCTAGGTAACCCTTCAGAGCTGTCAGGTTCAAAGACCCTTCTCAAACAGGTGTTTCATATCTCAGTAAAGTCCAAGAAAAGTCAAATAAAAATTAGGGAAGGGATTCTGCAAAAGTTTTAGATTGAATGACATTGACCTAGACATGCATATAAGGATAATTGTTATAGAAAAGAAATATTATACCCACATATATTACTGTTTAGAAGTGCTTTCATTTAAATACACTGATAAGAATAAGAGTAGTTTTGGGTTACTATGCTATATTGATCAGTTTATATGATGTCATATGTAAAGAGAACAAAGGGAAGTTACTGATCATAGGGAGGAGTATAATCCTAAACATGTTGTTAGTGGAGGCTCAGCCAGCAGAAGCATGGTATGAAAACTAGCACTAGTAAAAGTCAAACACCAATCAACTATATTACAGTTCTTGCCTATTTAGAGAATATTAAGGATGAAAAGAAACAAGAAGTAAAAGTGAAAATAAACATCAGTATTAGATTTTGCCCTTGGACTGATTTTCTCAATAATAATCGGTCTGCTTTATCTATTACTTTCAGTTTTTGTTTTAATAGAAGTTTCCCCAGATCCTCTTTCTAAAACAGAATTCAAAACATACCATAACTTCAATAGAGATGTGTTTTGATTTCCAGGTAATATTTTCAAGGTTTTGGCTTTTGGTTGGAGAGAAAATAATTCTTTGTAACAAGAAAGAACACCTCAAAGTGACATTTTAAATTCATGTAAGAAAGCCAAATCATACAGATAAGTAACATTATGTAGACTGAGAGGGTATTATTTCTGTATTTGGTTGTGGAATGAAGTCTCAATGGATACATCTGTGAAACACTCCATGGACCATTGCAAAAGAGGTGTTATAAAGACAAATGGGGGAGTGGCCAAGAATCCCAACATTCCAAACTCTTTGCTTATTATAAAAAAAGGTGGTTGAACAGGAATAGGGGCATTGTCTCTCTCAAAACTACTTACAGCTGACTCAGTGGGCATCGGTTAACTTTTGGGAGGTAAGGAAGGGGGCTTTTGGGGTATCCAGCCATTCTGGGGTGGTGGATTGTCATCTGCTGCTTTGGAGCTGTCCATCTTTCTCAGCTTGGTACTCTGGCTGCTCATGTCTGACAGAGTGCTGGTGAGACAGAGTAAAGCTTTTAAAAAGAATTATTATTATTATTATTATTATTATTATTATTATTATTATTATTATTTATTTCTGGGGGGTCCCAGGGTGAGGGTGGGGTTCCCTGGACCAGAAAGTTTTGGGTTGTACTTATCTGAAGCAGATCTGACCTGTCCAGATGGATTCAAGCAGGTTTCTGGAGCTTAGAAAAAAATTTAAAAATATTAAGAAGCAGCCATGGGAAAATTAAAATCTTGAGCTTTGGACAATTACTGTTCCTCATCACTTGAGTAAGCTTGATGGTTCTTGGACTCCAGTTCTATGGTGGTCCTGTGACAATTAACTGAGTAATTAATTAAGAGAGGGAACCAGGAAGAGAAAAGCTTGTGGGGTGAGACCTCATTCTCCTGGAATTGGTGACAAGGCAGTGGATCCTGGTGTCCTCTGGAACTTGAGAGAGAGCAGGACTCTATCTGTGTAACTGTGCCTGAAGAGGAGAAGCACATCTGACCAGTCTGGAGTGGGGCACACGGAGGGAGCAAATGAAATGAAAGCTCCTACCTTAGCTAGAAAAATCTCTTCCCATTAGGTACTCCTGAAAGTACAATTAAGAGGTGGGATCTGGTGAGATGGATAAGGCTGTCCCTCTACCCCAACAATAGTGAAATAAGAGAGACAGGACCCCAAGACTCCCTCAGGATTGAGTAAGTGGCTCGTCCAAAAGAAAGGAAATGGATCACCCCATGCTGCATGTGAGCCCATGGCCAAGCCTAGGAAATCTGCTGGAAGTCTTTGTTTGATGTCCACATGCCACAAGTTGCACGAGGCCAGTCAGCTGACCAAACAAGGATCAATTGATGGCCTGAGTGGGGTAGGGCATGCGCTAGTCCATGTGACCTTTTCTACCACACATTTAAAACAGGGACCTGGAAGCCTCTATGTAGCTGTTTGGATAGCATGCGCCAGCATTTGGCAATTCTGTTCACAGGCTTTCTCATCTCTCCCATGGTACCTTAAATGCCACAGCTGAGACTTCTGCCTGTGGGGTCAGGAGCCCTCTCTCCAGATGCTTAAGCTTAGTCCTGATGTCGGGAAGCTTTGAGAGACATGAGACCGATTTTATTCCATATCTTGAATTACTTTTTTTTTTTTTTTTTTTTTTTTTTTTGCTTTGCTTTTGATAGTTTGCTGATTTTAGGGCAGCCTTATGGAGGCCCACCAGGAGGCAAGATGTAAACTGATCTCTAGCTAAAGAGCCATCCAGATTATTATAATTCCAAAGTGGGTCCTTATTGTAAACTCATTTGCAAGCATCCTAGCCTGCAGACCTGTCTGTGCTTCTTAGGGTAGCTGAGAAAGGGTGACAATAAGAGTGAAAGTGGGAGCCACAGTTGGGCGGCAGTGGCCTGCCCAATACCAGAGAGCAGAGTGGAGTTCAGATAAGCTGAGGTTCTTTGGAGTCAGAGATTCCTCAGGTTCAGGTTGCATGTGGGCAGGAGAGAAAGAATCAGAAAGGGGGGGCTCAGAGCTTAGGTTAAAAAGTTTGGGGATAAGGTAACTCTTTTCATTTGCTCATTCACTGGCAGAAGTTAGATAATTCCTGTGAAATATCAGGGTCCAAGCAGCCATTACATGGCCATATTTACTCCTATCTAGGGACATTTAAGATATTTCTCAGAGGAGGAGTGGGACTGAGAGGAGGAAGCCTTTATGTCCCATGACTGCAGCTGAGAGAAAAAAAATAACAAACAGGATCCAAGACCCCAGTCTCAGGCATCCCTGAGGTTAGGGAAGGATCTGTGAATCAGCACAAGTTATTCCACCCTTCATCAAGGAAGGGGTAAGGGCTGGGGGCGTACATACCCAGAGGACCCCCAGGGGTCTGACAGCAAGAAATATATCTCAGATTACAGTCATGGGAAATGGAGAGGAATTGGAAAGGGAAAACTCATCATTGTGTTGCGCAAAGCAGTCCTGTGGCCAGGGAAATGAAAAAAGCAGGCAGTCATAGATCAAAGAAACCTTGGTACAGGGTCCCGGACACAGAGTGCTGGGAGAGCCTGCTTTGTCACAGCACCAATGTTGGTTTTAATGTGGTATTTTTACTCTTCAAGGAAAAGTTACAAGGCATGACAAAACCCATTATCAGAGCCAAGTTTTACTAGAAGAAGAGAGGAACAAAGGAGAGCATGACCAGGCCTGTGGAAGATATGTGCATGGAGAGAGAGGTTGGGAAAGGAGAAGAAGAAGAGGAGGAGGAGGAGGAGGAGGAGGAGGAGGAGGAGGAGGAGGAGGAGGAGGAGGAGAGGGGAAGAAAGAGAAGGGAAGGAGGAGAAGGAGGAAGAGGGAGGGGTCTGTGTCCCACTTCTTATGGATTCCCCTGCACATGTGAATATGGGCTTACAGAGCTATGCCACACATGCGCAGATTGCATGATCCCACTGCACGCAAATTTCATGATCATGTGTGGTCCTGCAGCTGCGGGGGGGGGGGGTCAGGAATCCCATCACTGGGGATTTAGAATATTACAGGTCAAGAAGATGGATTCTGTATATAGCTTTTTTGCTATTTCACCTCACAGTCTGAGGAGGACTGATAATAAAAGGAGAAGTGTTGGACTAAATTTATTAATCACTTCATGCACATTGTATTGTTTACATGTAAGAAATGTAACACAATGTTTTGGGAGACACATATAAACAGAAAATGTTAAGAGGAGGGAAGGGGAACTGGGGTTGGCATGTAAAAATGAAAAAAATTTAAAACAATAATAAAAGAAAAGAAAATGTTACTACAGTGAAACTAATGTATCCAGCATCCCCAAAATTATCAAGTTTTGTTTTTCAGTGACAAGAGCAACTGCAATCTACTCATTTGATATAAACCCTATGAATACTGGAATATAAATATTTCATTTGATACTTTCCCTGTGTTGCAAATTAGATATCTAAGCTTATTCATCTTATATATGCTTTGTTGTGTTCATTGATATATATGTCCTGTCTCTTCATCTATAGGCATATATAAAACTAAAATAGAAATAAAATTACATGACATATTGATTTCCATGTCTAGATTATTCCTTTTATCATAATGTCTTTGAAGTTCACACAATGAAAAATAGCAAGGTTTCTTTATATTTTAGAAATAATTATTATTCTATTGTGTAAATTCATCACTATTTCTTCATCCATCCATTCATAGACAGACTTTGCTGCTATGAATTGACTCTTGTTGATAATGTTGTGAACATTGGAAATGCATATATTATACTATGATACTTTCATTTTATTGACATATATGTCTCAAGGAAGAATTGTTGTTTCTTATATTAGTTCTATTTTTAACTTCTTGAGAAAACTGTATACTCCCCTCTTTTTTATAATAGCTGTAGTAATTGACATTCTCATAACAGTACACACCAGTTTCATCAATTCCATTTTCTTCATACTCTGTAGTCCTTATTATCTTTTGATATTTTGGTAATAGTTATCATATTATAATTACTACCTCATAGAGGTTTGTATTTCTTTGATGTTTAGTCATGATGATATGTTCAGCACACACTCATTAGCCATTTTTATTTATTCTTTGGTGAAGTATCTATTTCTGGTCATTTACTTGTTTTTCATCTATTTGATTTTTCCAGTGCTATACTGTTTGACATTGTGAATTATGAAAATTAAAATCTTATCTATAGTGATATTTTATTTGTGCTGAAATGTGATTTTATTTGTATGTTAATAAATAAAAGTACCTGGGGGTCACAGCTAATAGCAAGCCATTTAGCAGAAGTCTGGCAGTGGTAGCACACACCCTTAACCCCAATCACATGACAGGCAGATCCTCCTGTGTTCAAAAATACAGCCAGCACTGGAGACACACGCCTTTAATCTCAATACCAACCATAGAGACCTGGAGGTCTGTATAGACAGGCAGTGACAAGGAGGTCATGTGGTTGGGTTTACAACCAATGAGAAGACAGAACAGAAAGTCAATAAAAAGACAGACACACAGGAAGTAGGTCTCTTGCTGAGGGGAAGGATGGCAGCAGTAGCAGGTGATAAGAAGGCGGTTTTAGTCTCAGCTCTTTGCTATTGCTCTAACCTCTTGGGCTTTTAACTCTGCATTTGGCTCTGTGTTTCTTATTTAATAAGACAGTGATATCTACATTTATCAGATACATGTTTTTATTTTTTTTCCAATCTATAATCAGACATGATACCATTGAGTAATGAGATCACTTTCTGTCCAATCTGAATATCTCCTTTATAGTTTATTATTTGCTCTGCAGAAGTTTATTTCCTTTTAGTTCGATGAGGTATTTTCATTTATTTATTTATTTCATTTATTTATTTTATTTTATTTTATTTATTTATTTATTCATCTATAATATAGACTAAAGTCCAAGGGCTTTGCATCATTAGAAATGTATATTTTTTCTAAATACTGTGATAAAATTAATTTTGGATACTTTTCCACACAATATAGAAAAATAATATATAAGGAATATGCAAGTCTTTCTTATATTACAAAGACTCAGAGTTCTTGTCAAGCTTCAGTAAAAATGTAACAATTCAGCCAGGCAGTGGTGGCGCACGCCTTTAGTCCCAGCACTTGGGAGGCAGAGGCAGGTGGATCTCTGAGTTTGAGGCCAGCCTGGGCTACCAAGTGAGTTCCAGGAAAGGTACAAAGCTACACAGAGAAACCCTGTCTCAAAAAAACCAAAAAAAAAAAAATAAGTGTAACAATTTTTAAAGCCCATTTTTTTATGAAAGAATGAAAAATGTATGGATGTTTACTTATATTCTAAAATATCCAATGACAAGAGCTGCACCCATGTCTTCAGATATGCAATGAATAACCATGCTGAACTGTTTACTTCTGATAAAGAGTAATAAATGATACATAAAGATATATGTCCAATAATCTGAAAATCTACAACTCCCTCTACCAAAATGGGCTGTTTTACCACAAGACCCTGGAGTTACAGGCCAGTGGTAAAGGGGTCATGATGACCAATGAATTCAGAACAACTTTTACTATACACTACCATCAACAAGAACCCATGAACAACTGTCTTTGTTATCAGACATACGTTCAGCAAGAACTAATACTACTCTACTCTGAACACAGTGATAGTAGGCATAGTCAGCACTATTCTGCATAGCCAGAAGATTGTGGACTAAGTTCCACAACCCCAGAAGCAATAGTGCAACATTTTTCTTAACAGCCAAAAGTTTATATAGTTGTAATATTTAATATATTATATAAACTATATTCAGAATTTGAACTGTTCACTAAATTTTCTTATTTGGAATGACTCAAACTTAGTCAAATCAACTTAACTTTAAAAAAATCAATGACTTTGATAACCATGAATTTGTGCTTGGAATTTTGTGAAAATACATAGCACAAAATACTTTTCAATTAATTCAAAATATATCTAATTCTTACCACTTGACAATTATTTTACTCCATGCTGGTGTGAACAAGATAATCTCAATTTAATAAAGCAATTGGTTAGATAACAGTTTTGTGAACTCCATAATCACACATTATTTTATAGGCATTAATCATGTAAGTTTGAAGTGTCTTGCATTATTTATACTAATTAAATTTCTTCAGTATTTCCTACATTTTTTAATTGTATGGAACAAGTTTTGGAGATGTTAAACATATAAAGTTTAAATATAAACTAGGTTTTTCTTCTGTCTAAAATGGGGTTACAGAAGAGGTCAGCTTCCAAATGGAATTCTGCAGTTGACAATCTCATGCTTTTGTGTGAAGAAGTGAAGGTTCCAGATTCTTGCACATTGCTGATGATAGATGTACATCTGTTTGTATGCAGCTGCAGCATCACTTGTGCTTGTCATTTGATCATTGGATAAACAGATTGAAAATCGTTCAGTTGTGCTCCTCAGGCAATGATACAAAGATACCTTTCATCTTTGATCAAATTCAGCTTCATTTT
This sequence comes from Peromyscus maniculatus bairdii, assembly GCF_049852395.1. Classification (NCBI taxonomy): domain Eukaryota; kingdom Metazoa; phylum Chordata; class Mammalia; order Rodentia; family Cricetidae; genus Peromyscus; species Peromyscus maniculatus. Next base: position 71,928,408 of record NC_134875.1, on the reverse strand, counting down.
GGCTGCAGTAAGAAATTGTCTTTCCATGTGCTGAAGATCTGAAATGTAAGCATTCTTTCCATATTATTGAATCTTAGTGCTCATTATAGAATACCCTAGAAATTGGTCAAAATAAATTACTACCTCTCAATGTTTCAAAGAACATATTGTCTAGAAAGACACCATTAGATATTTGTATAAAATATTTAAAATTTACATCCAAAGCTAAAATTAAAAAAATCACCTGCTTAAATTAAGCATTAAAAATTGCTAGCATTTTGATTTAACTGGGTACCTCCAGGACTGACAGAAAAGAGAGAGGTTCTCATCAAATAACAAATCTATGGCCATGCTGCTGATTAAATAGCTAAACCTAATTTTTTTTTATTTAGATATAGTATTCAGTACTCAAAATATGTAAAACAATATAGTTTATAAACTTTAATTATATTTTTGTGACAGGTACATTTCCATAATTTATATACTTAAAGCACAATGATTAAAAATAGTTTAAAATCAAAAGTGGAGTCACTTTAAGTTGCACTGTAGTTTTTCTTTTATCCCATGCAAATTATAAAAATACTGTCTATTTTGTATAACAATTATACCCATGAATTACAGAATAAGGAATTATGACATTGATATAAATTATAGCACAAGTAGATTATATTCTGAGTAATTATTAGGCATCAGCCAACTAACTGAAATAAAATGAGTAAATGTATGCTTGTAAATCAGCTTCTACCTATGACATTTAAATATATTAGGAGAAATACAAGATGACAAGGATATGGCAAAGCAGGTTTTCCAGAGGAAGCTTTCTATACTGCATTAATAATAAAAAACTTGAATGGTAAAATATAAATATACTGGCTTTGACTCTTGAAGTATTAATAAGTTATTGACATGATGTACTGCTAAAAATAATGGCAAGATATTCCAAAAGGTGCAATAGTGGCACTTGCATCCTGGAGAAAACCAACAATCATCTAGTTGGATATAAGAGAACATAAGGGCCCCTCAATAGGATGGAATTTGTGCCTGGTACCATAAATCTAGCCCACTACCTGTAGCTGGTAAAGCAGGGACCTAGAAGAAAACTTACTACTTCTACTTCACTAACCTAGTATAGTTATTAACTGCATCCTAAATACTTAACCTTTTGTGCGTTATAGTTTTATGTCAACTTGACACAGTCTAAAGTCATCTGAGAGGAGAGAATCTCAATTAAAAAGATGCCTCTATAAGATCAGGCAGTGAAAAAAACACACAACACAGAAAGATTATATAAATCGAGTCACCAAGATACAATATTCACTGCAAGATAGTGTCTCTTTTATGTGACAGAGCTGTAGCCATAAAATCTCAACAACATGACTGCCTAAAAAAGACTTAAAATATAAGAACATCAATTGACAAGCCAACATTGATAGGGAAATCATAGCAAGATTTCACTAGTAAAAGAAGAGCTACAGTTTATTAATGGTTGATGAGATAGAGAGAATCAATCTTTTCCAATAACAAAGCCCTGATAGGTCAGCAAATCCCAAGAGGTGAACCCTCAACATATATGGGCAACAATAAATTATTTAATATAAATGTCTGTCAGTCATAATTAAAGAATAATAATTAAAGAATAAAAGGCCATACATTTGAGAATGAGTCAGAGAAATGGAAAGGAGGAGGAATGATGTAAATACAGTACTTATATATGAAATCCTAAAAAATGTTTTAAAAATAATATAAAAACTTAATATTACTCTTGTGACCTCTATAACATTGATATATGGACTTTAATAATCAATTAATGTTAGTTGTACATATACATTTTCAGGGATACCTGTTTGCTATTGGATAACCAATTGGTGTGCTCTTCCCTGGGGAAGACTATTTTGTTCTGTCTCAGCATTCCTTAGTTGCCCTAGGGTTCTTTGTGTAGGTTCAAGGCCTCATGAACTTATGGATTTAGGAACATATATATTATATATGTATATGTATATTATAAATAACTGTGTACAGATACATATGTGTATGCTATATTTTATATATGTGTGTATACACACACACACACATATATATATATATATATATTTTTATATATATATACTATTAGTAGAAAGGACATCATAAAATTGAAAGAGAAAGGAGGTATATATGAGAGGGTTTGTATGGATGAAAGGGAAGGAGGAAATGGAGCAATTATATTAAATTATATTATTTCATATATATATATACACACACATATTAATCTCAGAAAATAAAAGAAATGATTTTAAAATAATGAATTAAAAATCAAAAGTTAAGGAACACTATTTTTCAAAGTCCTGGCTGGCTATGGTTGTAGCCTTGTATACCATTGAAAATGCTTGGTTAATGAATGTTTATATTTTATGAAGTTTCAAATGCGACAATGATTTTCCTACACAATATCTTTTCTTACTTTATTTTTTCCACTTCTGTTGGGCTACTTTAATCAGAGAACACTATATTAATGTCTTTGTCTCATCTAATTTTAAGTAACTTGTTTGTAAATGTTCTTGAACTCATAAAATCAAATGGAAACATTCAAAGTTTGTTGCTTTTCTGTATAGTTCATATTTCCTTAGAATCTTCAAAACCTTCATCTCCTTGTCATGTTTTGATTTTAGAAATATCTCTACATCTGTAGAACGTCCCATATTCATATTATCACATAGATCATCGTCCTGAATAATATCCCAGAATGGAAGTATTGCCTGAATCAAGATACTGATCACACATGTTATATGCAAAATAATCCTGAGGTTTCACATTAGGTCGAGAGATTAGAAGAGAAAGATATTTGTCAACAATGTGAACTAATTTATCATATTATCGAATTTCCATCTTGATTTCCCAGAAAAATATTCTCTCTTCAAGAGTACAGAAGAAAATTATAATCCATGCAAACTTCTACATAATAAAGCCTTCCATGTGTCTAGTTGGGGTTGTGAGACTGAATTACAGGCAGTGGGTTTTGTACAGAGGTGATAAGAGCAATATTTTTCTTACTATTTTTAAAGGTACAATGCTTGTTCTGGATGTCCTCTCACATGCGAGCATATATATGTTTATTGTATAAGTTACTTTCTAATTGTTGTGACTGAGTATCTGTCAGAAGAACATAAGGCAGGCAGGACCTAGTTTTGGTAATGATTGGAAGGACCACCATGTATATTGGTAGGGGAATCATGACAGTGTGCATTTGCATGTTTGTAGGAATGGATGGCTGGGAGTTCTCACTTCTTCATCTTTTGGAGGAATAGAAAACAGGGATAGGGCAGTAGCAAAGTCAGACACTCAACCTCAAAGTCCATGCTGCCCCTAGACATCCACTTCCTCCAACTACACACCACATCCACAGTGTTCCACAACCTTCCAAAAGAATGCCACAAGTTGGGTTGCCAAGTGTTCACACACACAAGCCTCTGGGGACATATTACATCTAAAGTAAAACATTTTATGTCTTGTTTCCTTAGGATCATAACCATCTTATAACACAAACTGCATTTCATCTAGCTTAATATTTTTGCCCAGGTTTAATGTTCTGCAAATGTTTAAAACTCCAAAGACTTTTTTGAGACTCAATTCAAACTCTAAACTCTGTAAAACAAAATAAAACAATAACCTCCCCCACACATCACCACCACCAACAACAACAACAACAAAAGTCAAGGTACAATCTTTCAATGTAAAATGACAAAGAATAAAATTCCCCATTCCCAAAACGCAACAAGAGGATAACATGAAAACACTGGACTGAAGCAGGGTCAAAACTCAGCAGGATGAATACCAAACACTTCAGCTCTGCATCAGGTACAGGATCTCTTGTCAACAACTATGCTCCAAGGGGCTTGGGTAATGTCTTAATTTCTTTTCTGTTTTAGTGATGAAATACCCTGATCAAAGTAACTTAAATGGAAAATGGCTTATTTGGGTTTACAGTTCAGGAGGGATATAATTCATCACAGCAGGAAAATATGAGCCATCTGGGAATACACAGTGATAGGAGCAAAAGACTGGTTGGTTCACACTCAGGAAGCAGAGAGCAGGAAGCAGAGAACAGTAAGTGGAGCCAGGCTATAAAACCTCAAGGCCCTCCCTCAGTAGCCCACTTCCTCTAATGAGACCTAGCCCCACCCCACCCCCACACACATATCACCTAAAGATTCCTGAGCCTTCCTGAAATAGCATCACTAGCTGGGGAACTTATTGACACATATCAGCCTATGGGGGGCATTTCTCTTTCAAACCACAACAGGTAGCAACCATCCTCCAGCTTTGTTGCTGGTGGTACATATGGCATTTTTCTTGGGCTGGCTGGCCCCACTCAAAACTTGTAGCTTTTATTTATAAGTGCCCCACATTTCTGGCAACTCCAGGATTCTAGTGTCTCCAATACCACTGACGTTTCACCTTCACAGCCTTATGCACATATGTCTGAAGAACTTTATAAATGGACTGTAACCCTGTTATACAATATGTGGCCTCAGTGACTTTCTGGATCATCATCAGTACAAGATTTCATGAACACATCACTCTTTCATTTTTAATGCCCACAAAACCAGCACCATGTAGATCAGTGGTTCTTAACCTTCCTAATGCTATAACCCTCTCATTCATGTTGTTGTGACCCCCCCAATAATGAAGTTGTTTTCATTGCTACTGTATAACTGTAATGTTGCTACCATTATGAGTCTTAAGTAAATATTTGATATGCAAGATATCTGATATGCATCCCCTGTGAAAGAGTTATTTGACCCCCAAAGGGTTTGCAACCCACAGGTACAGAACCATTGAAGTAGATCACGCCAAATTCTTTTGCTAACTTGAGATATAGCTTGGCTAGCTCAGACCATGGCTACAGAGACCACTGAGTGCCATTGAGGATGAACTGGAAGAATAATTTCCTAAGCAACCCTGCTAAAGCAGGATGTCCCAGAAGGCTTACTAGTCAACTTTGTTTTCTTTTACACTGTAAATCAAAGAACAATAAGCACCTGCCTTTGTCTGAATGTTATATTTTCTCAAAAATTCCTCTTTCAAATGAATTAGTTCATCATGTTTTAATTCAGCCTAACAAAACTGTTCAAGATACACATAGAAAACAGGCAGACTCTGACAGAAAGTAATATAAATGACTTCTTGCCAAATTTCTGATAGAATCATTGTCCTTCTCTGAAACCTAGTGAGCCCATTCTCCATTGTTCACCTTTCTGCAGGCATTCTGGTCATATGAGCTCTAACAAGAATAGCCCATTAATCTCTGTTTTTTAGGAATTAGGGATTTTCTAATTGACAGTTCCAAAAATTTCCATGTTGCCCATAAACCAGTCATGAAGGCCTATAGTCTACATGTTCAGGTTTATCATATAGCAAGTTTCATATTTTTTGGCACAAATTTTCTGTTTTTGTTTTCTTGGTTTTATAATCACCATAGTCATATGCTTAACAAAGAAACCCAGGAAAATAATTTACTTTGACTCATGGTTTCATACAATCAACGGTGGCATGGTGGTAAAAGTAGGACAGTACAACTCTTTACAGCCTTGTGTCTTGATGGGACTCAATACAGAGAAAGGACAGGCCGGGCAGTGGTAGCACATGCCTTTAATCCCAGCACTCGGGAGGCACAGCCAGGCAGATCTCTGTGAATTCGAGGCCAGCCTGGTCTACCAAGTGAGTTCCAGGAAATGTGCAAAGCTACACAGAGAAACCCTGTCTCAAAAAACCAAAAAGAAAAGAAAAGAAAAGAAAAGAAAAGAAAAGAAAAGAAAAGAAAAGAAAAGAAAAGAAAAGAAAAGAAAAGAAAAGAAAAGAAAAGAAAAGAAAAAGAAAGGACAGTTAGAGCCATGGTACAAACCAAAAATCTGACTTTGAGAGTTCCAGGTCATATATCAACACTCTCCTGGCAAAAGGTTCTGAAAAATGTGACTAATTGTGAATTAAATATTGAAATTTGGAAGCCTAGGTTGGATATTTTACATTCACACCAGAGCATTCATCTTCTTATATAGACCACAAAGCTTAGACTAGGACACTAGGGCATGTTGGTAAGAAACAGAGCTTTTTGACTGACTTTCAGAAAGTTTGGGCTATTTAACATTATGAATTTTACATGAGTGCCACAAGTGTCTATTGACTTTAATGACTTTTTTGGAAGCTTTTGTATTAGTTTAGCTTTTATCCTAATGTGTCAGAGAAGTAATTTTATAAGTTAGGTATACACAGAGAGATAATAATTTTAAATCTAGACTGAATATCTTTGTACTTATTTGGTGTCACTGAAATACTATGATTTATCTGCTGATGAATGTGATTATCTTGTTATGGTTCTGCCCAGAAAACTCAAAAGGAGGTACTTATTTATAGGTGACTCTATTTTTGTATTAATATTCATTAGCATTCTTGAGCTATATAGAGTAGCTTGATAAAAGGATAAAATAGAAATCAGTGGGAAAGTTAGTTCTTTTGACAAGTTGTAAAAGATACAAAGTAGATAGTGTTTCCTCATTATCAATTTAAAATTGGCAGAAATGTTACCTATCCAGCAAATTAAAGAGATAGCATGTTTGGGCCATTCTGCTGATTCACCACTATTTGAGGGTTAGTCTTTGCACCATTCTCAGGCATGTTAACGATTCTTTCCCAGTCAAACCAAAATAACCACTTTGTTGTCTTTTATAGAAAATTAAAATTTTTCTTCTTTTTCTTACTTGTAAAATTCATAATAATTAGAAATTTCTGTGACACGATTTGCCTCAGAGACTATAATTCTATCACTTTACTATGATCTCCAAGTGGTAGCAAAATAGCATAGCATTAGAGTATGCAGGCAGGGTTTAGAAATACAGTCAGATAGAAATCACATGGGAACTGCTGTTTTTCACCTAGACTTTATTTCTAAGTTCTTTAAATAAGATGAAGGAACATCTTTTCTTTTTATTTTCTGGATTATCAAATGAGTATCCCCATAATTACAGAATGATTATTAGTTTATTTGCAGCTTTTCCATTAATTAAGTGAGAAACAGCAGGCATATTATGACCCACAACATTACAGAGAAAATAAACAGCTGCTACTTTGGAATGCTGAGATCAAACATCCTAATACCCCTTAAATTTTCCATAAGCAAGAACTCTTGAAATACCAGAAAACAGCAGTACTTATTCAATTAAGCTATGCTGATATGCTGAACAGAGGAAAAATACCTTAGAAACTATAATTTATTGAGTATTTTAACTGATTTAAAGAATATTTCATATCCCCAACTATCTTTCTTGTTACCAAGACTTGAAATTTATGAGAATGTCTCCGAACAAGTTTGAAGCCCAATTTGTTAGAGCATTTCTTGGCGATGAAGGGGAACATATGTATTAGTTCTTCCCCACTGCTTGAGTAATTGAAGGTCTGAGCTCAGCAGGGTCAGTTAGCATTGAATGAGGCAATGATGATGCATGACTTATCTCAAAGTACTCTTTTCCCTGAAATGTCAAAAAACACAAGAGCAGGCAAGTTTTCCATCTTTAAGGTGAAACTTGACTATCTTCACACCTTTTCCTTCAAGAGAAAAATGCATGTGCAAGTCCTAATGTTAGATTTACTAGCTTGCAACAGCCTGGTAAAGTGGAAAAGAGGAAACTTTGTCCAACTTTAAATCTTCATGTCTCAGTTTACAAGGATGTGCCCTGTTTAACACTGAATAATTAATGATAAATGTTTATAAAAAGAAAGTATCACCTTTAAAATACCCGTGTCTTTAAGAAGCTTTATGGTGTTTGATTGTGACTTTTTGATATGTTCCCAGCTGTCACTTTTGGTTTTAAGTTACTGAATTTACAACAAGGAAAATTAAATAATAGTATTATATTCAGAAATGAGGAACCCCTTTTTACTCTGAAATACTTTCTACTAATAAATAGGATTTTTTTCCCCGATATTTTGAGATAGAGTTTCTCTTTGTAGCCTTAGCTGTGCTTTAACTCACTGTAGACCAGGCTGGCCTTGAAATCAGAGATTTCAAGAGATCCATCTGCCTATGCCTCCAAAGTGCTGGGATCAAAGGTGTACACCACCACAACACAGCAGGTAAGAAGTTCTTTTCAAGGTCAATTTAGGGTATTTTTAAATCAACAAGCATTATTTATGATATACTCTATGTTTTTTACACACAGTTCAAGAACTGAAGTTACCTAATTATCATATTAGCTATAAGACCTTTTAATTGTTTTTGGTTATGAGAACTCTCAAACGCATGATTATTAGCAATTTTGAAATACGTTGAATATTATTAATATACAATAGATTTCTTGAAGTCATAACTTATCTTCAATTTTGGGTCTTTTGTAGTCAGATTGTTGATTTATCTAGAAATGCTACTTGTAGCATTTTGAGGAAACTCATGATTATTTTCTATAGTGGTTTGGTTTACATTGCCACCAATGCTGTGCAAGACTGTCCTTTCTCCTTATATCTCTTTGAACTTAATTTTCCTTATAACAATAGACTTTCTTACACCATGTTTCTCCTGATTTTGACATTTTTTGTCTTCTTTTGCATAATACCTATTCAATTTCTTTGTCTATTTTTGATCCAGATATTTGTTTTCTTACTCTTGGGTCATTTAAGTTTCTTGAATATTTTGAGTATTGTTTAGAACAGTTCCATTGAGATTTCTGAATATATTTATAATTATAATATAATATTTATAATTTCTTTGAATATAGTTATAAGGTCTTTTATTTTAAAATAGTTCATTTGTTTTGAGTTTATATTTATGGAAAGGTATGAAATGAAAATGCATGATTTTTTCTATATATATAGTTATCCAGTTCTCCTGGTATCATTTATGAAATTACTGTCCTTTGATTTCCTTTTGATAATTAATATGTTTGTCAAAATTCTGTTGTTTATAACAACAGGGGTAAACATCTAGACTTACTATCCTGGCTCTGTGGAACTATGTGCCTCTTTATAGGCCAGTATTAAGCTGATTTTGTGGACTATGGTTTTCTGTTTCTTACAAAATGACCGTGTAAAGATTGCACTCCATGAAATATTTGTAGTGTATCATAAATTTTCATTTCTATGCACAGAGTTAAACTTCCATCCCATGTATAACTCCTACTTGATCATGTTCAATAATCATCTTAATATGCTGTTGAATTTAGTTACTGTTGTTGGAGGGCTTCTCTACAGGTTCCACTAAACCCCGCAGTCCCACAATCCACGTATAAAATAATCACTCAGACGCTTATAATACTTATAAACTGTATGGCCGTGGCAGGCTTCTTGCTAACTGTTCTTATATCTTAAATTAACCCATTTTTATAAATCTATACCTTGCCACGTGGCTGGTGGCTTACGGATGTCTTTACATGTTGCTTCTCCTGGCGGTGGCTGCAGTGTCTCTCCTCCTTCTTCCTGTTTTCCCAATTCTCCTCTCTCCTTGTCCTGCCTATACTTCCTGTCTGGTCACTGGCCATCAGTGTTTTATTTATATAGAGTGATATCCACAGCAAGTTACTATTATTTTGGCATGGCTTTTTGCTACTATGTACATCATTAAGAATGGCCCATATTTTAAATTTTCCTTTTTTGAATAGTTGATTGGCTTTATTATCAGAGTAATGCCAGACTCCAAGTATAGATTAGGGAGGATTCTGTATCCATTAGTTGCTTGGGATTAATTCAGAAGAATTGTTTATTTTAGCATTCCATTGCTCTGAAAATAATGGTTTCTTTAGATCCCTTTTAAAATTTGTCCTAGATATTATTTATTTCAACATTGTTGTGGTATTTAGCTATTTTTTATAATTGCTTTTCAGTAGAATTCAGCTGGGAACCAAGAACAGACAGATCATAGTTTCTATTCTTTAACATTATTTAAAGTTTTGTGATTGATAATATGATCTATCTTATTGAATGTTTCCAACAGATTTTAAAAAAATGTGTAACATCATAGTTTCATTAACTAGTCTAAAGATATAAATTATATCCATTGGATTGTTGGTGCTATTGAAATCAGCTACTTGATTTGTCAAGTCTTATGGAAGTGTATTGAAGTCTCAAAATATTACAGTGGATTAGTCTATTTCTTCCTATATCTGTATCCTTTCCCCCTTTATTTTGATGATCTATTTTTACTGTGTACACATTGAGAATTTGTATGCCTTTTTGGAAAACTGACCTTTTGATTGTGTAATTCATCCTTGATTATTTTTCTCAAATATTAACATAAGATATTAGTGGAATAAACCTTGTAGAAATGTGGATCTTCTTCCCTTCACTTGATCTTCATGGTGATTTTGGCTCCTAAATTTGCACACATAGAGGGCTCAGCAGTCTATCAATTATAATGCAGGCTTTGCTAAACTAGCACCAATTCCCATGGTAGTTTCTACTTTGGATTTCCATTTTAGCAAGTCAGAAATCTTTGGATCCAACTGCCTTTCTAACACACAGGATGACCATTTTTCCTGTGACGTCACTTCTCTGAAAGAGAAGAAGAAAAGCTGGCTGAATTTTCTGTTTGCTCTGACATTTACTTGATGATAAGAACAGTGCCTATTCAATTTTTGGTGTGTATATAAACGACAGTAACATACACTGCATTGTAGATTTTCAGTAATTTGTCTTTACATTGTATTCAAAGCCCTTAATATACCTCTGAAGCCTCAGTTTTAATTTTATGGAACTTTGTGATTCAGTTGTTTGGTTTTGGTTTTGGTTTTTCCTTAACGTTTGACTAATATTTCAGCTAACCACAATTTAAGGAAAAGTTTGTTTACAGTGACAAGATATGCTTCAAGTCAACTATAGACACAGTAATGTAACTAAGGTCTTCCAGGAACCCTTAGTTATTTTGATAACTAGAAATACTCTCTGAAAGAATTATAACCCTGTTTATCTCCTTTCAATGGTTGTCAAGCTTCTTGATTTAAGGAGTTTCTAAACTGTTGACCTTCAAGTAGGCTAGGGAGAAAAAGGGACTCAACAAGAAAAACTTCCACAAAACAGAATATTCTTGTTAATATTGCACTGATTTTCTGGAACTTTCTAAGGTTTGTTTATAAGCCTTTGTTTTTTCAGATTTTAAATCATATTGATTGTGATGGTTTAAAACAGTGTTCTCATTAATTTATGTAAGAGCAGGTTTTTAGAGGTCCTTAGTTGGCCATTTTTTACAATGATACTTATAATCCTGAGCCCATACATTTGTTTTTCAAAATTCCATTTTGATTTTAAATCCACTCAAGGACCCACCATTGTGACTCTCAAATAGATGATTTTTAAAAATATATTTGTTTACCTTCTTACCATAATAACAAATCTTTTTCTTTAGATAGCACATAGTTCTTTGAAGAATAACATGTGTTATATAGTAGAAATTGTTGGTGAGAAAGACATATATTCATACTTTTCCAAATGTTAAAGGATTGGATCTCTATCATTTTTTCTTTGAGTTTGTAATTATGATATAAAATGGCAAAATTGCATCTTTCAAAATAAAATGACTGTTTTGTTATGATTTATTTCTTCTATTATTAAAATGAATTATATGTAGGTATCTTAAATTAGGGAATGATTCAGAAATATAGCATATAAATATAACTTCTAAAACATTTTATTTTTATTTATTTGTATATTTGTGTTTGTGTATGTACTTGTGAATGCAGGTGCAAAAAAAAGGGTAAGATGGCATGTCACAGCCCAAAGTACTGGGTTTCCAGATAGTTGTTAGCCACCAAATATGAATGATGGCAAAGAAGATGGGTCTTCTGAAGAAATAGCATATCCTCTTAATTGTTAAGCCAAACTTTCACCATTATAAATGCCTTTTATATTAATTTTTTTATACATTGACTTAGCAACACTTAAGTGTAGTCAGAAGTTTTCCTGTATTCTACCCGTCCTGCAGCCAGTCAGACAAGTAAGCACACAGAGGCTTAAATTACTTACAAATTGTATGGCCTAATGGCTCAGGCTTCTCACTAGCTAGCTCCTATAACTTAACCTATTTCTACTAATCTATAAGTTGCCACAAGACCATGGCTTACAGGCACTTTCACATTTTGCTTCTCCTGGCAGCACCTGGTGTCTCTTCTCTGCTTCTCCTTTCTTCTTCCTGTCTATCTGCTTGAATTTCCTGCCTGCCTCTATGCTTCCTTCCCATAGGCTAATACAGCTTTATTTATCAACCAATCAGAGCAACATATATTCACAGCCTACAGAAAGGTATCCCACAGCACTTAAGAACGTGGCAAAACCTGAAGAAACAAAAAGAAAATGATGTTGTGGGCATGGTAAGTGTGTGGAATTATTATTTTAAATGACACTTTAAAATGTGAAATACATGATATTAGGAATCTGAATTATGACAGTTTTGACTATTTTTGGAAAGAGATGTATATCAAGAAACTGCTAGACTTTTGGTACTGGAGACCGCTACAATTTTAAATTGTCCTCACAACACTTAGGAGAGCAATTAGCTGCTGTGTTTCAACAATTCTTGCAGTGTTTAGGTAACTCATCTCTTGTTCTAATTGTTTTAGTTAATTTCCTACTTTTCTGTCTGTTCTCTTTCCCTGTTATTCCCAATGTGATTGGTTTAATCTCTCTTTTTTTCTGGGTCCTATTTACTAGTTAGTATTGCATAACTTGGAGCTTATATGTCCATCAGAGTTAATATAATAGTTTTATTTCATTTTTAGAGCGAGCATCTCTCATTTATACTTATAGCACTGTAGTGAGAAAAAAACCTTTGAATTAACAAAGTTTTCAGATAAAAATCTAGATAATAAAATATTTAACTGAATGAAAGATTTGTAATTGTTGAATCACTGTATATTAGTTATTCCTAAGTGTAATGAAATGAATGTATTTATACTAGTATAATAAATTTGTAGTCAAGTGTTTAGTGACTTTTTCTTGTGAGACATAAGCATATGTGTATTCACATACTTATAGAAATGAGAGATCAAAGAAACAGTTCCACCAACACCCAACTTGTTGAATCAATGAAATTATTGGGTTTACTTACAAGTCATGGGTGAGAAGGTGCTTATAAAAGAAAGGCTCAGAGGTAATTGCATCACTGAAAAGCCTATCCCAATCATGGATGATAACTCACAAGTCTGCATTACTTGAGTTTCCTGTACAACTTGCAAGCAGATTGCTCAGTGGGAGATTCTCTTTTCCCTTAGGGAGGAGCTTATGATTATTATAGTTTCAGAAACTACCTGAGACTTGTAAGTTGTTTACTTTCTGAGTTTTGTAAGTTTTTGTTTAATTATTTGGTCTTAGGGACCTCTCTCCAGAATGGAATGTTTCAATTTCCAGGAAATTGCTGCACAACATCAAGTATTACTCTGAAAAAATGACATAGACTGTACTACTTACCATGTTTGTTTCTGGAGTGAAGTTCAATAAAAATGGTTGCCACTCTGAAAAGCCTCTCTATGTGTTTTGGAAGAACTGATTCTAAAAAACTGTACAACTGATACTTACACACACAAAGGATACATAACCTAAACATATAGAGGGCTTAAGAATAAGGGAGAAGGAAAGGAGTAATAATTGAGGGAGTACAAGGAGGGACAGATAAAACTAAGAGCTATTTATAGGGTCTATGGAAACCTAATACAGTAGCTACTTCCTAAAATGTATATATGATATATATATATATATATATATATATATATCATATATACACATATATATCATATATACATATAACACACACACACACACACACACACACACACACACATATATATATATATATATATATATATATATATATATATATATATATATGAAGGTGCTCTAATGAAATTATTCAAACAATAGGGAGACAGAGCCCAACTGGACATCTCTCATCACCAAATGAATTCTCTAGTTTTGAGAGTGAGTTACATCTAACTGAGTTGCTTAAAGGGTCCAATGAGAACCCCAAAAAAACCTAGGCTATTGCCAAGGTTATTGGTTGCTTCCTAGAAACTGACTATAATGCACTATTGTGAAATGCAGCACCTAAATAACTCACTGAACACACACACACAAAAACTGTCTTGGTGCCTACCTAGTACCTTCACCCATGCAGACTGATATTCATGGTACTGGAAGGCACTCTGCAAGCTATCATAGGAGAAAGGTAAACAGCAACCTAGCTATAAAGCCTTTTTATATACAATAGTGACCTATTTAAAAGATACATTATTGTGTATGTGCGTGGTGGCGCACGCCTTTAATCCCAGCACTTGGGAGGCAGAGGCAGGCAGATCTCTGTGAATTCAAGGCCAGCCTGGTCTACAAAGTGAGTTCCAAGAAAGGCGCAAAGCTACACAAAGAAACCCTGTCTCAAAAAAAAATGCATTATTGCAAAGAAAGCTTGTGGGATGAACCAACCAATATGTGATTCCATTTCAGGCCTATTCCGTGAGGTGGCACCTATGCCAGATAATGCTCTGGAGGCCAAATATCTGAGACTAGACAGACTAGGATCCTAGAGAAAACCAAATGCTACTATTTAGCTAAAGGTATGTAGCAATAAAATGACTACTAGTGACATTCAGCTATACTCATAGATCAGTGTCTTACTCAGCCATCATGAGAGAAGCTTCCTCTTGCAATAGATGGGAACAAATACAGACTCACAGTTGGACAAGGTGCAACATGGTAAGGAGGGAAAGGGATCAAAATCTTGCAGACTTCCGTTTTGGGTCACTTGATAGATGCTGGTTGCTTTAACATGGGCTCCATGTTGGGAAATTAAGCATATTTTGTGGATGATACTGAATTAAGTTAAGGACATAATCAAATTTTAGACACTAAAGTAGAACTATCATTTGAAAAGATCAAGAAACTCTCTGAGAACAAAATAGCTTACATTAGTGACCTGCCTCAGATTTTGTTAGTATAAAATATAAATTTACATAAGACTTTTCCCAGTGTGAAAACAATCTCTTAAAAGTTTTAGCAGAAGCTGAGCTTTTAAGATTACTTGCTACTATTAAAGATGACCCAGGTTCTGTTCTCAGAACTCATACAGCAGCACAAAATTATCTGTAACTCCACTTCCAGGAAATCTTACATGCCTTCTGGCCCCTGTGGTCACCGAGCACACATGTCATGCACATATATATGCAAGCAAAACAATGGGTTAAGTCCCTATTGTTGAAGATAACCTGCATTTTAGACACAAGATCCAGTGACCTCAAGCTGTATCTTACTTGAAATCCTTCTTTCTGAGGACTAGCATTGTCCTCAAATGTCAATGTCACGACAAAACAAAACTGCAAATAGTTTTATTCAACTGCACTTCCAATGAGCCACAATGACAACCCTAAGGATTGTGCATGAGAGCAATAGGGGCACTCATATATTGGAGCAACCAACATTTTTTAAATTAGATTTAAAGCCTTCTCAAGAAGAAGAACATCTTGCCTGGTACTGGAAACTTAACCAACTACACAGAGCTAGTCAAGTCATGGATCTTAGAGGAAAATCTACTATTGCCATTTGGTTAAACTAGTATAATTCCTAAGTGCATTCTAAATTTTTATTCTTATACTCACAGATCAAGTGTAGCTCTCACCTCTCATTAAAGAAATTCTCTTTAAAACAGACAGGCCAATATAGAAAACAACTGGAAAATAAATTCAGTGAACAAGTGATTGTGGAGGTCATAGTTCTGGCTGATAGATCTATTATAGAACTCTTGTACATAAGGCTCAGGAAAAGTAGTAATAAGGTACTAAAAGTTATAAGAAATGAAGGAAAGATGTTGTAAGAATGTATCTCCTGGAAATGACAGGGAAGCTTTACCCATGATGCCTCAACCACATGGCTATTTTTAAAAGATCTGAACATGTACAAAATCAATATTCATGCTAAAATAGGAGGGGAGAAAATTTTATGAGTCTCCATCCCTAATTGAAGAACTATAGGTAATTAAGGAATGCTAAAGGAGAACTTGTCTTACCTAGAGTTGTGCTTCCAATTGATAATTATCCCTGAAACTGTATACACATAAGTAATACTAAACTGACTGATCAAACTGTATTTATATTATGTATAAGTGTTTGTATATGTGTATAATTAAAAAGAGATCAATATTTTGAGAATAAACAATGTGGGGTGCATGAGAGATTAGAAGGAAGAAAGGAAAAGGAAAAATTATGCAATTATATTTTAATTTTTAAAATGTTTTAAAGAAAAACATAATAAAATAAAAATGAAATTGTAGTCATCGTGACACAATTCAAGATTTTTACTTATTTTATATGGACTTTATTAATGAGCTAATGCTAGAATTAGTTATTCATTTGTATACTTTCTTGCATATAGACCACTGGAATATGGAGAAAGGAAGTCAGTGATTTTTTGTTATAGTTATTCAATACATTACAAAAGCATTTTAATAGGAACATGGAAATATAATAGTTATAGAAGCAGAAATTTATTAGAATAGTTTCCAGAACAAAGTAGATGGTTGAAGATATTTGTATTCCATTTTATTTAACATTTTCTTTAATCAGAAAGAACTATGTGGTGATATTTTATTTGTGCGCTAACAAATGAAACTTATCTTGGAATTAGAGGACAAAGCTAGCTACTGGAATAGACACAGAGGCCAAACAATGGTGGCACATATGCCTTTAATCCTATCACTTGAGAGGCAGAGATCCGTCTGGATCTCTGTGAGTTCAAGGCCACCCTGGAAAGAGAGCCAGGCAGTGGTGGCACACAGCTTTAATTCCAGGACTTGAGATCTCATGTCTTTGCTTGGGTAGGACAAGTGTCTTTAATCCCAGAAAGTGATGGCAGGAAGCAGAAAGGTATATAAGACATGAGGAACAGGAACTACAGGCTTTTGAGCAGTTCAACTGAGACCCTCAAGGGTGAGGACTCAGAGACTTTCAGTCTGAGCAAACAGGATCAGCTGAGGAGTTGGCAAGGTGAGGTTGGCTGTGGCTTGTTCTGTCTCTCTGATCTTTCAACATCAACCCCCCCGCCACCCCAAAAAAAATTCTGCAGGGAACCATGTCCATGTATAACAGCGACTTTGCAGTCTCCAAAAAGAGAATGAACCCCCACAAGGATGATTTGCTTAGGAATGATAACACCATTAAGCTGACAAACACCACCGAAAGAATGGCTTTGTACTACAAACTGCTCAGGACAATTTCAAGATGGCTAGCTGAGATGATCCTGCTTTGTAGACTACTTGAACAAGGACTTGAGACAAGTCCTACACTTTCCCATTATGCAGAGACTGGACAAATTATATAGCTACCTCTCCTAGGACTTGACAATTAACTCAAAATTTTCCTTTTCAGGATCCCCCAATGATGCCTTATCCCACAAATAGCAGGAAGTAATTTTAAAAACATGATGCCCATATTCCCAAGAGGTAGAGTGGGTGGTTTTTGGTTTTTCAATGGGTTATGGATAATTGTCATTGTTTAGGATAGTTGGTTACAAGTTATTATTGTTAATGGTCAAGGAAAAGTCTAAACACAGGAGATTAGATTTAAGGTTCTTGTTTGAAAAAGAAAAAAGATTTAGATAAAAGGAAGATTATTGAATCTATGTAGATGTAACCAACCGTCTTATTAAATAAGAAACACAGAAACAATGTAAAAGAGAAAGCCGAGAGGTCAGAGCTCAGAGCTAAAATCTCACCCTTCCTCCTGCTGTCCCAGCTTCGCGAAAAGAGACCTACTTCCTGTCGGTTCGTTTTTTTTATAGTATGTTGTTCTGCCTTCTCATTGGTTGTAAACCCAAACACATGACTGCCTCGTCACTGTCTGAATGTACAGCCCCCTAGGTGTTAAAGGCATATGTCTCCAATGCTGGCTATATACCTGAACACACAGAGATCTTATGGGATTAAAGGCGTGTGCCACCACCGCCACACTCTTGCTATGGCTCTAATAGCTCTGACCCTGAACACACAGATATCTATGGGATTAAAGGCGTGTGCCACCACCGCCATACTCTTGCTATGGCTCTAATAGCTCTGACCCCCAGACAACTTTATTTATTAACATACAATCAAAATAATAATTCAGTACAATTAGATTACCACCACAATTCTACTCTGAAAAAACGATATAGAAATGATGAATAAAGGGTAGATGATTGAATCTACTCTAAAAAAAAGAAAGGTATAAATAAAAAGTTATATTATTGATTCTACTTTTGGAAGACAACTACTAGTTTTAAAATATTTTACATTGCATTGGATTTTTATATACTGTATACAAATTATGTATATTGATACCAATTTCAGATTGATTTTGTTAGAAAATTTTTGTACATATATTTCTAATCTCTTTCAATGTATTGTAACTATACAGTTCATTTAACAATATAATGTAATTGCTAGTCCTTGAAAGTTATTATTACCAAATAATTAGGATATAAAGAAATGCAAGTTAGTAGTCATTACAATCATACTTGTAGTCATATTAGATATATTTTCAAGGTCAAGCAGAGATACATAGACAGGTCATCTTCAAACCCTTCAGAGATCTGCAGAATATGACATTTAAGATGTTTTTAATAACAGAGATTCTTTTTCTTTTCTTATGACAATGAAACACAGATCCTCCTGGCAGCACCAATATACTTCAGAGAAAATGACGGGCATTGAAGAAAATGCATATGGAGTCAACTTTCATTGTGACAAAAAGTTAGCCACTGGGCAACAAAGTACTCTTGCATCAACTGATGACAGTATGCTGTCCAAAATGGACAAGCAGGACACAAAACAAAGGGCTGCCAATCCTTGTCAAGACAAGGTAGGAAGGCTCTTTAGAAAATCTTGCTTCACAGATGAGTCTGTCAGATATGATAAGCCTGTAAGCTAAAAATAAATGATGCTCCAGTGTTGCAGAAAAACCTCAGGTGATGGCAGCTATCTGTCATAATTCACATTTTTTTTGGAATCCGCATCTTTGCACTTCTTTTCTTTTTCTTTCTTTCTTTCTTTTTTTTTTTTTTTTTTTTTTTTTGGTTTTTCAAGACAAGGTTTCTCTGTGTAGTTTTGTTGCCTGTCCTGGACCTCTCTCTGTAGACCAGGCTGATCTTGAACTCACAGAGATCCACCTGGCTGTGCCTCCAGAGTACTGGGATTAAAGGCATGTGCCACCACCGCCCGGCCATCTTTTACTTCCTCTTTTACTAGGTAATATTATTTCCTTCTCAGGTCTCTGAAGTAGTTGAAGATTAGATAGTTACAGTTTTCCTTGTTAAGAAATTCAGAAAAGAAACTCACTAAAGAGGAAAGTAGGAAAGACATAAAAGACATAAAAAGTAGTTTTCAGTTGGTAATATAAGTTAGGATAGAAAAATTAGGTACATTTTGGACTTACCAAAATAGGATAGATAATGGAATATTTTCACTGAATTTATCAAATGCAAATGGAATAGACATTGTTGTATTTATTGCCTGTATATATTATAAGTAGTTGTTATACTTATTGTAAATAGTTTTTCTTATATTAGTTAAAACTTTTTTTATTTTAGACAAAAAGGGGAAATGTGGTGATATTTTATTTATGCAACCCAATAAAGCTTATCTGAGGATCAGAAGAAAAAGCCAGCTACTATATTAAACATAGAGTTCAGGAAGTAGTAGTACATGCCTTTAATCCTAGCATTTGAGAGGTGAGATTCATCTGGATCTCTGTGAGTTCAAGGCCACACTGGGAACAGAGCCAGGTGTGGTGGCACATGCCTTTAATCCCAGTGCTAGTTAACCATATAGGTCTGGATGTGTGTACAGAAAAACAGGAAGTGATAGAGCTCAGTGGAAAGAGGAAGTGATGTAGCTGGATCGAGAGAAGAAATAAGATGTCAGGGCACAGAAAGGTATACAAATGTGAGTATACAGGAAACAGCTCTCTCTGGAGGCTGAGGAGTTGGTAAGGTGAGGTTGTCTGTGGCTTGTTTTATTCCTATGTTCTCTCAGTTTTCATTCCAATGTCTGGCTCCAGGTTTTCTATTAATAAGACCATTTAGCAATTCATCTTATAGAACTAAGAATCAAATGTGTTAACTTTTTACTCTAATGAGATGGGCCTGTAAAGGGTTAGCATCATATTAGCAATGATGATTTGCTTTTGTTCATATTTCTTTATATCCATAAGTAAGTAGTCCAGTTGATGTTGTAGCTGCTAGTACCAGATAATTGTAAAATTTTATTTGGTCTCATAAATATATTATTTTGAAAGCCTTCCATTGATGATTATTTTTACAAAATTACAGGTACCCAAATATCAAGGATTACTTAGCTAGAGATAGCAATGGGTGGAGCTGACAATAGTACATGTCACTGATACAGAAGCTTTGAAGTTTCATGGACAGAAACAGATATCATAATTAAAGTTTTCTTCCCAAATTTTTTTCATAATATAATAAATGATGTATTACACATGGTTCTCTTTTCCTTCTTGATCAAATCTCATAAAATATTTCAAAATATTCATATCTTTCATCATAGATGGAAAACTTTCTTTTTTACAATGAGATGGACCTTAGTGAAGTAAACAGTTTTCTCAGAAAGGGTACATACAAAATTATGAATTTGTAAAATCTATGCATTTGATATTACTGAAATAATAGAATCTGCCTCTAAATTTAATATTAAAGATAATAAAGGGAAAGAAAATATGGAAAATAAAGAGAATGACTTGAGAAAAAAAAAGAAAATGTCCAAGCATTTCATAATAGATCACTTGTTGATGTGGAAACTGTATGAGAAGTACTTTAAAATTTAGTAAATACCATTTTATAGGATTTAGTGGCTACTGCTGCCTATTCATGTGTAGTAAATTAATATGGCCATTAATGTGGAATGCAATCTTGTTAGCAGCCTGATATCCTTTATTTGGAAAGAACTATATGACACTAGTCCAGATGCCAAGACATATAAATAATTTAAATTGAAATTATTGATAACACATCTATATCATATTTTACAGTTCTTTTTTTCTTTTCTTTTTGCTTTTATGAATCTATTCATTAAAATATGTTACTTATTTTCTGTGAAATTCTGACTTCTGTGTTAGGTGGAGGCACCCCCAGAAGGTATAGTGCCCCTTACTCACTTAAATAAAGATTATTTACTTCCTACTCTGGAAGGAAATCAGTCAGCTATAAGAGCAGCTAGTTTAAATAATTAAATACTTAGTATAATGAATCCTATAACATATATATTAAAATATACATAGAAACAAAGAGAAAATCACCCTCCTGTGCAAGTGGTAAAAGTTAATGTAGTACATTTGCATTGTCTGTCTTCCATCTTACTTGCCAGTTTACTATAATTTTCACACATTAGTATGTTTGCTACTGTTGTTGAGTGAATACTGGAGAACTGGCTTCTATCTTCATTCCTTTTTCTTCACTTGTATGTACAAGTATTCATGTCATTTACTAGAGTTTACTTCTGAGGAAAATAATTGGCTTCATTATCTCATTATTCAAGAAAGATATATTTTCACCTTATAACATAAACTGTATAAAAGAACTGTGATATCCTTAAAAATATTATTATGGCTTATTTTCTGCCAAAGTTACACATTTACTTTTTTCATAACTCACACATCAACAGACAATTTGTGCAAAGGAGCAATTTACAGCTCTGTTATTCTTTCAGGCATAAGAATTAGAATTAGTGCATGCAGATAATTTAAGTTAGTGTAGTCGACAATTATTCCTGTTTAGCTATGATTGTATTACAGTTACATGGAGTACCAAAACTGGACTGCAAAGGTTATTTTAATTATTTCTCCATTCAGCTCCAAAGCTGTGGTGATATTTTATTTGTACTGAAATGTTATTTTAATTTTATGTTAATGAATAAAGTTGCCCTGGGGTCAGAGCTATTAGAGCCATAGTAAGAGCGTGGTGGTTAGAAGAGCTAGGTAGATTTCTGTGTGTTCAGGGATACAGCCAGTATTGGAGACATACGCCTTTAAGACCTGGAGGGCGGTACTTACAGGCAGTGATGAGGCAGTCATGTGGTTGGGTTTACAACCAATGAGAAGGCAGAACAGAAAGATTATTTAAACAGGGACACAGGAAGTACCTCCCTCTCTCGGGGAAGCTAGGAGCACTGCAGGAGGTAAGATTTTATCTCTGAGCTCTGACCTCTCGGCTTTCTCTTTTACCTTGGCTCTGTGTTTCTTATTTTAATAAGACGATTGGTTACATCTACTTCTGGCGCCCAACGTGACAAGAATCCATTAAAAACTGCTTGGGGCTGGCTCCCTAGCCGGAGCAGCCGGCTCCCTAGCCCCGGCCCAGTTCTGCTTGGGCTCAGGCTGGACTGTGAGCTGCTTGCTTAAAGCCAGTGCTACAAACAGCTCAGGCCTGCCCTGCTAAACAGGGCCCCTGCCTGTAA
This sequence comes from Peromyscus maniculatus bairdii, assembly GCF_049852395.1. Taxonomy (NCBI): domain Eukaryota; kingdom Metazoa; phylum Chordata; class Mammalia; order Rodentia; family Cricetidae; genus Peromyscus; species Peromyscus maniculatus. The sequence goes on along the minus strand of NC_134875.1, from coordinate 71,905,994 downwards.
AGCCAAGCTTTGACTCGGCTCAAGAGGGAACAAGTGGCTGGCTTTAAGCTTTAGCCTGCTAACCCTTCGCTTTCACTTTCACTTTCACTTTCGCTTTTGCTTTCTCTCTTGCTTTCTCTCTGTCTCTGTTTCTCTCTCTCTCTCTCTCTCTCTCTCTCTCTCTCTCTCTCTCTCTCTCTCTGGATTCACACCTAGGACACTAGGTGGCTCTTTTGAAATTCTCTCGGATTTCTACTGTTCTACGCAGATTTGGTAAGTCATAAAGGAAAAAATGGGTTTTCTGTGTACATTGGAAGAAAATTGGGTTTTTGAAATTTTAGGCAGTCTGACAATGGAACAACTATATGAAAAGATTAGTATTATGGGAATTATGCAGTTTATCACCATGCTTATTCTCATTTTACTATTTAAAAAGATAGTCGATTTAAGTGCCAGGATAACAGCTTTAGAAAAACCTGTTAATTTTAACAGTGAAGTTGGTTCAAGTTTGGATCATAAGGTTACAGAAAGAAAGCCTGTTTTCACACAGTCATCCTTAATTTATCCTGTAACCGTACAGCAGATGCCTGATCAAATGGCTACACAAAATATCTGGGCTCCAATTGAACTGATGGATTTTAAAAGGTTTAAGGAGGCAATAGTATCTTATGGCATGCATTCCCCATATGTAAAGCAAATGTTAAACACTTGGATTATACCACAGGACTGGCGGGACCTTGCACAAGCTGTTCTGGAACCCAGCCAGAGAATTCAATTTCTAACGTGGCTTAAGGAGGAAGCTAGAAACGTAGAAACACAATGGAGGGATAAAGGAATACAAGTTTGTCAGGATCAGCTTATTGGAGAAGGCCAATATGCTTCAATACAAACACAATGTTTATATGATGTTCAAACCGTAATTTTATGTCGAATGGCAGCCTTGAATGCATGGGACAGAGTTGATGAACCAGGAAAAATACCTGAGTCATTCACAAAGGTTATGCAAGGCCCAAAAGAATCTTTCACAGATTTTTTAGAAAGACTGGCTTCAGCAGTACACAGAATGGTCTCAGAATCAGAAGCTAATAAGGCAATAATTGAAGCTTTGGCATTTGAGAATGCGAATGCAGCATGCAAAAGAATAATCAGGCCGTTAAGGGCAAGATCTGCACCTATGGAAGATTGGATTAGAGAATTAGAACAATTAGAACAATTAATTAGAACAATTAATGTTGAGGTTGATGAGCATGATGATACATGGGTAGGAGAAGTAATTTCAAAAGGTTTGAGGAGTGTTAGATGTTTTGGGTGTGGAAAGCAAGGACATTTTAAAAGGGACTGTAAACAGGTCATTCCTAGAAGCAATGTTTCTTCAAGGAACAATGGCAACAGAATGCCCCTTCCTTCTGGAGTATGCAGAAGGTGTGGTAAGGGAAAACACTGGACCAACGAATGTAGATCAACAAAGGACAGACAGGGTAATCCTTTGCCTCAGTTTTCGGGAAACTCCCGGAGGGGCCTCATGCAGGCCCCCATAGCAAAACCAGTTCAAACCTTTCCTGCAGCTGTAGAGGAAATACCTGCTCTGAGCGATTAAATAACCAAATGACTATTGGAATAAATCATGCTGGTCAGGATGATGAAAAAGAGAGAATAGAAAATTCAGGAGAAAACATAAAGAAAATTTTTTGGCAAACTTCTATTAATGAACAGAGACCAAAATTAACGATAAAAATAAATGGTGTTTTGTTGTCTGGTCTGGTAGACACAGGTGCGGACATTACCATAATTGCACCAGAATTTTGGCATCCAGCTTGGCCTCTTCAAGAGGTAAACGTTCAACTGTTAGGAATTGGGACATTATCTGGAGTGAAACAGAGTGCAAGATGGCTGGAATGTATAGGTCCAGAAGGACAGAGAGGAAAATTAAAACCATATGTCGCTAACATAGCTATGAACCTGTGGGGTCGAGACTTGTTGCAACAATGGAATACTCAGATTAAAATCCCTCCAATCTCAGAAACAAATCATAAACTAGCACCTGTTTCTGAGAGAAATATTAGAAGGCCTTATTTTGAGTGGTCACCAGCCATCCATATTATACAGGAACAGGGCACAACAACTGATAATCCTCCAAAAATACCAACAGCTCTACCTTTAAAATGGTTAACAGACAAGCCTGTATGGGTTCAGCAATGGCCTTTAACAACAGAGAAACTCCAGGCTTTAGAAGAGCTGGTAGAAGAACAGCTAAATGCTCAGCATATTGAACAGTCAACCAGCCCTTGGAATTCTCCTGTATTTGTTATTAAAAAGAAATCTGGTAAATGGAGAATGGTAACAGACCTTAGAGCAATTAACAAAGTAATTCAGCCGATGGGCTCTCTACAATCTGGAATTCCTTTGCCTACTCTGTTACCAAAAGGATGGCCTCTCATAGTTATTGATTTAAAAGACTGTTTCTTTTCAATACCCTTACAAGAAAAAGACAAAGAAAGATTTGCTTTCACAGTGCCTACTTATAATAATTCTCAACCGGTTAAAAGATTTCAATGGAGGGTCCTCCCACAGGGAATGTTAAATAGCCCAACTCTGTGTCAATATTTTGTACAACAGCCATTGGAAGTGATACGTAAAAAATTTCCTAAATCTATAATTTATCATTATATGGATGATATTTTACTAGCTGACTCAAATGCAGATACTTTAGAAAGAATGTTTGAAGAAGTAAAGAAAATTTTGCCTTGCTGGGGATTACAAATTGCTCCTGAAAAAATACAAAGAGGGGATTCTATTAATTATTTAGGATATAAAATAGAGCTACAAAAAATTAGACCCCAAAAGGTGCAAATTAGGAGAGATAGACTACAGACTCTTAATGACTTTCAAAGATTATTTGGAGATATTTCTCATCTACGAACTATTGTTGGGGTAAAAAATGATGAACTGACTAATTTGTTCAAAACCTTAGAAGGTGACAAGGACTTAAATAGTCCAAGAGAATTATCACCTGAAGCTGAGAAAGAATTGGCCTTGGTAGAAAAGAAAGTACATGAAGGGCACGTGGATCGTATTGATCCAAAGCTGGATTGCATTTTGGTTATTTTACCTTCTAGGCATTCCCCTACTGGAATATTAATGCAGAGGGAAGATATTATATTGGAATGGATATTTTTACCAAATAAACCAAATAAAAAATTAAAAACTTATGGGGAAAAAATCTCTGACTTGATTTGGAAAGGAAAATTGAGACTTCGTCAATTAGCAGGAATAGACCCAGCAGAAATTGTCGTACCTTTAACTAAGGAGGACATTGAAAAATTATGGACAGAAAGTGAACCTTGGCAAAGAGCTTGCAGTAATTTTTTGGGAGAAATTAACAGCAAATATCCCAAAAGCAACAGAATTGATTTTATAAAGAGAGCTGATTGGATCTTGCCTCGAATTGTACGGCAAAAACCCATATCTGGAGTTCGTACATTTTATACAGATGCCAACAAACAAGGAAAGGCAGGTTACAAATCAGAAAATTTAAGTAAAGTGGTACAAAGTCCTTATAATTCAGTGCAAAAATCAGAATTGTATGCTATTCTGTTGGTATTAATGGATTTTTCAGAACCTCTCAACATAGTAACTGACTCTCAGTATGCTGAAAGAGTGGTGTTACATATTGAGACTGCAGAATTTATCCCTGATGCTTCAGAATTAACTTCACTATTTATTCAATTACAAGATACAATCAGGAAAAGGAGTCATCCTTTATATATAACTCACATCTGATCTCATACTGGTCTGCCAGGCCCTCTAGCACAAGGCAATAATGAGATTGATAAATTATTGGTAGGAAATGTGCTGGAGGCCTCAGAATTTCATAAAAAACATCATGTCAATAGTAAAGGTTTAAAAAAGGATTTTTCCAGCCGGGCGGTGGTGGCGCACGCCTTTGATCCCAGCACTCGGGAGGCAGAGCCAGGTGGATCTCTGTGAGTTCGAGGCCAGCCTGGGCTACCAAGTGAGTTCCAGGAGAGGCACAAAGCTACACAGAGAAACCCTGTCTCGAAAAACCAAAAAAAAAAAAAAAAAAAAAAAAAAAGGATTTTTCCATAACCTGGCAACAAGCCAAAGAAATAGTAAAGAAATGTCCTACTTGTTCCTTCTATAATCAAACGCCATTACCAGCAGGATGTAACCCAAAGGGTACTCAGAGAAATGAAATCTGGCAGATGGATGTGTTTCACTTTGCAGAATTTGGAAAATTGAAATATGTACACCACACCATTGATACTTATTCAGGATTTCAATGGGCAACTGCTTTGAGTTCTGAAAAAGCTGATTCTGTAATCACTCATTTGCTAGAAGTTATGGCCATCATGGGTATACCTGCACAAATCAAAACTGACAATGCTCCATCATATGTCTCTGTTAAAATGAAACAGTTTTTTGATTATTACAAAATAAAGCATATTACAGGTATACCACATAATCCTACAGGTCAAGCAGTTATAGAAAGATCAAACAGAACTCTAAAGGATATGCTAAATAAACAGAAAGGAGTAACAAAAACCCCCAGAAATAGACTGCATAATGCTCTATTAACTTTGAATTTTCTGAATGCCAATGAGAAAGGAACAACAGCTGCAGAGAGACATTGGGTAATAGAAAAAACTACAGAATTAAATCAGCCTATATACTTTAAGGATGTGCTGACCTCAGAATGGAAGCCAGGGTATGTATTACGTTGGGGACGAGGTTTTGCTTTTGTTTCTACAGGAGAAGATAAGCTGTGGGTACCATCAAAATTGATAAAGGTTCGATTTGAACAAGAGAAACCTCTTAATTAGAGGAGGTGATAGTTCATCAACCAGCATGAACATCCAATTTAAACTAACTTGTACCTATAACACATGTCTTTTCATTTAATCAGATAATAACTTGCCAAAAAGGAACATCCCCAAAATTAGTCTTGGGGGAAGGTTTTTGTTTTTGTCTTTTAGGAGAATGAAGGTTAAGGAATCTGAAGGACACAAGACAAATGAGACAACTGAAGAAAAAGGACAAATCATCTATCCCAGGAAACAGAGTATATGGGAGTATATGGCATATGGGTATATATTATCTAAAAAATTTTATGTCTTCTTAAATGTTTGTTTCTGCTTTTCTCTAAAGATTTAACACTATTGGTTTTCTAATAGTCCCAGTTCAATTAAAATTTAAAGCTGACTTTGGAGTTGGAGAATGGCTCTCTCCTTCTTTAAACTCAAGCATGTTGTTAAAAGGAAAATGCAAACTCCCTGTATCATGCCAGAAAGAGCCATTTTCTGCTATGGGACAGGACAAAAGCCAAATTAATTAAGGGACTATTCTATTACTAATCTCAACTCTTTGATTCTATTCTGATTCTTTAAACTTTTCTTAAAGTATAAATTTTATATCAAAATTTACAAGATTAATAGATACATATACATTTTAAACTTTGTTAAGATAGGAATGGTCATATAGAGTACTAACTAATTCTAGAAAAAAGGCTTCAATTAGCTGCATATATATGTCTTTGTGTTCGAGTCTCTTATCAGTTTTCTGCAGGAAATCACGGCCAGGCCTAACATCAACTGAAGTCTCCGGAAAGAAGATGGGGCCCCACAACAACAACAACAACAACAATTCCACGTGGACAATAATAATATCACTAAACTGACAAACATCATCTACAGATCAGCTTTGAACTACAAGGTGCTCAGAGCAATTTTGAGATGACTAGCTGAGATGATCCAGTCTCAAAGACTACTTGAATAAGGACTTGAGATAAACCCTGAACTTTGGCTTTATACACAGACTGGATAATAATGAAGGATATAGTTACCTTTCCTAGAATTTGACAATTAACCTAAAATTTTTCTTTCAGGATAAAGATAACTTCGCCCATACCCAGCAGGAAGCAATTTTAAGAATGACGCCCACATTCCCAAAGAGGTGGTGTGGGGCAGGTGGTTTTTTTTGGTTCTTTTTAATGGGTTTTGGGTCTGGGATAATTTTCATTATTTAGGGGGGTAGGTTACAAGTTGTCAAGGGTTAGGAAAAAGGCTAAGCAAAGGAGATTAGATTTAAGGTTCTTGTTTTAAAAAAAAAGAAAGAAAGAAAGAAAGAAAAGAAAAGAAAAAGACAATTACTAGTTTTAAATACTTTACATTATTACCAACTATTAGGATATAAAGAAATGAAAGTTAGTAGTTAGACATTACAATAGAAATTGTAGTCATATTAGATATGTTTTAAAAATTGAGCAGATGTATTTTAGACAGGTCATCTTCAAACCCTTCAGAGATCTACAGAATATGGCATTTAAAATGTTTTAATAACTTAGAAATTTTTCTTTTTTGAGACATGTCGGCTCCTGGCAGTACCAATCTACTTCAGAGAAAATATGGGCATTGAAGAAACTGCATATGGAGTTAATTTTCATTGTGGCAAAAGTTAGCCACTGGACAACAAAGTATCCTCGTATCAACAGGACAAAATGGACAGACAGAACACGAAACAAAGGACTACCGATTCCTGCCAAAACAAGTGTGGTTATGGCTTTATCAGACGGCATCTTCTGAGGCCAGGACAATATGGCACCATCCCTGAAGTGGCCTTCACAATCTGGAAAAGGTACAGTGCCCTTTTCTTTGAAGGCAGCTGAACAGGCAGTGGGCCGATGGCTTCTGTTGTGCAATGGAACAGCAACTGAAAGCTCATGCCTCTCAATAGTAGACTGGCATTGAATAGAGGGATGTGGAGAAGGGGATGCTTAGATGAAGCCATATATACACAGCCAAGAAGAATGGACAGCTGAATTCAAAAACCATCAACAATTTCCAGAATTTAAAATCCTGAATCATGACATGACACTAGTGGAATTCAGGTGTTTCTGGTACATGGACTGCTCTCACCCAGTGTGAGGTTGAACTGTTGACCTTGTGTACAACCTACTTCACAAATGAGTCTGTCAGATACCATAAGCCTATAGGCTGAAGATGATGCCCCAACACTGTGGAGAAACCTCAGGTGACTGTCCAGGCAGCTGGCTGTTTCTGTCAACTCACAAAATTTTTGGAAGTTGCTTTTGTGCACTTCCTGTTTTTATTTTTGTTAGCTAATATTATTTCCTTCTTGGGTCTCTGAGGGAGTTGAAGTTTAGTTAGTTATAGTTGAAGATTAATTAGGATAGAAAGTGAATTAGATACATTTTGGACTTACTAAAATAGGATAGATAAGGGAATTATTTTCTCTGATTTGTCAAATACAAATGGACTAGACATCGTTTAGGTATTTGTTACTTGTATATATTGTATATAGTTATTGTACTTTTGTATATAGTTTTTCTTTTGTTAGTTATAACCTTTTGCCTTTTTTCTTTTTATTAAAATAGAAAAGGGGAAATGTGGTGATATTTTATTTGTACTGAAATGTTATTTTAATTTTATGTTAATGAATAAAGTTGCCCTGGGGTCAGAGCTATTAGAGCCATAGTAAGAGCGTGGTGGTTAGAAGAGCTAGGTAGATTTCTGTGTGTTCAGGGATATAGCCAGTATTGGAGACATACGCCTTTAAGACCTGGAGGGCGGTACTTACAGGCAGTGATGAGGCAGTCATGTGGTTGGGTTTACAACCAATGAGAAGGCAGAACAGAAAGATTATTTAAACAGGGACACAGGAAGTACCTCCCTCTCTCGGGGAAGCTAGGAGCACTGCAGGAGGTAAGATTTTATCTCTGAGCTCTGACCTCTCGGCTTTCTCTTTTACCTTGGCTCTGTGTTTCTTATTTTAATAAGACGATTGGTTACATCTACACAAAGCCTTTTATGAAATCATTAATTAGCTGAAAGAACAAAAATATGTGTTGAAAAAAATTACACACACACACACACACACACACACACACACACACACACACACACACACACAGAATTCCATTATGGAATCTGAAATCCACCAAAAGTTAGAGAACTTTTCATTAGAGATGCCAAAATCAATTTGGTAATAAAACATGACCAGAACTAAGTTGTGACCATTTCTATATGTTTATACTTAGTATAAATATTTACATACTTTGTGACAAAAATATTATTTTATTATAAATTGTTCCTGATGGTTATAGGCTTACATATGAGGTATACATGATATTTCATTTGACAATAGGAATTCCCTGTTTTTAATATACTTACATATAAGTAATTAAAAATATATAGTAGTGCTTTTGTACTTAATGTGATCCCTAATGTTTAGCATAAAATATTTTTCCTTAGAAAAATTATCCTTATTTTCTTAGAGAAATGTCCTTACAGAAATTATCCTTAGAGAAATGTCTCACTGTTATATCTGCAAAACATTAACTTTCCCTGTAGCTGGAGGGCTTCTCTCCAGGTTCCCCAAGTCCCGCAGTCCCACAATCCACTTATAAAATAATCACTCAGACGCTTATATCACTTATAAACTGTATGGCCATGGCAGACTTCCTGCTAACTGTTCTTTTATCTTAAATTAACCCATTTTTATAAATCTATACCTTGCCACGTGGCTGGTGGCTTACCGGCGTCTTTACAGGTTGCCTCTCCTGGCAGTGGCTGCAGTGTCTCTCCTTCTTCTTCCTGTTTCCCCAATTCTCCTCTCTCTTTGTCCCGCCTATACTTCCTGCCTGGTCACTGGCCATCAGTGTTTTATTTATATAGAGTGATATCCACAGCACTTCCCCTTTCTTCTTTTTTTAAAAAGGAAGGTTTTAACTTTAACATGGTAAAATTACATATAACAAAACAATTACCAAGCAAGAATTATAGTTACAATATTAAAGAAGATGTCCTATCTATCTTATATTTGTGAGTTTAAGGTTTTATATCTAACTTATCTTTTATCATAACTGAGGAAATTACGACTATCTAGTCTTTAACCACATCAAAGACCTGAGAAGGAACATAATGGTACCTGAGAAATGGTAGATGGATGCAAGCAACTTTCGGGAATCTTGAAAGAGTAGACCAAGACAGCTGGCAGCCTGGACAGTCACCTAATGTTTCTCAGCATTGTTGGTGCATTCAAATTGGCTACAGGCCTAGAGTCTCTGACAGACCATTTTTAGAAGCAGGAATTTTAAGAGACCATCTTACCCTGTCTTGGCAGAGTACAGTGGTCACTTTCCTTGTGTCCCGCTTGTCCAGAAAGGACAGCATTGCATTTGTACTGTCAGCCATCAAGGCAAGGCAGTTCTTTGCCCAGTAGGCCATTTTGTGCCAAGAAAACAAACTTCCAAATGGAAATGTCTAGAAGCCCAACATTCTCTCGGGATCAAATTGGTGCAGCCAGGAGCAATTGTGTCTCATGTCAACAGAATTCTAAGTTATTTAAATGCCATATTCTCTAGGTCTATGAAGTGTTTGAAGATTACCTATCTATCTGAAATATATCTATGTATACCTAGAAGACTTAACTAACATGGCTACAGATATGATTATCATAGATGACTAATTATTAATCTATTTTTTAATTATCCATTACAATTTTAAATGAGTTATATAAACATAATACCTCAAACAAGAATAGAAATATATATATATATATATATATATATATATACAGTATAACAAAATTAACTTTAAGTTTGTATCAATGAACTAAAATTTATACCAATGTAAAACATTTTAAACATAAACTAAAATCTATACCAATGTAAAACATTTTAAACAAGTTGTTCTTTAAAAGTAGGTTCATTAATCTACCCTTTTATCTTATCATCTCCATATCCTCCTATATATCATATCCCCTTTTCTTTTTTAGAAAGAGATCACATTTATAATCAACCTGTTTTAAATAAAAATATTGGTTTTTCTCTGTCCCACACCAGAGGGCTCTTCTGATTTGGGACACAAGAATCTCTTAACCATTTTTTTTTTTAAAGCAATATGTCTGGGTTTAGAGGGGGAGTGAGCCAATTCCACCTCTAAAGCCAGCTTGGTATATTTGGGAATTTGGACGTAGCATCTCTTACTACTTCCTGCTGGAGGGGGGCACTGTATCTTATGGGGACGCAAAGAAAATTTTAGACCTATGGGGTAGTCCGTGAGACTGTATTGTGTGAACCAGTTGCCTTGAAACCGGTCTGGATGTTGGATCATCTGGGCCATGGTGTCATCGGAGACCTTTCAGGGGGTCTTGGCTGGTGAAACCTGATGTATCTTAATCTGGAACAAATCCACAGCCTCTGGCTTTCTGTGGAAACAAAAGCAGAGCCTCTTTTCCAAAGTAACATATCCTTATATCCAAATTTTGAAGTCAAGGTACCTTTAAAATATACATTTTGGCATAACTCAACAGCTTTTGTAATCAAATGTTTTTGTTTAGTTACGAATATCAAAGACAACATAATCCAGATTTTATGTGTGATAGCCATCTTTACGTGGCTTATTACCTTCACTGTTTTTTTTAAAAAACACTTTATTTTTAGATACTATTTGTTTATATAACGGTATATATTTTTTTCTTTTAAGCCTATGTACATTTTTACATGCATTATAAACTATTTCATCTGAATTAGTCTTACTGTGAACTTATTGCTTTAAACTGTAGCCTTTTAAGCCTGAAACGGCGCTGTGGCTGCTGGCTCTGCCCATTTCAGCTTCCCAACATGGCAGTGGTACGTTTTTCTGCCAGCTCTGGGAGTCATCAAGTCTCAGAAATAGTGGGTCTAAGCTTTTATCAAAGCAGCATGTAGCCCAGAAACCTCTTTTTTTTTTTTTTTAAATAATAGTAAAGACTAAATCTACCACACAGCGTAATGTGCTGCTGGCAGACGCCTCATTTCCGCCATACTGCGGGTCAAACGCACACGCCAGGAACCCGCCAGTGTTCAAACCTGTGTTTTGCAGCGTCTAGCTGCCCGTATGAGGCAAGAAGCAGGAACCTGTTTTTGGCTCTGTTTAGAATTGGTTATTAAATATTCTCAGGTTTAAGGTGGAAACTCGAGCCGTTGGGCGCCATTTGTAGCTGGAGGGCTTCTCTCCAGGTTCCCCAAGTCCCGCAGTCCCACAATCCACTTATAAAATAATCACTCAGACGCTTATATCACTTATAAACTGTATGGCCGTGGCAGGCTTCCTGCTAACTGTTCTTTTATCTTAAATTAACCCATTTTTATAAATACCTTGCCACGTGGCTGGTGGCTTACCGGCGTCTTTACAGGTTGCCTCTCCTGGCGGTGGCTGCAGTGTCTCTCCTCCTTCTTCCTGTTTCCCCAATTCTCCTCTCTCTTTGTCCCGCCTATACTTCCTGCCTGGTCACTGGCCATCAGTGTTTTATTTATATAGAGTGATATCCACAGCATTTCCCTTCAAAAATTTCCCCATTTTCTATGTACTTACAGCTTATGTTTCATTTATCCATGTTTCCTTAAGGCTTGAATTTTATGGATAGACCTGGTCCTACATGTCTTATGATTAGAGCACTTGAGCCCAGAACATGAAGACAGAAGGATGAGCAATTCAAGGCCTGCTCTGTCTACAGAAAGAATTTGGCACCAGTCTGTAGTATATGATAAACTGTCTCAAAATAGAGCAACAACAGTAACATACTTACATGTCATATATACTTTTGTTGAAGGTATCTCTACATTTATACTATGAACTCTTCAAAAATATTTATTTTTTTTCTGTCACTGTGTAATACCTAACAAAATATTTGTCAAACACCAAATATTTAGTATAGTTTTAATAATCAGATGATATGTATTACAAAATTTAAATGTTTCCATGTTTCCAAATATTAATTTTAGAAGAGGTTGTCTTACTTTCCAAGTATGTTTCTGACATAGTTGTCAACATTTACGTAACTATGGATATGTGAAGTTATTGGATTTTGAGGCCATATGTTGTGTTTTCTTCTGTATAATATTATGTCACTTCCAAAAAGGGACCATTAACTTTTTTCTTTTATTTGTATTTATTTTACTAGTTTTTGTCTTCTTACTATAAGCAAAGAAAGACTTTAAACATTAATGATAAATAATTTCAGTGAGCATGTCTTAGGGTTTCTAGCATGGTGATAAAACACAATAACCAGAGCCGGGCGGTAGTGGCGCACGCCTTTAATCCCAGCACTCGGGAGGCAGAGCCAGGCGGATCTCTGTGAGTTCGAGGCCAGCCTGGGCTACCAAGTGAGCTCCAGGAAAGGCACAAAGCTACACAGAGAAACCCTGTCTCGAAAAACCAAAAAAAAAAAAAAAAAAAAATAACCAAAAGCAATTTGAGGAGGAAAGGGTTATTTTCACTTGCAGTTTGTTCCACATGATAGTCCATTACTGAAGGAAGTCAGGACAGAACTCAGTGTAGGAGCCTGGAGGCAAGAATTAAAACAGAAGCCATGAAGGAGTTCTGCTTCTTGGCTTTCTCCCAATTGCTTCCAGAGCCAGCTTTCTAAGGCTATGTCTATTTGGGGTTCTAAATGCCTCTTATGTTTGTATGTCCATATCATTTTATCAAGTTGGTAACCTTTTGTTATAATTTCACCAAATAGAATATGTGTGCTATGGATTTTATCTCAGCTCCTAATTCTATGCTGTAGATTGTAAGGTTTGGTCTCCTGATCATATTCCTGGGTTCTTGAACATTATGTTCATGGTCAATTTTGTTCTTTATTGATGCTTAAATGTAGATTCGCTTGACCTTGTTTCCCAACATAATATTTTTTCTTATGGCTCGTGAGATCTATTGGTGATGCTTTCTGCTTTGATTTTTATTTGACACATGCTGTATTTAAATTCCAATATTTATATTTAGTACATTCCTTTATTTAAAATCTCAATATTGTTGCTGAATATTTCTTCAGTACTTTCTTTTCTTCCTTCCTTCCTTCCTTCCTTCCTTCCTTCCTTCCTTCCTTCCTTCCTTCATTTATTTATTTATAAAGAAAAGATCTCATTTATGTATGCAGCCTTAGCTGTCTTGGAACTTGCTATGTAGACCAGGTTGGCGTTGAACTCACAGAAGTCCAACTAACTTTGTCTCCCAAATGCTGGAATCAAAGGCCTGCACTACCATAACAGAATCCTTTGCTGAGTTTTTCTTTCATATTGTTTTTCCATCTACATTGCTGAATTTTTCTCCTCCATTTTTATGACTTTTTACTTTATGTTGTGACCCTTTCTTCCCAGGTCCTAAATTGAATTAACTTGAGTGTTTACAATCTCCTTCATGTGATTTAGCACCCTTTATTAGTAAATTTCCGAAATTGTCATCTCACATTTTACTTAATTCAGTATCTTTCAATTCAGTATATGAGGAGTTAGAATCTTTAGGTTTCATGTTGCCTTTATTCCTTGTTTCTTATACTTCTATGCTGTGGTTTGTGCATCTATTAATTTGAATATGTGCTGTGGATATTACTCTATGTAAATAAAACACTGATGGCCAGTGACCAGGCAGGAAGTATAGGCGGGACAAAGAGAGAGGAGAATTGGGGAAACAGGAAGAAGGGGAGAGAGAGACTGCAGCCACCGCCAGGACAAGCAGCATGTAGAGACTCTGGTAAGCCACCAGCCACGTGGCAAGGTATAGATTTATAAAAATGGGTTAATTTAAGATAAAAGAACAGTTAGCAAGAAGCCTGCCACGGCCATACAGTTTATAAGTGATATAAGCATCTGAGTGATTATTTTATACATGGATTGTGGGACTGCGGGGCTTGGGGAACCTGGAGAGAAGCCCTCCAGCAACAAATATGGTTTCTAGTTTTCTAGGTTTTTGTTGTTGTTGCTGGTGGTGGTGGTTTTTCACCTGAAGCAATTTTCATGGGTTTCTAATAAAAATACAGTTAGTTATAATTGGTTGCCACCAATATATGAGGACATGAGGACCAATTATTGCACTTTATTTATATTTCCCCATGCTGTTCATTGTTGCAGTTAATATGTGTCAGAACTGGATAGAATTGTTAATTGCTTCCTTTCCTGGAAAATTTGCATAGAATTTTCTGGTACTATTGAAGCTATATCTCAGGAAGAAGGCTTTCATGTTAGCTGTAGATCCCATTTTCTGAGTCCTGTATTTTAAGTGTAATAGTGGATTACCATCAACCTCTGTGTACCAAATGAGGGCAACAACTATTAACTATATTGTTTTCAAAGCCACTTGAAATACCCTGACCAACCACTACTCAAAAACTTCTCATGCCTGGTATTTGGTTTTTCTTAGTATGTGGTTCTCATGAAGAGCACTGTCAAAAGTAGTGGCATAACTTAATTTATATATATATATATATATATATATATATATATATATGATACATACATATTATTTATATTATTTAATTTTAGGTAAATTTAAAATAATATGACTCTTAAGGCTTTCTCGGAAAAAAAATACAAACAAACAAACAAACCTTGGTGTAGTCACTCCTTTCAATTTCTTCTTCCATACTAAACTCCCTCTCCTCTACCCAATTAGAGCCCTATCCCATTTCCTATATTATTCTTCATATCAGCATCATCATTCCCTCATGAGGCTCCCACCATGGTTTCTTTATACTTTCCTGGTTTCTGGGGTTACTCCATGTTATATACTCACATCTGAAAATCTGGAACCACTGATGAGCAAGAACATGTCACTTTTGTGGTTCTTGGTCTGTTACCTCACTCAATATAAATTTTTCTTGTCACAGACCTTACCAGAAAATTTCATGACTTCATTTTCAGCTTTTTCTTTTGTAACTGAATAGTGTTCATTGTGTATATAAAGCACATTTTCATGATCCATTGATTTAGTTTGTTTTTATTTCCTAACTATTTTGAGACTGCAATGAACATTGTTGAGCAAGCATCTGTAGATCAGGATGCCAAGTCTGTTGGGCATGTGCCAATGAGTGGTATAGCTTTGTCATATAGTAGATTTATTTTCAGCATTTTTAGAATTTTCCAAAGTGGCTGTACCAATTTGAACTTCCACTAACAGGGAGGAAGAGTCCCCCTTTCTCTATGACCTTGCCAATAACTGTGGTCAGTTGTTTTGCTAATATTAGCCATTCTGCCTGGGGTGAGACAAAACCTCAAAGTTGTTATTATTTGTATTTCTCTAATGGTTAAGAATAATGAGTTCTTTGTGTGGTGTTTCTTAGCCATTTTTTTCTGTTGAAAATTCTCTGTTTAGATCCTTAATTCGCTTTTAAATTGAGTCATTTGCTTCCTTGGCTCTTTGTTTTGGGGGGTTCTTTGTATAATCTGAAAATTATTTTTTGTCAGATATACAGCTGGCAAATATTCTCACCAATTTTGTGAGCTTCTTCTTAACTCAATCATTTCCTTAGGTGTACAGCAGCTTTTTAGTTTTTTGTTTTGTTTTGTTTTGTTTTGTTTTGAGGTCCTGATTGTCAGTTGTTGGCTTTAACTGCTAAACAAATGGGGTATTTTTCAGAAAGTCCTTCCCTATGCCTGCGGTATGAAACTACCTTTTTTTTTCTTTTAGAAGCTTTGATACTTTGGGTTCAAATTGAAGTCCTCTATCCAATAAGAGCTTTTATTTGTCCAAAGTGTTAGACGTGGTCCATATTTAATTCTTGTGCATTAGTGTGAACTTTCAGCTTTTCCAGCACTGTTTGTTGAAGAAGCTATCTTTTCTATAGTGTATATTTTTTGCCTCATTCTCAAATCTCACATGGCTATAGTTATATGTACTCTTGTTTGAGTCTTATTTTATTGCATTGATTGACATTTTTATTTCTGTGCCTTTATTATATTGTTTTACTAACTATAACTCTATAATTTATCTTGAAATTTGCAATGTCAGTCTCTCCATTAGAATTCTTTTTGTTTAGGATTGATTTGGTTATCTTAAATTTTTCTGGTTCTATATGAATTTTAGGAATGTTTTTCTATTTCTGTGAAGAATGTTGTGTGTCTTCTGATTGGGAATGCATTGAATATTTCAATTGCTTTTGGTAGGATAGTGATTATCACAATATTAATTCTATTGATCCATGAATGTGGGGGTATCTTTGCATTTTAGGTTCATTTTCTCAATCTGCTTGGTCAGAGATCTGGCATTTTCATTGTGAGAGTATTTTACCTACATGGTAAGGTTTATTATAAAACGTTTTTTATTATTTTTGATGTTATTTTAAATAGAAGTATGTCCAAGATATCTTTTTCTGTGTATTTGTTGGCAGTAAATAGAAAGACTACAGATTGTAAGTTGATTTTATATTCTGCTGCTATGCTGAAATAGTTGTTTCTACAAATTTTCTGGTGGAATTTTTGGAATGTCTTATATATAATATCATATCATCAGCAAGTAAAGACAATTTGACTTCTTTTTTTACTATTTGTATCACATTTATTTCCTTATTGATCTAGCAAGTATTTCAAGCACAATATTAAAAAAAGAATGAGGGCAGTGGACCTACATGATTCATTTCTGACTTTAATGAGATTGATTTTAGCTTATAGCCACTTGGGATAATGATAGTTGTAGATTTATCATATATAGCCTTTATTATATGAGGTATGTTTCTTCCAGCCCTACTGTCTCTAGAACATAAATCATGAAAGCATGTTGCATATAGGCAAAGGCTTTTTCTGAATTTATTAGAATGATCATGTAATTTTTGTTCCCAGTAGGTGGAACTATTTGGAAATGATTAGTAGGCATGACTTTATTGGAGAAGGTATGTCACTGGGGTGGGTTTTGAAGTTTCAAAAGACTCATTCCATTCTAAATTAGGTCTCTGCCTTTTGCTTATGCATCAAGCTTTGAGCTCACATTTCTGCATCTGATGATGATTATGGACTCTAACCTTCTGAAACTGTAAGCCTCAAATAACCTCTTTTTTCAACATGTTGTTTTGGTCATTTTGTCTTAACATAGCAAGAGAAAAGTAATTAAGACAGAAGTTGGTACCAGAGAGTGGGCTATTACCATCTTGACTATTTTTTTTTTTTGGAAAGAGGAATACTTTGTGACTTTGGACTAGGAAAGGCATTTAAGCATGTGAGAGTAGCTTAACAGGACATCCTAATAGATGCGTGAAAAACAACAGTACTGAGAGAAATGAGGACTATGGAGAATCGGCTCAGTAGGGTTCAAAGAATATGATCGACTGTGCTGGAGATCATTCTTATGATATTTTGGTAAAGAATATGGCTTCCTTCTCCTCTCCCTATGTCCTAAAAATCTGACTGGGACCTAATAAAATGTATTGAACTAATTCTTTTTGCAGAGATTTTAAGATAGCCCCATATTGACTTTGTCACAATATAACAACTGTTATACAGAACTATAATGAAAAAGAATAAACAGAGCAAAAAGAAACAGAAAATGTACAATTTGAAGAAAAAAAGGGTACCAGCTCTGTCAATCCTGTTTATCTTCTCAAAGAACCAGCTTCTAGATACATTGAGTCTTTGTATCATTTTCTTTGTTTCTGTTTCACTAATTTCATCTTTGAGTTTTGTTATTTCTGGCCTTCTACTAGGCTAATTTAGTTTTCCTCTTGTTTTTCCAGGTTTTTGCATGGTGTCATTAAGTCATTTATTTGTACTCTTTCTGATTTTTTTAATGTTGGTACTGGGAGCTATAAACTTACCTTATGGATCTATTAAAGTGTTCCAGATTTTGTTTTGCTATATATTTTTATTTTCATTTAGATACAGCAATACTGTTATTTCTTTCTTGAATTCTTTTTTGATTTGTTCATAATTCAGTAATGAGTTATTTTGTATCTGTGAGTTTACACACTCAATTAAGTGAGTTTTGTTTGCTTAATGAGTTTTTTTTTCTGCCAGTTGTAATTGGGCCAGTGCAGCAGCTACATGACTGGACCTGGGCCAGGTAACACTGGCAGATGTGCTGGGTTTTTTTATTATTTATTTTATTAAATTTTCTTATCCTTTTAAATACCAACCACAGATCCCCCTCTCCTCCCTCCTTCTGCACCCCAGCCTTCCCTGCTACAACACTGCCCCCATTCCCACCTCCTCCAAGGCAAGGTCTCCCATGGGGAGTCAGCAGAGCCTGGTACATTCAGTTGAGGCAGGTCCAAGACTTTCCTTCCTGTACCAAGGCTGTGCAAGGTGTCCCACTATAAGCACTGGGTTCCAAAAGCTGATCCCACTGTCTGGGGCACTGCCTGGGGCCCTCCTAAACAGTTCAAGCTAAACAACTGTCTCACCTATCCAGAGGGCCTAGACCAGTACCATGGGGGGGGGGGGTCCACAGCTATTGGTCCACAGTTCATGCATTTCCACTAGTTTGGCTGGCCGTCTTTGTACATTTTCCCATCATGATCTCTATGTCCCTTGCTAGTAGAATCTTTCCTCTCTCTCATCAATTGCACTCCTGGAGTTTGGCCTGGTGCATGGCCATGGATCTCTACATCTGCTTCCATCAGTCACTGGATGAAGGCTCTATGATGACAGGATATTCACCCATCTGATCACTAGAATAGGCCAGTTCAAGCACCTTCTCAACTATTGCCAGTAGTCTAAGGTGGGGTCATCCTTGTGGATGTCTGGAAACTTTCCTAGCACTCTGTTTCTCCCAATTATCATGATGTCTTCATTTATCATGGTATCTCTTTCCTTGCTCTCCCACTTTGTCCCTGTTCCAGCTTGAAACTCCCATTTCCCTATGTTCTCATCCCCCATTCCTTGCCCTCCATTACCCTCCCTCACCCACAGTTTGCTTATGTAGATCTCATCTATTTCTCCTTCGCTGGATGATCCATGATCCCTCCTAGGGTCCTCCTTGGTAGCTAGTCTCCCTAGAGCTGTGGGTTGCAGTCTGGTTATCCTTTGCTTTACATCTAGAATCCACTTATGAGTGAGTACATACCATGTTTGTACTTTTGAGTCTGGTCAAGACCCAGCTATACCACTTGGGCATATACCCAAGAAATGCTCAATCATACTCCAAGGACACATGCTCAACTATGTTCATAGCAGCATTATTCATAATACTAGAACCTGGAAAAAACCTAGATGCCCCTCAACTGAAGAATGGATAAAGAAAATGTGGCACATATACAGAATGAAGTACTACTCAGCAGTAAAAAAGCAATGATATCATGAAATTTGCAGGCAAATGGATAGAACTAGAAAATATCATATTGAGTGAGGTAACCCAGACTCAGGACAGATATGCTGTTTTATTGGGCCAGGGAAAGATATCTTCTGTCTTAGTCAGGGTTTCTATTGCTGCTAATAGATGTCATGACCATGGCAACTCTTATAAGGAAACATTTCATTGGGGCTAGCCTACAGTTCAGAGGCTTAGTCCATTATCAACATGGAGGGAAGCATAAAGGCACACAGGCAGACATGGTGCTGAAGAGGTAGCTGAGAATTCTACATTTGTATAGGCAGGCATCAGGAAAAGAGTAAGACACTGCCTAGCTTGAGCATCTGAGACCTCAAAGTCTACTCCCAGAGTGATACACTTCCTCTACCAAGGCCACACCTCATAATAGTGCCAATTCCTATAGGTCATTCCAACCAGTACAACTCCCAAATTACAGGTCTGGAGCTTGGCCTGTGGATATAGAGACAGCAGACTGTGGGGAAAAAAGATAGGAGAAGAAAGAAAGGTCTCACTAGTTAAATGTGGCTCACAAACAACACATGTTCAAAAGTCCTGGATCTGGAGCTAGGGTTACAGTTGTGTGGTTGACAACAGGTGAGGCCAAGGATAGGAAAGGGAAAAGGTGACTTATCCAGGAAAAATGACGATTGAGCAAAGAGGATTTAAGGGCTGTAAGTCTGTATCCAGGTCTGTTGGTATACAGATGAAGAGCAAATGAGGGAACATGTGACCGAGGGATGACACAACTTACTTGAAAAGGGCATCTCTGAACAAAGAGTACTCATGGGCCTCAGGTCTGGAGCTAGGCTTGTGGGTCATGTCTTTTAGATTTAATGAGGGATTCCATATTGAATAGCCACTTTTATGGGCTCAACTCAGTACCACTCAGCGAAGACAAAATAAAATGCCAAACCATAAAAGACATAAATATTCTTAAAATTAATTAAATCCCACTAAAATATCACCAGTAAAATTAAATAGGAAATGGAAAAACCAACATACAATGTCCTATAAAGTTAAAAATTGCTTGGGTAAATATGACAATAATAAAGTGGAGAGGATTGAATCCTAACTAGTATACCACCAAGGATGCTTGAAAATAGTCAAAAGAAGGAAATGAGGTAAAGAAGAAACAGAAAAAAGAGCAAGACATAAGAAAAAAAGAAGAAAAGAAAATATAATAAACATAAAAAGGCTTTCTAATAATGAAAAACTTCAAGAGCAAAATTGGATAGGTATCATAAAGAGGATAAAACATAAAATATAAGGGGACATTTGTGTTGTTTGAGGCATAGTTTCCTATAGCCCAGGCTAAAATGGATCCTATGGTGTTTTCAAGGATGAGTTTCAATTCCTGATTCTCCTCCCTATACCTCTCAAGGGCTGGTATCACAAATATTCAGCTGATTGCTTTTCCTTTAAATAATAGTATAATTTTAAATTATTATTTATAGTAGATAGAAACAAAATGAAAGCATATAACCCCCCCCCAAAAAAATGAAAGAAGCTAAATAAATGAAGTTAAAAATATATAGATGGATATTGAAATATTATATAAAAAATTAATAAATGCAGGAAGGGAAATAAAAATAATTATCATTTTCAAAATATTATAAAATAAAAATATGCCTAAAAGTATAGTTAAAAGAAAAAATAGAAAGCACATGAAAATAAAAGAAAGGAAGGAAGGAAGGAAGGAAGGAAGGAAGGAAGGAAGGAAGGAAGGAAGGAAGAAAGGAAGGGAGGGAGGGAGGGAAAAGGAAAGGAACAAAGAAAAGAAGGAAACCGGAGGAAAAAGTACAAAAAGAAGTAGTGGACTAACTTCTCTCTGATTCCTTGAACTCTTTAGACTGTCAGTCACATACATAGGTGGGGGTTTCCATCATGTTAATCTGTGAATTTTTGTATTTTTTGTTGTTTTGTTGACCCTGTGTATGTTAAATGTCTTATGTCTGGCTGAGGTGTCTTTTTTTGTAACTTCTCTTCTTTGGAGGTGGTTACACTTAGATTTACAGCCTGCTTATTGCGTAGCTCTTCTCATTCTTTAGAGAACCCTTTTTCTTTTTTTCTGGAGCTGAGTATCGAACCCAGGGCCTTGTGCTTGCTAGGCAAGCGCTCTACCACTGAGCTAAATCCCCAACCCCTCTTTAGAGAATCCTGATTGCACGCTCTGCAGTGGCTACTATTCTAGCTGCTATGGATCTTCCAAGTGCATTGGGAGTGTGGGGAGCAACCACAACACTACAGTTTGGGTCAGGGAAGTTATTTGAACTTGAAAGATATTCTAAAAAGTCTCTAAATAACAACCCCAAAGCCAGATGGCAGGTAGGTGGCTCCAGGGTTTGAATCCTTAGCTGGCCACCAGCTCAGGTCTATCAAAATCCATTGTTATTTTCAGTTGATGATATCTACTTCTGGCCACCTAGCTTAGTCCCTGTGTACTGCATTTTTCAGCTTATCAGCATGCTGCCCTAAGGCTCTCCACAATTGTCTCCCAGTCCTGTCTTCCAGTCCTAACTTTGTCTGCCAGAGGAGTCAAGAACTTTCCAAATCAGTGTATTGAGAATTGCTAGGGCTATGTGTGGTGGTATTCTAATTGTACTGAAATGTGATTTTGATTGTATGTTAATAAATAAAGTTGCTCGGTGGTCAGAGCTATTAGAGCCATAGCAAGAGTGTGGCGGTGGTGGTGCACGCCATTAATCCCATAGATCTCTGTGTGTTCAGGGATACAGCCAGCATTGGAGACACATGCCTTTAAGACCTGGAGGGCTGTACATTCAGACAGTGATGAGGCAGTCATGTGTTTGGGTTTACAACCAATGAAAAGGCAGAATGACTATGAAATGACTTACACACAGGGAAATAGCTCTCTTTCGGGAAGCCAGGACCACTGCAGGAGGAAGGGTGAGATTTTAGCTTTGAGCTCTGACCTCTTGGCTTTCTCTTTTACATTGGTTCTGTGTTTCTTATTTAATAAGACGGTTGGATACATCTACAGCTATGTACTTCTCCAGAGGGTAGGAGTATTGATGTCTTTGCAGAAGTGACACATAGTTTACCTTTTCATTGAGGCTTCTGCATCCATCTTCCCCTGCATCTCCTTCTCACAACCTCTAAAACACACAACAGGGAAGCACACAGAAGAAACTGTTCAGTTTGCATTTTTTTTATTTCTTTTGGTGTAATATCTGTCTTTCCCCTGAATTTAACATTGTTGTGTTATACTTTCATGTTTCTAAACATTTCTGTCTGAACAGATTATGTTCTGTCTTATACTTCTATTTAGCTGTGTCATATGAAAGCATCATCTTACCCCAAAGTCCTCTTGTGTTTTTTTTTTGTTTGTTTTGTTTTTGGTTTTGTTTTTTTTTTTTGTGTGTGTGTGTGTGTGTGTGTGTCTTTTTAAATGAAGGGATTGGTTCAGCTTCAGAATTTAGCTGAAAGCCTTGGAAAAATTCTGCAGGGCTCTGGGATTGGATGTGACTCAGCAAATACGTTTCCTCTTCCTCTTCCACATGCTCTTCCTTTTCCTCCTTTTTACTCCAACTGGGTATTTCACTTGCATGTATGTCTATGAAACACATGAATATCTAGTGCCCGCAGAGGCCAATAGGCATCTGATTTCTCTGGAACTAGAGTTACAGACAGTTGTGAACCACCATGTGGCATCTAGTGTTCTTAATTGCTGAGCCATCTCTCCAGTCCATACATACTCCATTATTAAAGAACCTGTCTGTTAGCTTTACAATGATGAATTGTAACTGCCCTAGCAGAAAAGAAGATGCTCTAAGGAGATACTACTTCTCTCAATCTGACAATCAGACTATTGAAACAACTGACGCTAAAGAAATAGTAATCTCCCCAGGAATTTTATGAAGGGGAAGGCAGAGCCAGAGGAAGAACTTGTTTTTCCCCACAGAAAGTTCTAACAACTAGTTTGACTAACTCACAGGATGAGAATGAAGGTTAATAAAGAAGAGTCAATGGTGGACAGAATCACATTCTTTCAGGTCTGCTTAGATATGTACATTTTGATTCTCCATTTAAATTTTTATCTCACATAAAGACTGAAAAGTTTTTGTAACCCAATAAGTGTCTCTGCTGGTGAAGCAATCCAAATTAGACCAAATGAGATCAAATTAGAAAAAGCCACAGTTTAATGGGTGAAGTGTTCTTAGGTGATTCTTTGGCCACTCCAAAAAGGAGACAGGGATGAGAGACCAAAAAACCATGTGTCTGTTTTCTGGGGTGCAGTTTAAATACCCTGTGGGAGTGGTGTGGTGGTAATCTAATTGTATTGAAATATTATTTTGATTTGTACTGAAATATTAATTTGATTGTATGTTAATAAATAAAGTTGTCTGGGGGTCAGAGCTATTAGAGCCATAGCAAGAGTGTGGCGGTGGTGGCACACGCCTTTAATCCCATAGATATCTGTGTGTTCAGGGTCAGAGCTATTAGAGCCATAGCAAGAGTGTGGCGGTGGTGGCACACGCCTTTAATCCCATAAGATCTCTGTGTGTTCAGGGATACAGCCAGCATTGGAGACATATGCCTTTAAGACCTAGGGGGCTGTACATTCAGACAGTGACGAGGCAGTCATGTGTTTGGGTTTACAACCAATGAGAAGGCAGAACAACATACTTTAAAAATACGAACCGAGAGGAAGTAGGTCTCTTTTCGCGAAGCTGGGACAGCAGGAGGAAGGGTGAGATTTTAGCTCTGAGCTCTGACCTCTCGGCTTTCTCTTTTACATTGTTTCTGTGTTTCTTATTTAATAAGACGGTTGGTTACATCTACATCTGGCGCCCAACGTGACAAGAATCCATTAAAAACTGCTTGGCTTGGCGGTAGGTCCGCTTTCCCGCAAGGGCGGCAGGCGGCCCGCGGCGGCAGCGGCGGCGGCGGCGGTGGCAGCGGCGGCACACGGCGGCCGGCGGCGATCGGCTTCTTAGTCCGAGCTGCTGGCGTCCTAGTCCGGGTAGCAACTTCTAGCCCGGGCCTAGGTCTGTGAGCAGCTTGCCTAAAGCCGGTGCTACAAACAACTCAGACCTGCCCTGCCGAACAGGGCCCTGCCTGTAAAGCCAACGCACGTGGTCGGAGCTTAAGGAAGCCAGACCCAAGCCTTGACTCGGCACAAGAGGGAACACGTGGCTGCATTTAAGCTTTAGCCGGCTATGCTTTCTTGTGCGTTCTCTCTTTTCTCTCTCTCTCTCTCTCTCTCTCTCTGGATTTACACCTGGGACACTAGGTGGCTGCTTTGAAAATCCCCTCGGATTTCTACTGTTCTACGCAGATTTGGTAAGTCATAATATATCAGATATTTTAAAGGAAACTATCTAAAAGAGAATTTTTTTCCACATTAAAAAACAAATGGGTTTTATGTGTACATTGGAAGAAAATTGGTTTTTGTTCGAAATTTTAGGCAGTCTGGCAATGGAACAACTATATAATATTAGTATTGGTGGAATTATGCACCTCATCACTATAATAATCCACATTTTAATATTTAAAAAGATAGTCAATTTAAGTGCCAGGATAACAGCGTTAGAAGAACTTGTTAAACCTGTAAAAATTCAGACAGAAGAAATTAACAGTGAAGTTGTTTCAAGTCGGGATCATAAGGTTGCAGAAAGAAAGCCTGTTTTCACACAGTCACCCTTAATTTATCCTGTAACAGTACAGCAGATGCCTGATCAAATGGCTACACAAAATACTTGGGCTCCAATTGAAATGTTGGATTTAAAAAGGTTTAAGGAGGCAATAGTATCTTATGGCATGCATTCTCCATATGTAAAGCAAATGTTAAACACTTGGTCAACATATAATAGGATAGTACCACAGGACTGGCGGGACCTCGCACAAGGTGTTCTGGAACCCAGCCAGAGACTTCAATTTCTGACTTGGTTTAAGGAGGAGGCTAAAAACATAGAAAAACAATGGAGGGATAAAGGAGTACAAGTTTGCCAGGATCAGCTTATGGGCGAAGGCCAATATGCTTCAGCACAAGCACAATGTTTATATGATGTCCAAACCCTAATTTTATGTCGAACGGCAGCCTTGAATGCATGGGACAAAGTTGAGGAACCAGGAAAAAAATCTGAGTCATTTACAAAGGTGAAGCAAGGCCCAAAAGAGTCTTTTACAGATTTTTTACAAAGACTGGCTTCAGCAGTAAAGAGAACGGTCTCGGATTCAGAAGCTGGTAAGGCAATAATTGAATCTTTGGCCTTTGAGAATGCGAATGCAGCATGCAAAAGAATAATCAGGCCATTAAGGGCAAGATCTGCACCTATGGAAGATTGGATTAGAGAAACAATTAATGTTGAAGCTGATGAGCATGATGATACATGGGTAGGAGAAGTAATTTCAAAAGGTTTGAGGAGTGTTAGATGTTTTGGATGTGGAAAGCAAGGACATTTGAAAAGGGACTGTAGACAGGTCATTTCCAGAAACAATGTTTCCTCAAGGAACAATGGCAACAGAATGCCCCTTCCTTCTGGAGTATGCAGAAGGTGTGGTAAGGGAAAACACTGGACCAACGAATGTAGATCAACAAAGGACAGACAGGGTAATCCTTTGCCTCAGTCTTCGGGAAACTCCCAGAGGGGCCTCAGGCAGGCCCCCAGTGCAAATCCAGTTCAAACCTTTCTGGCAGCCATAGAGGAAATGCCTGCTCTGGAGAGCGATTAAATAACCAAATGCCTATTGGAATAAATCATGCTGGTCAGAATGATGAAACAGAGAGAATAGAAAATTCAGGAGAAAACATAAAGAAAATTTTTTGGCAAACTTCTATTAATGAACAAAGACCAAAATTAACGATAAAAATAAATGGTGTTTTGTTGTCTGGTCTGGTAGACACAGGTGCGGACGTTACCATAATTGCACCAGAATTTTGGCATCCAACTTGGCCTCTTCAGGAGGTAAACGTTCAACTGTTAGGAATTGGGACATTATCTCAGGTGAAACAGAGTGCAAGATGGCTCGAATGTATAGGTCCAGAAGGACAGAGAGGAAAATTAAAACCATATGTGGCTAACATAACTATGAACCTGTGGGGTCGAGACTTGTTGCAACAATGGAATACTCAGATTAACATCCCTCCAATCTCAGAAACAAATCATAAACTAGCACATGTTACTGAGAGAAATATTAGAAGATATTGTTCTAATGAGTGGTCACCAGCCATCCATATTATACAAGAACAGGGCACAATAACTGATGATCTTCCAAAGACACCAACAGCTCTACCTTTAAAATGGTTAACAGACAAGCCTGTATGGGTCCAGCAATGGCCTTTAACAACAGAGAAACTCCAGGCTTTAGAAGAGCTGGTAGAAGAACAGTTAAATGCTCAGCATATTGAAGAATCAACCAGCCCTTGGAATTCTCCTGTATTTGTTATTAAAAAGAAATCTGGTAAATGGAGAATGGTAACAGACCTTAGAGCAATTAACAAAGTAATTCAGCCGATGGGCTCTCTACAATCTGGGATGCCTTTGCCTACTCTGTTACCAAAAGGATGGCCTCTCATAGTTATTGATTTAAAAGACTGTTTCTTTTCAATACCCTTACAAGAAAAAGACAGAGAAAGATTTGCTTTTACAGTGCCTACTTATAATAATTCTCAACCGGTTAAAAGATTTCAATGGAGGGTCCTCCCACAGGGAATGTTGAATAGCCCAACTCTGTGCCAATATTTTGTACAACAGCCATTGGAAGTGATACGTAAAAAATTTCCTAAATCTATAATTTATCATTATATGGACGATATTTTACTAGCTGACTCAAATGCAGATACTTTAGAAATAATGTTTGAAGAAGTAAAGAAAATTTTGCCTCGCTGGGGATTACAAATTGCTCCTGAAAAGATACAAAGAGGAGATTCTATTAATTATTTAGGATATAAAATAGAGCTACAAAAAATTAGACCCCAAAAGGTGCAAATTCGGAGAGATAGACTACAGACTCTTAATGACTTTCAAAGATTATTTGGAGATATTTCTCATCTACGAACTATTGTTGGGGTAAAAAATGATGAACTGACTAATTTGTTCAAAACCTTAGAAGGTGACAAGGACTTAAATAGTCCAAGAGAATTATCACCTGAAGCTGAGAAAGAATTAGCCTTGGTAGAAAAGAAAGTGCATGAAGGACACGTGAATCGTATTGATCCAAAGCTGGATTGCATTTTGGTTATCTTACCTTCTAGGCGTTCTCCTACTGGAATATTAATGCAGAGGGAAGATATTATATTGGAATGGATATTTTTACCAAATAAACCAAATAAAAAATTAAAAACTTATGTGGAAAAAATCTCTGACTTGATTTACAAAGGAAAAATGAGACTTCGTCAATTAGCAGGCATAGACCCAGCAGAAATTGTCGTACCATTAACTAAGGAGGACATTGAAAAATTGTGGACAGAAAGTGAACCTTGGCAAAGAGCTTGCAGTAATTTTTTGGGAGAAATTAACAGCAAATATCCCAAAAGCAATAGAATTGATCTTATAAAGAGAGCTGAATGGATCTTGCCTCGAATTGTACGGCAAAAGCCCATATCTGGAGTTTGTACATTTTATACAGATGCCAACAAAGAAGGAAAGGCAGGTTACAAATCAGAAAATTTAAGTAAAGTGGTTCAAAGTCCGTATAATTCAGTGCAAAAATCAGAATTGTATGCTATTCTGTTGGTATTAATGGATTTTTCAGAACCTCTCAACATAGTAACTGACTCTCAGTATGCTGAAAGAGTGGTGTTACATATTGAGACTGCAGAATTTATCCCTGATGCTTCAGAATTAACTTCACTATTTATTCAATTACAAGATACAATCAGGAAAAGGAATCATCCTTTATATATAACTCACATTCGATCCCATACTGGTCTGCCAGGCCCTCTAGCACAAGGCAATGAAGAGATTGATAAATTATTGATAGGAAATGTGCTGGAGGCCTCAGAATTTCATAAAAAACATCACGTTAATAGTAAAGGTTTAAAAAAGGATTTTTCCATAACCTGGCAACAAGCCAAAGAAATAGTAAAGAAATGTCCTACTTGTTCCTTCTACAATCAGACGCCATTACCAGCAGGATGTAACCCAAAGGGTACTCAGAGAAATGAAATCTGGCAGATGGACGTGTTTCACTTTGCAGAATTTGGAAAATTGAAATATGTACACCACACTATCGATACTTATTCAGGATTTCAATGGGCAACTGCTTTGAGTTCTGAAAAAGCTGATTCTGTAATCACTCATTTGCTAGAAGTTATGGCCATCATGGGTATACCTGCACAAATCAAAACTGACAATGCTCCATCATATGTCTCTGTTAAAATGAAACAGTTTTTTGCTTATTACAATATAAAGCATATTACAGGCATACCACATAATCCTACAGGTCAAGCAGTTATAGAAAGATCAAACAGAACTCTAAAGGATATGCTAAATAAACAGAAATGGGTAACAAAAACCCCCAGAAATAGACTGCATAATGCTCTTCTAAGTTTGAATTTTCTGAATGCCAATGAGAAAGGAACAACAGCTGCAGAGAGACATTGGATAATAGAAAAAACTACAGAATTAAATCAGCCTATATACTTTAAGGATGTGCTGACCTCAGAATGGAAACCAGGGTATGTATTACATTGGGGACGTGGTTTTGCTTTTGTTTCTACAGGAGAAGATAAGCTGTGGGTACCATCAAAATTGATAAAGGTTCGATTTGAACAAGAGAGACCTCTTAATTAGAGGAGGTGATAGTTCATCAACCAGCATGAACATCCAATTTAAACTAACTTGTATCAATAAAACATGCCTTTTCATTTAATCAGATAATAACTTGTCAAAAGGAAACATCCCCAAAATTAGTCTTGGGGAAAGGTTTTTGTTTTTGTCTTTTAGGAGAATGAAGGTTAAGGAATCTGAAGAACACTGGACAAATGAGACAACTGAAGAAAAGGGACAAATCATCTATCCCAAGAAACAGAGTGAAACGGTGTATGGGTATATTATCTAAAAAAATTTTATGTCTTCCTAAATGTTTGTTTCTGCTTTTCTCTAAAGATTTAACACTCTTGGTTTTCTAATAGTCCCAGTTCAATTAAAATTTAAAGCTGACTTTGGAGTTGGAGAATGGCTCTCTCCTTCTTTAAAATCAAGCATGTTGTTAAAAGGAAAATGCAAACTCCCTGTATCATGCCAGAATAAGAGCCATCTTCTGCTATGGTACAGGACAAAAGCAAAATTAATTAAGGGACTATTCTATTACTAATCTCAACTCTGATTCTATTCTGATTCTTTAAACTTTTCTCAAAGTATAAATTTTATATCAAAATTTACAAGATTAATATATATATATATACATTTTAAACTTTATTAAGATATGAATGGTCACATAGAGTACTAACTAATTCTAGAAAAAAGGCTAGCTGCATATATATGTTTTTGTGTTCGAGTCTCTTATCAGTTTTCTGCAGGAAATCACGGCCTGGCCTAACATCAACTGAAGTCTCCAGAAAGAAGATGGGGCCCCACAACAACAACAATTCCACGTGGACAATAATAATATCATTAAGCTGACAAACATCATCCACAGATCAGCTTTGAACTACAAGGTGCTCAGAGCAAATTTTGAGATGACTAGCTGAGATGATCCAGTCTCAAAGACTACTTGAATAAGGACTTGAGATAAACCCTGAACTTTGGCATTATACACAGACTGGATAGTGAAGGATATAGTTACCTCTCTTAGAATTTGACAATTAACCTAAAATTTTTCTTTCAGGATAAAGAAAACTTCGCCCATACCCAGCAGGAAGCAATTTTAAGAATACGACGCCCACATTCCCAAAGAGGTGGTGTGGGGCAGGTGGTTTTTTGGTCTTTTTAATGGGTTTTGGGTCTGGGATAATTTTCAGTATTTAGGGGGGTTGGTTACAAGTTATTGTCAAGGGTTAGGAAAAAGGCTAAGCAAAGGAGATTAGATTTAAAGTTCTTGTTTAAAAAAAAAAAAAGAGAAAGAAAGAAAAGAAAAAGACAATTACTAGTTTTAAATACTTTACATTGGATTGAATTGTTTTATATTGTACACAAATTTGAAACTGATATTGTTAGAAAATGCTATATGTATATTTCTAATTGTATTTATTCCATCCATTTAACAATGTAATGCAAATTTCTGATCCTTGAATGTTATTATTATCAACTATTAGGATATAAAGAAATGAAAGCTAGTAGTTAGACATTATCATAGAACTTGTAGTCATATTAGATATGTTTTAAAAATTGAGCAGAGATGTTTTAGACAGGTCATCTTCAAACCCTTCAGAGATCTACAGAATATGGCATTTAAAATGTTTTAATAACTTAGAAAATTTTTCTTTTTTGAGACATGTCGGCTCCTGGCAGTACCAATCTACTTTAGAGAAAATATGGGCATTGAAGAAACTGCATATGGAGTCAACTTTCATTCTGGCAAAAGTTAGCCACTGGACAACAAAGTATCCTCGAATCAACAGGACAAAATGGACAGACAGATCACGAAACAAGGGACTACTGATTCTTGCCAAAACAAGTGTGGTTATGGCTTTATCAAAAGGCATCTTCTGAGGCCAGGACAATATGGCCCCATCCCTGAAGTGGCCTTCGCATCCGGAAAAGGTACGGTGCCCTTTTCTTCGAAGGCAGCTTAACAGGCAGAGGGCCGATGGATTCTGTTGTACAATGGAACAGCAGCTGAAAGCTCATGCCTCTCAAAAGTAGACTGGCATTTAATAGAGGGATGTGGAGAAGAAGGGGATGCTGAGATGAAGCCATATATACACAGCCAAGAAGAATGGACAGCTGAATTAAAAAACTGTCAACAATTTCCAGAATTTAAAATCCTGAATCATGACAGGACACTAGTGGAATTCAGGTGTTTCTGGTACGTGGACTGCTCTCACCCAATGTGAGGTTGAACTGTTGACCTTGTGTACATCCTACTTCACAAATGAGTCTGTCAGATACACTAAGCCTATAGGCTGAAGATGATGCCCCAACACTGCGGAGAAACCTCAGGTGACTGCCCAGGCAGCTGGCTGTTTCTGTCAACTCACAAAATTTTTTGGAAGTTGCTTGCATGCACTTCCTGTTTTTATTTTTGTTAGCTACTATTATTCCCTTCTTGAGTCTCTGAGGGAGTTGAAGATTAGTTAGTTATGGTTGAAGATTAGTTAGTTATAGTTGAAAATTAATTAGGATAGAAAGTGCATTAGATACATCTTGGATTTACCAAAATAGGATAGATAATGGAATTATTTTCTCTGATTTGTCAAATACCTGTTTAGGTATTTATTACTTGTATATATTGTATATAGTTATTGTACTTTTGTATATAGTTTTTCTTTTGTTAGTCATAACCTTTTGCTTTTTTTCTTTTTATTAAAATAGAAAAGGGGAAATGTGGTGGTAATCTAATTGTATTGAAATATTATTTTGATTTGTACTGAAATATTAATTTGATTGTATGTTAATAAATAAAGTTGTCTGGGGGTCAGAGCTATTAGAGCCATAGCAAGAGTGTGGCGGTGGTGGCACACGCCTTTAATCCCATAGATATCTGTGTGTTCAGGGTCAGAGCTATTAGAGCCATAGCAAGAGTGTGGCGGTGGTGGCACACGCCTTTAATCCCATAAGATCTCTGTGTGTTCAGGGATACAGCCAGCATTGGAGACATATGCCTTTAAGACCTAGGGGGCTGTACATTCAGACAGTGACGAGGCAGTCATGTGTTTGGGTTTACAACCAATGAGAAGGCAGAACAACATACTTTAAAAATACGAACCGAGAGGAAGTAGGTCTCTTTTCGCGAAGCTGGGACAGCAGGAGGAAGGGTGAGATTTTAGCTCTGAGCTCTGACCTCTCGGCTTTCTCTTTTACATTGTTTCTGTGTTTCTTATTTAATAAGACGGTTGGTTACATCTACAGAGTGGTCTTGAGCATTTCTGGGGGAGGAGTCATGTTTGGCAGGACTTTCTGAGGGGCAGACTCTGGGCAGAGAGGTGGGGTTTCCACCAGAACATTCCAGACTCTTTGGGTGTATGGATGCCAGGGTGCCTGGGGCTGAAGTGGAGCATCCACCAGAACAAAGGCCACTGAAGATGGACTTGGGGGATTTGCTAGTGATCTCTTTGTTCCTCTTCCCAATGTGTCCATATCAAATAAATCTCTTTTTTCTATTTTCTACTATTAATTTGACTCATTTTGTTGTATTATTGATAATGACTGGCTGAACCTGACTTCAGGCACACATCTAAATTCAATAACAATATAAATAACATTTTACAATATGCTTTTCTATATAGGTTATATACAACTTAGATAGTTTACTTTCAGAAGGTTTTAAATTAGAATCTACATATAATTTTTATTTATATTAGAATAACTGTTTTAAGTAATATGTCTTAAATAAATACAAAAGATTGAAAGACAAGATTCGGACACAGAAGGTAGTGGATATACTGGTAACCTAAGAACTCACCAAGTAAAGTACTTAAGACACAGAATTGAATTCTAGAAGGAACAATGGATTATGCCACATAAAACCTCAAAAATCTGAGCTCCCATGTGATCCCATAGACCTTTCATACATAAATTTTCTCATTTCTCATACTGTGTTTACTTACTTATGAACCTATCTTTCTCTTCCCTTAATTGTGAGTTTCCATAGGATGGAAGTCAAGCTTTTGTATCTTGAGTGCCCAAAATCAAAATTTTAGTTATAAAATGGCTGTTGAGTGAATTTTTATTGCTCTGTATTTCTGTTATTCTGTCTTGTAACAACTATATAGCATTTCTTTCACGTGCTTTTGAATATTCAGTGATCCCAACAAGATAATTCAGGTTATTCCAAAGTATTAAGAACATCTCTGCAGGAAACCTCTGGGAATCCACAAGGATGACCCCAACTAAGACTCCTAGCAATGGTGGAGAGGGTGTCTGAACTGGCCTTCTCCTATAACCGGATTGGTGACTATCCTAATCGTCCTCCGAGAGCCTTCATCCAGTAATCGATGGAAATAAATGCAGAGATCCACAGCCAAGCCCTGGGAAGAACTCTGGGAATCCTGTTAAAGATGGGAAGGAAGGATTATAGGAGCCCGGGGGTCAAGGTCATCACAAGGGAACCCACAGAAACAACTAACTTGGGCTCATAGGAGTTCACAGATTCTGGACCCACAGCTAGGGACCCACATAGGACCTACCTAGGCCCTCTACATATATGTGACAGTTGTGTAGCTTGGTCTGTTTGTAAGGCTCCTAGCAGTAAGATCAAGGCCTGTTCCTAATGCTTGAGCTGGATTTGGGGAACTTATTCCCCATACTGGGTTGCTTTGTCCAGATTTGATATTGGGAAAAAGCTTAGTCCTACCTCAACTTGATATGCCATAGTTTGTTGACACCCATGGGAGACTTGCCAATATCTGAATGGAGACAGAGGAGGAGTGGATGGAGGGGGCCGGAGGGTGGATTTGGGGGAGGGAACAGGAGAAGAGGGAAAGGAAACTGTAGTTGGGATGAAAATTAAATGAAAAAATAATTAATGATAACATAAAAAGAACATCTCTCAAAAGAATCTGAAGAACAATGCTTACAGATATTGAGTTTGAGTAATTAGTAAATAAACAAGGTACACATGCCTTGGAGAAAGGAGACAAACGGTTAATACTCTGAAATTTCTTTCATTAGAATCTTGAGTTCTACCATAACAGATTCCATACTGTTGTCAAATTTTTTAATTGTCAATTTTAAATATTTCAGCTCAACCTAGTGCTATAGGAAGCAGTAACTCTGGTTTGTTTATATGTTGATATTTTCAAATTCACTACTTGACTCAGACATGTACAGAAATGTTATCAGAAAATAAAACACTATTATCACCATTATAAAAAATCAGAAGATAATGAATCACGTTTAAGCAAATATTTATTTTTCATGTTATCCGATACTCTGTCTCAAGTATATTAGAAGTAATATTAAATTTCACTGGGTACTCAAAGTATCATTGCACAGTTTATTGACATTATAAAGAAGGTATTTTGATTCCTTTGACAGAAAAGCAACAATATATTTCTTAGTAAAAAATAAACCACAGCCTATATCCCTGACATTCACTTTAATGTCATAATATACTTTTTCCTGCATACATTCTATAATATGCTTCTGGTGAAGCTCCAGAAATGAGGTTCATCTGTGAGTACAATGAGTACCTTATTGAAGGCCATTTGACATTTTTAATACAACACTTATATGGTGGAAAACTTTCATGACAGGCATCTGAGTTATGCATAAAAAAATCAATACTCTGAAAGGGCATGTTGATTTTTAACTTAAATTCAATAATGAACATTTATAATATATAAATATCTTTTGGCAATAGCTTTGTAAAAAAAGATATGCATACTGATATAGAACAGCAAAAAGTTAATTCTATTAAAATGAAATGTCTTTCTTGGCAATTAATTTTTAAAATTAATCATCAGCACAGTATTAATTACTGAAAACTGATAGCTGTTTTAGCAGCCTAAGGTGCATAGTGAATAAACATAAAATAGTAATTGAAGGGATTCTGTACTCTGAGGAAAGATGAGCATGGGTTTGAATCTAGCCATTGCTTTTAGTAGCTGTATTGCCTTGTGTAACTTACTGACTTCTATTTTTTTTATCAAAAAATGAGAAACAATACATTATGTTGTTATAAAAAGTGAGATTATGAGTCCAATTTGTTGGGCCCATGTCTAGATTAGTAAACAGTCAATAAATTGTTTGTATTCCAATAAAATGCCACAGATGTTTTAAAAACAGTTTTTATGATTTTGATAGTTTGGTCACACTGAAGACTTAAAAGCTGTTGAAAGCATTCGGTTGGCATTATAGACATTCATTGACATTATAGAGCAGCAATAACATGAAACTACAATTGTCTGTTCTTGAAGATAATACAAATTGTAAACTATGCTAAAATCCTAAGAATTATTTACATATGACAAAGATATAATTTGCACTTGTGAGAACAATTCTGGCTTCAATTAGCTCTTGATCAGCTTCTAAATCAGCATGTATTTCACTTTTTATTAAAAATGAAAATTGTTCATTTGGCATTAATTGAAACTGTGAGAGTTTAAACAGACACAGTAACAATAAAAATGGTAATTAAATGGCAGCTACTTTAATATTCAATGTTTTACATCTTGGAAGGTGGGACAAAAAAGCAACAAGGATCATATCTCACTGAAAACAGGCCAACATCCAAGACCAGTCCTGCCATTTTAGTTTCATAGCTTGCCAAAAGCTGTTAGAGAAAAAGAATGACTTGCAACATATTGCTAATTGTAACAATGATAGCTAGTTGTTCCTGGTACATTCAATAAGTGATTCTCATAAATATAAATAAAACAATGTGTTCATGAATACATTTTATAACAACACCATTAAAGAGCAGCATGGCCTCATTAAAGAAAAAAAAGATATGTCATTTTTGAATAGGTATTACCTATAGCTGACTGTGTTCTTAGAGCTTGCTTAAATATGTTCTTTATTATTGTTTTTAAACAGCAACTCATATAATCCCAGTTTGACCTGGAGCTCACTGTGTTGTATTATGACCTTGAACTTCTAATCTTTCTGCTTCAACATCCCAAATTCTGGGATGACTCAGTCATGCACTTACACATCCAGCTTACATGTTGTCGGGGGGATAAATCCAGGAACTCAAGCTTGTGAGGCATGCATTCTATCAGCTGACATTACTTTTATTTTTTTATTTGGCAAATTGAAGAAGAAAAAAGAAACAGTATACAATATAGGTAATTTCTGTTTCATCATCAAGTATCAATTTATGAACCTCTTAGATTCTGAAGTACATGAATGTTTAATAACAATCCCATATAATGCATGATATATTAATCAGAAGAGAAGTAAAATTACTGAAATGACTACTTTATTTACTATGTGGAAACTAAACAAAGCAGTTTATTTCTAGACAAGGTAATTCAGGTTATTCTAAATTGATGATCAATGTTGGAAATCGTTCCTTCTGGCTGC
The DNA here is from genome assembly GCF_049852395.1 of Peromyscus maniculatus bairdii. Lineage (NCBI taxonomy): Eukaryota > Metazoa > Chordata > Mammalia > Rodentia > Cricetidae > Peromyscus > Peromyscus maniculatus. The sequence goes on along the minus strand of NC_134875.1, from coordinate 71,869,828 downwards.
CCTCTGATCTTTAGCTCACAGCAGTTTTTTATGTGCAGGCAGTCTGCATGCAACTTGGTGTTACAAGATTTTATCTCTTTTCTTTCTCTTTCCTTTTCTGCAACTGAAGTCTTATTTGATCCCTTTCTTCTGCTCTTTTACTTAGAAACACAAAATCTCTAAACTGGAAAGTGACTAGCAGCTATTAAATATGATCACCAGTAAAGTGTGCATGCAAGCTTAGTTTATTCAGTGTCAAGCTATTATCATATAGCAGTAACAAGCACTGTTCTGTACAGGGAATAAAGCAAGGTGACTACATTTTACAGACAGAAGAAAGAGGAAAGAGCTATCTAACTTGATGTTACAATGCACAGAGCTAACTTCCCATGGGAGTATTCTTTTGTCATTGTTTTCAACAATCTGCAATTTGAGATTTTGACTAGACATAAACTTGATGATAATGTAAGTTATTTAAATGCTGTTGGAAGTCTTTGTTTCCTTGTCAGAAGTTGCAGTCTATTATGGCCTGGCAGCTTTTTCCAAAATCTCAATGACATGGAGACTCCCTCCTTCCCCAGTGAAACTTCCTGCTCCCTATCTGTCCTTATCCAGAGAATGTCTCTGGGTCTGGAGGACTGACCTTATCTGAAAACTGTCTCTAAGCCAGATTTCTGATTTATCTTTAGCTTGACCCTTGGCACAGATCCCTGCTGAGAAGACTTGTGCTAGGAGCTCTGCTATAGGACCCTACTGCCACATTTGAAGCCTTATGGTAGGAGTATGCCACTTAATGCAAATTAAGGTTTATTCCCAGTTTCTCCAATCCTATATATTGCTTATACTCTGGAATAAAGTTGAGCTGATTCACCAAAGTCTGTCTCAGGGAGAGCTGTCTCCATCATGTTCATGGGCCATATAAGGATCTCTGTCATCACTGATAGCCAATGGACTGCAAAGACAAAGAGGACCCCCCAAAAATATTATTGCTTTTAATTCATTCATTTTTTCAACTCATTAGATAGAACTAATATCATTTACATAGTAATAGAGGAGAATGGTACATAATGGACAAAACAGACACCAAACATGTTTCCTGCAGCCAGTGACCATAGTCTTGCAAAGAAGGAAAATTTATCAGGATACACATAATAGTTAATGCAAAATTAAGCCTAAAAAGAATATAAAGAAGTAGTTTTCAACCTCCATAATGCTGTGTAATTTTGTTTATGTTATGAATCATAAAGGTCATATCTGATATGCAGGATATCTGATATACCACCTTAAAAGGGCTCATGACCCACAGCTTTAGAACCACTGCTATAAAGGTTTCACTATGCCTATGAACTTATACGGGAAAGTAGATTCTAACATACGAAGGGATATAGTGTGAATTCTAATTGGTCTTAATAATAAAAAACTGGAGTCAGATATTAGGGTAAATGATGAAAGATCAGAAAAGCAGAGCAGCCAGCCACTAAAAAGACTTACCTCTAGGAATCTTCAGACTGAAAGGGCCAAGTTCCTGTCTCCACCAGCCATATCACTTCCTGTTTCCTCCTCTCAAGTACTGGGATTAAAGGTGTGTGCCACGACTGCCTGGCCTCTAGTGGCTAGCTCCACACTCTGATCTCTAGGCAAGCTTTATTTGTTAGAACACAAACAAAAATATCACATTCCCCCTTTTTTGTCTAAGATAAAAAAACCTCATAACTAATGTAAGAAAAACTATATACAATAAGTACAATAACTATACATAATATATACAGGTAATAAATACATCAACAATGACTAGTCCATTAACAAATTCAGAGAAAATACTCCATATCTATGCTATCTTGGTGAATCCAAATGGTTGTACCTAGTTCACTTTCTATTCTAACTTGTATTGCCAAAACTATCTTTTAATATCTCTCAACCTTATACAGTTTACCTCTTTAGTGAAATTCTTTTCTGAATTTGGTAACAAGGAAAACTATAACTATAAAGTCTTCAACTCCATCAGAGACCTGAGAAAAAAATAATATTAACTGAGTAAGCAGGAAGCACAAGCAAGTGACTTCCAAAAAATGTGAAAGATAACAGAAACAGCTGCTGCCTGGACAGTCATCCAAGGTTCCTTTGCAATGTTGGGGCATCGGTCTTTGACCTATAGGCCTAGCATATCTGACAAACTTACCTGTGAAGCAGAATATTTGAAAGCCTGTCCCACCTTGCCTTGGCAAAATTCAACATTCACTTTGTTTTCTGTCCTGCTTGTCCAATTTGGAGAGCATACTGTCAGCAGTTGAGGCAAGGGTATTTTCTTGCCCATTGGCATACTTTTGTCACAAAGAAAATAAATTCCATGTGGAGTTTCTTTGATGCCCATCATCTTCTCCAAAGTAGATTGATACTTCCAAGAGCAGACATGTCTCATTGTGATTAAAAAAAATCTGGTGTTTGAAGATGACTTGTATATCTAAAATATGTCTCTGTTTGACCTTGAAAACATATCTAATGTGACTACAAGTTCTATTGTAATAGGTTACTAATTACTAACCTGAATTTCCTTATTACCTTAAGTAGTTGGTAATAATAACTTTCAAGGACTAGAAATCTGCATAACATTGTTAAATGAGTTACATAGGTACTCATAGGTACCTTGAACAAGATTAGAAATGTATGTACAGTATGTTCTAACAAAAATAATATCAACTTTGTATTAATATACAAAGATCCATGTCAATGTAAAGTATTTAAAATACATAGTTACTTTTTAAAAGTAGATTAAATAATCAACCCCTTTATCCTTATCATGTCTATATCTCCCTTTTTTCTTTTCAGAGTAGATTCAATAATCTACCCTTTTATCTGATAATGTCTATATTTCTCTAAATCTAATCTCCTTTGTTCATCTTTTTTCCTGACTATTACCAATAACAACTTGTAACCAATCCCCCTAAACAATGACAGACATCCGTAACCCATTGAATGACCAGAAACCACCCACCCCACCTCTTGGGAATGTGGGAGCCATGTTCTTAAGTTCACTTCCTACTGTCTGGGTGTAATAGCATCTTTAGGGTATCCTGAAAAGAAAAATTTGGATTAATTTTCAAGTCCTAGGAGAAGTAGCTATATCACATGTTGTCCAGTCTCTGCCTAATGTGAAATTGCAGGGCTTCTCTCAATTCCTGGCTATAGTAGTCTATGAGGCTGGATCATCTCAGCTAGCCAACTCCTAATTGTCCTGAGAGTTTATAGTCCAAAGCCAATCTTTAGGTGGTGTTGTCAGCTTAGTGGTGGTATCATAATCAATGTAGAATCATCATTGTGGGGGCCCATCATTGCTGTGGGATGTTCTGTAGGTCCTGTGGGAGCCCATTCTCAGGTTCTTTGTGGCGTTACCCTGCAGGTCCGTATAGAGGATGATTAGGACCATGGGCCTGAGTGCAGGTGTTTGAGATGGTCTGCACTTGGCTGTGCTGGGGGATGGTCTGTATGTCAAGTTGCTCTGATTGGTTAATAAATAAAACCTGATCGGCCGTGGCTAGGCAGGATAAAAGGACAGAAAGGCAGAAGGAGACGCTGCAGCCGCCGCAATGACCAGAGACGCTGCAGCCGCCGCAATGACCAGAGACGCTGCAGCCGCCGCCATGACCAGAGACACTGCAGCCGCCGCCATGACCAGCAGCATGTGAAGACGCCAGTAAGCCACCAGCCACATGGCAAGGTATAGATGTATGGAAATGGATCAATTTAAGATAAAAGCACAGTTAGCAAGATAAGGACAGTTGGCAAGAGGCCTGCCACGGCCATATAGTTTGCAAGCAATATAAGTGTCTGTGTTTATTTGGTTGGGTCTGAGCGCCTGTGGGACTGGCGGGTGACAAAGACTTGTCCTGACTGTGGGCAAGGCGAAAAAAATCAAGCTACACATCATCATTTGAAGACTTCAAAGGTCACTGTTAGGTGTGGTCATGGTTCATTGCAGAAAACATAAACATTTTAAATGTCATACGCACCAGATCTTAAAGAATTTAAAGGATCAATGTTTGTTATGTACATCTAGAGTACAAAAACTTAATTTGTAGTTACCTGAAAGAGACTCAAACCTGATATCACATACAGGAAGCTATATAAATTTTTTATAGAATTAATTAGTATCCTCTATGACCATTAATATCATGACAAAAAGTTTAAAATATATATTAATCTTATAAGTTTTGAGATACTATTCACACTTTATGAAAAAGTTTAAAGGGTCAAAATAAAACCAAAAATCATGAAATTAGTTGTAATAAAATAGTCCCTTAATTTTTGTTTTTCTTCTGTCCCATATCAGATGGCTTTTCTGACATGAGACAGAGATTTTGGATTTTACTTTAACAAGCATGCTTAGGTTTATAGAAGGAAAAAGCCATATTCCAAATCCAAAGCAAGCTTCAATTTTTAGTTAGACTAGGACTACAAAAAGACCATTTGTGCTATATGCCTGTAGAGAACAGCAGAAATGAACATTTAGGAACATTAATGAAATTTTATCTGTTGGAAATGTGATATACCAATAGGCCAATTTACTCTTTTTCTTGGACATTTTTTTTTCCTGGATGATTTGTACTTTTTTCTTCACATGTCTTATTAGTCCAGTGGTCTTCAGATTCCTTATTTGGATGCCTTCATTCTCCTGAAAGACAAAAACAAAACCCTTCCCCAACCCAAATTTTGGGGAGGGTCCCTTTTGGCAAGTTATACCTGATCAAATGAAAAGCATTTGTTAGTTTTATAGGTTAGTTTAGATTAAGTTGCCATGTTATTTGATGAACTCTCATCTCTTCTAATAAAGATATTTGTCATCTAATCTTTAGCTAATCTTTATCAATTTTGATTTATGGTTTCTCCTTAATTTTTTTCTCTCTTCTATAGCTATTCTATAATTCAAAACAGTATGGTTTCTTACAATAGGCATTAGGTTATTTCATTGCTCTGGGAAGGACTATCTTCCACAATGAAAGAAAATGACTGAACCTAATTTGACATGGGGGCCTCCAAGAGGCCCCTCAAGGCATTTCCCGATGGCAAAGGATTACCTTGACTGTCCCTTGTTGATCTGCATTTATTAGTCCAATGCCTGCCTTTGCCACAGGGTCTGCATAATCCAAAAGGGAGGGGCATTCTGTTGGGATTATTTTTAGCAAAAAACATTGTTTCCAGGAATGCCCTATTTATAATCTCTTTTTAGGTGACCTTTGTTTACTGTAAAGTTGAAACACTTTACATTTTGATTTTTCTTCAAACCTCTGGAAATCAACTCTCCTATACAAGCATCATCATGGTTATGAAATTCAATATTGACTGTATCTTGGATCTGTTCCTCTAAGGGTGCTGATCTTGCTTTTAATGGATTAATTGCTATTTTTCATTGTGAATTATCATTTTCAAAGAAATTCAGTTGTTATTTGTCTGGCTTCTGAATTTGGTATCATTCTATTTACTATTGAAGTTAATCTTTGCAAGAAATCAGTGACAGATTCTTTTGGGCCCTGTGTAACTTTAGTAAATGACTCAATTTTCTTTCCTACTTCTTCAATTCTGCCCAAGCATTCAAAGCTGCTACAAGGCATAAAGCCAGGGTGTTGTCATCATATAGAGATTGCCTTTGTCCATTAGCATAATCTCCCTCTTCAAGAAGTTGGTCTTGGGAGATTGCCATACCTCTAGCTCTACTTCATTGTTTAATGATCTTAGCCTCATCTTTCCACTAGGTCCTCCATTGTAATTGAGAATCAGCCTCCAAGACTGACCAAATATCTCCAGTCTTGAGGGATAATTCTAATACAAATTGACCATTAGTTTAACATCTTCACAAAAGGTTAACGCATACCACATGAAGCCATTGCTTCCTTGAATCATCTTAAATATAACATTTCTACAGGAGGCCATTCAGCTCTTTCACAGCATTGAGAATACCTATCATTTGGTAGTTTATGTAAAGTTACTGTATAAATTAATGTTGGCTGTTTGAAAACCTTATGCTGTCCCTCTCTAAACTTATAATGCAATGTTGAGATTGGTTTTCCTTTAAATTCCTCCATCTGGGTCTGAATATCTCTATGATCTGTTTCAATAAGTTTTTCTACAACTTTTATCTTGGCACTCACATTAACCAACGTTTTAGTGACAAAACAAAAAATTATCAAACAGATAATATTTATAATTGGCATTACATAAATACCATCTAAGTTAACTATAATCTTATTTAGTTGTTCCATTTTAAAACTGTCAAGCTTATTATCATACAGAAACCTAACTCCCTTCATTGTAATTGTCTTTCCCATTTTTTAATCTGGGGAAAAAACTTTCTTTTAACTAATTCCTCCTTTAAAAATTCTCAATTGTCTCACAAATTCTGCCAATGATGATAATTCAGGGCAGCTACCTAGTTTGGCAGTAGCCCCAAGGACGGGGTCCAGGTGAAGCCCACAACACACCATGAGAGAAGAAGCTAAAGAGCCAGCCCTCTGCATGAGGGGGTGGAGGAATGTGCAAAAGTGGCTAACTCCTGTTGTTTTGGGAGCCCAAACACCGATGGAGTTTGCTCCAGAGAGGCTGCAACAGAAAAATCTCAGACTCACCCAGAGGCTTAGGGAAAAAAAGAGAGAAGAACCTAGTCAGTGAGGCAGTGACTCAGGCTGTATGCAGGTCCAGTCTGTGCCAGGCAAGCATCTTTTTCATGAATCAGTGCCCCAAAAGTTGGATGCCAAATGTAATTCTAATTCTAATTGGTCTTAATAATAAAAACCCAGAGTCAGATATTGGGTAAATGCTGAAAGATCAGAAAGGCAAAGCAAACAGCCACTAGAAAGACTTCTTACCTATAGCAATCCTCAGACTGAAGGGGCCAAACTCCTGTCTCCACTCCAGCCATATCACTTCCTGTTTCCTGCTCCCAAGTACTGGGATTAAAGGTGTGTGCCACCACTCCCTGGCCTCTGGTGGCTAGCTCCACACTCTGATTTCCAGGCAAGCTTTGTTTGTTAGAGTACAAACAAATATCACCACAAGGGGAATCAAATAAGGATTCCTAGAGGTTGAAATAAGATAAAGATAAGAATACATGATATAGGAGTCAAAAAGGTAGAAATGGGGGAGTCACTGCTTAGTAAATGCCAGGAATCTGTGACAGGAGACAACAGAAATAACTGAAGGGCAGCAACTGTGACTGTACAGAAGGAGCTGGAGGGAAGGAGCTGGGGAACAGCACAGCTATGGGGATAAAGCTGGTTTTGGGGGGCAATGGACTAATTTCAGCTTTTTGAAGCTACATAGTAAGTGCTAGTCTTCAGTGATTTATGATTCATAATCCTCTTAAAATAAGCACAATATCTTTAAATTCTATGAAAAAATAAAGAGAATGAAGGGAAAATTCTAATAATAGGAAAGAGATACAATTGAGCATAATAATGCAAGAGCTTGTGAGTAACATTTAAAAATCCTACCCCTTTATCCAGCTATTTTACTGCTAAGGACATAACTAAAGAAAGTGAAATCAACAGATGAAAGATATACAGGATTATTCACAATCACTGAAGCTTATAATCATCTTATAATTCCAATAATAAATGAATGGATTTTAATAAGTATGTATATATTTAATGGCTTAATATAGGCCGTGAAAAGAATGAAATCCTATCATTTCCAGAACTATAAATGGAATGGGAAATCATCAGGCTGAAGGAAATAAGTCAAGAACAAAAAGAAAAGTATCACATGATCTCTTTTATATGCAGAAAATATGATGTTGATATTATAATATTAAAGCATAGAGAAGTGTTTGGCACAGAATAGGAAATGTTTCTGGGAGGGAGAATGAATATAGAGTGGTTAACCAGTACAGAAGTGTAGTTGTATATGAAGCATGACTTTCTAATACCACAAATACATATCTATAGTTGATAATAATTAATTGTATGTTTGTAAGTAGCTAGTTCACAAAATGTATAATGTTCCAAACATACACATAAAATGTAATAAATGTTTGAGTTTATCAAAGTGGTCCAGTAGATAAAGCCTGATGACCTGAGTTCAACCTGGTAACATGTAGGGTAAAATGAGATAAACAACTCCAGCAAGCAGTCCTACACATACATACACATACACCCCAATATAAAAAATTTTAAAGATAAATATTTGAAACAAATGTTTTCCAATGAGACTGACATTATTTATTATGAGTTATATGTATTTGTTGAAATACCACACTTTATCATATAAATATGTTTATTTAAAATGTGTCTTTTTTTTTTTTTTTGGTTTTTCGAGACAGGGTTTCTCTGTGTAGCTTTGCACCTTTCCTGGAGCTTACTTGGTAGCCCAGGCTGGCCTCGAACTCACAGAGATCCACCTGGCTCTGCCTCCCGAGTGCTGGGATTAAAGGTGTGAGCCACCAACGCCCGGCTAAAATGTGTCTTTAATGTCAGTTAAAAATACAAAAGATTAGGGATCAAGGGGTAAAGGTATGTGTCATTAATTCTAACAAACAGAACTGGATCTCTGGACTCACATGGTGAAGGAGAGAAAGATCGTCCACAAATTGTCCTCTCTACACTAATATGCAGTATGACACGAGGCCACTCACAACTGCACACATATAAAATACATGTTAAATGAAAATAAACATCTATTTAAATTCTATTTTTTCTCTTTGAATATATATATATATATATATACATATATATGAACATAATTTTAGGGGGTTCAGGGGAAATGATGACATACTACATTTTTGTGAAGCATTTACTTTATTCAACAACAAAATGATTGGACTATATTATCAGTTAAGAAATATATGAGTACTTTAATAACCAGGAGCTGTTATGAAATGGCTATAATAAGCAGTGTTCTGTAGAGTGAGGAAACAAAGTGACTACCTATGATATGGTAGAAACAATGGATAGGATGAATATTGTGCAATTTAGGGAATGGAGTGTTTTGGCATAAAAGCTACCTTCTGCTTCTAGAAGTGGTAGAAATAATTCTCTATTTTTGTCAGGATAAGTATAGTTTCTCATATTTTAATTCAGTCTAAGCCAGAAGTAAATTTGATTCAAATGTATTGTACAACATATTTCAGTGTTAGTCAAAAGAAAGTATGGTTGTAATAAGAAAAATATATTTTCTATATTTTACTATGTAAATAAAATTCAATGTAGCATAATTTAAACAATTATTTTAGTTCTTATTTTATAAATTTTAAACATTACAGATAATAGTCAATGTTATTGGTTACCCTCTAGAACTTGATGGGATGATATTGCTTGAGTCATAATGGAGAAATCTACTGCCTATCTTTCATAGTACTGCAATTTGCTTTGTATGCTACCAGAGAACAAAACTAACCATTAGCTCTGTACAGTTGTTAACTTTGTGAGTTATTATAATTGCCTGGCAATACATGCCCACATGGACAATAGTGCTCTGAACACCATGGGAATAACTAGCCTCTTTTTGATTGTATTTAAGTACCATAGCTCAAGATGAAACCCATACCTGGCTAGACATCATAGACCTGAAGAGAGAACCTACTACTATTTTTATGCTAAATGGACACAGTTTGAAATCAAATCCTTATTGCATCTTCTAGCTTTCATCAGAGCTTTTTTTTCTTTTTTCTTTTCTCTCTCTCTCTCTCTCTCTCTCTCTCTCTCTCTCTCTCTCTCTCTCTCTCTTTGGTTTTTTTGAGACAGGATTTCTCTGTGAAGCTTTGGAGCCTATCCTGGAACTCAGTCTGTAGCCCAGGCTGGACTCGAACTCACGGAGATCCGCCTGCCTCTGCCTCCCAAGTGCTGGGATTAAAGGCGTGTGCCACCACTGCCCAGCTCATCAGAGCTTCTATTTGAGGCAGATATCAATTAACACAGTTATCCACAACTGGTCAACCAACATATAGAGGATAAGATAATGCAAAGTACTCAGCCCTAAATGGAATATTTACCTCACACTCCCTCTTCTCAAGGCTCAGGAATTATTGTAGAAGAGGCAAAAAAAGTATAAGTGGGTGATAATAGGGGCACTGTATCTTCCAGACACAGCAGGGAAAAGCAAATATGAAGTCAAAAAGCCATGAGAAAATCCATAATTCCTGTGGCAGCTCAAGTCAGAGACAAATCCAAACATGGAAAAGGGAGGTCAACACAAAGTTCTGCCTCTGGCCTAAGATCTACTGGCATTTGATGGCTTCTTGGAGCTAGACAGTTGGTTTTGTTTAAGAGTGTAGCTCCTGGGAAATCCACATTTCAATAGAAAGCCACATATCCTGTAATACATAGAACAAATTTGGCTTGATGGGTTAACAAAACAATGAGAGAACACAATGTTGCTGTGGGATGATCTTTCTGTAAGCTATGAATATGTGTTGCTACCATTGGTTAATAAAGAAGCTGATATGGCCTATGGAAAGGCAGAATAGAGCCAAGTGGGGAATCCAAGCAAAGAGAGAAGAAGAAGAAGGCAAAGTCAGTGGAGATGCTGCAAGCCACCACATGGGGAAGCAAGTTATAATGGGATACAGGTAAAGCCATCAAACATGTGGCAATACAAAGATTAATAGAAATAGGCTGAGTTAAGTTGTAAAAGCTAGTTAATAATGAGCCTGAGCCATAGGCCAAATAGTTTGTAGTTAATATAAGCCTCTGTGTGATTATTTGGGACTGAACAGTTAGTTACAGGATCAGGTGGGACAGAAACTTCTGCCTGCAATTGGCATCCAATGGTCTTTCTGTATGCTGTAAATATGTGTTGCTACCATTGGTTAATAAGTAAAGCTGTTTGGCCAATGGCAAGGCAGAATAAGGTTAGGCAGTACATTCAAACTGAAGATGGAGATGAAGAAGGGTGGAGTCATGGCAGATGGCAGCCCACCACCCAAGGAACAACATGCCAGCAGACCTGCAATTCCACAACCACGTGGCAATATATAGATACATCAATAGAAATGGGTTAATTTAAGATGAAAGAGATAGCTAGCAGGAAGCTTGAGCCATAGACCAAACAGTTTGTAATTAATATTAAACCTCTGAATGATTATTTACAAGCAGCTGCAGGATGGAAAACTGGCAGGTGGTACACAGAGAAACTTCTGCCTACATAATGTTGCCTGGATGTGGGCAGGAATATATCTGGGAAAAGTTTGGAGAGGGAATAAATTTAGTCAAAACACATTGTAAAAAATCTCAAAGAAATAATAAAAATAAAATAAAATAAAATAGTATTAATAAAATGTTCAACTCTTCATAAATAAATAAAATGTTTAAACATGCACTTGGAAATATTATCTTTACCTGTGAAAGGGGAAAAAATGAAATGGATTTAGTGTATTAATTTGGAGTGACAATTAATCTCTATAGACCAGGGCATGGAAACAAAACTTCAGAAAAGCAGGGAAAGGATACATTACCATGTAAGGATGGCTGGATATGAAAAAAGTATAGATATTATAATAGAATGAACCTGGAGAAAGTCCTAACTGTCTCACTTCCCTTTGTGCCTTTGGTACACAGTGTTTTAACTATCAGGACTTTCCTTCCATGAAGTCTCTTCTCTTAATTCAGTGTCACCATATTCTACATGCACAAATTCACTCAGTTGTCTATTCTCTTCCCTCTTCTCTCACTAGCAAGAGATGATCATTTTGTTTTCTAGCAAATTCTTTGTTACATTTTCTTGATAGGATGCACTGGAAAGATGGGAAAACTTTCGGATAATTCAGATTCCAGTTTTAGTCTTATTGGCTTTGACATTCCTAAGGAATCAACTTGAAAACAAGATGAACAATTATTTCAATAAACCCCTGGTTGTGAATTAATAGTCAAAAAAATGTGCTGAGAAAAACTTTCCAATACCTATTTCTTCAATATGTTTGAGATTTAAGAAAAAGTATATAGATAATGCCCATGTTTCTACAATTCTATCACCTATCCTTCTTCTTGTTACATTCTTGCTTTAGGGGTCAACCTATTTATTTTTTAGAAAAAATTAAAGCAATACATTTGGAGATGTATTGTGCTTTGTGGCATTCTCTGTTTTTAGTAGCTATGCAGCATTGGATTGGATTCCTATTCTGTTGTTAAATTATGGTAAGAAAGCTTATTTCTTATAGTTATCAGCAGATAAATAAAGCAGTAATTCCAAGCTTATTGTAAGATAGTACTAAATAAATGGATACAATATATTTTTTTAATTTATAGACTTCTAGTTGTGTTTAAACATCTTACATTCCATAACAGATTTGGGGAGACAGTTTACGGAAAGAGAACTATATGGTTACTGATGCTAACAAAAAGCTAGAAGGCAAAACTTGCCTTGACTTAGAAGGGAGGTAGGGATAGAAAAAAAAATCTTTAGTTTTCTAAGTTTTCATGTAAAGAGATACATCTTTATGTCTAGACAAGATTTTGTTTCTTTCAGGAGTACAAGTAATACATAACCCATTTGTTAATGAGTTCTTATTATACACCCTTCTCATCAAGGCATAGTAAGAAATCCTGATTTTGGCTACAGTGCAAATTTTATGAAAAGTTAGGAAAGTTAACGCATTCAATATGTGAGGATTTTTTATAATGGAAGCCAAAAGAATTAAAGCAATGGGTTTTCTTTCAAGTTTAGTTCAAACACAGTGAGTACTATAAAACTCTAATGTCAAATGAAATCTCACAGTATGCTAACAGAAGTGTTCATAATAACTGTAGTTTACTTCATCTTAAAACAAAAAATGAAAGAATCACTGTACCATATGAAAACAGGTGTAAGGGGAGTAATTAACATAGACTGTGTATATTAGTAATGCACTGCAAACCAGGGAGTTTTCTGTAGCAAGTTGTACTGCTCTGAACACAAGGTGGCAAGGAAAAATGACCATTTGTGCATCATTAGCATTGGAAACACAGTTCATTAGAAATATGCAAATGAGTTAACAGAAGATTAAGACATGGAAATCTACTCAGCTTAAGTTTTAATGTGCTTGTTTATAGAGTCTTTGGTAATATTCCTATGTGGAGAAAGCTGTGTATAATTGATAAATATAGCCATAGTAGGATTTTATGAAGGATTTTCTATAGAGAGGTTCAATATAGCTATTGTCACTAAAATATATTGCAAATGTATAATCAAACTTCAACTACAGATAAATGTGGATGGTAAACAAAAAATAGCTACAGTACTAAGATTTTATTCTGAAGATGAACTGTGCTTAAATGACATGCTTTAGAATTCTGAAAGTGGAATATTCAAACCAAATGTCCAGAGCTCCCAAAGTGCTTGTTTAAAATACAGTCTGGGAGCAATATTTCATGCTTATTAAATTAGAACCCATGAATCTGCAATCTCAAGCATTACTCCAGATAACTTTCAAAATCATTAGAGATTGAGAGCAAAAATAATGCAAGACCATTGCTGTTTCTTGTCAGAAATTTCCCAGTTCTAAAAGCATTATCCCAAGGTTATTTAAGAAAACACAGGCTACAATATGTGAAGGAATGAAATGACAAAAACACACAAATAAATTTGGGGCAACAATTTTTTGATAAAAATCAACAATAATCCATCTGTCTGGTCTGTTAAAAATCTCTACAGGAAAAAATTGTCACATAAATATGACAAGAGGGACTTTGTACAGTGCATTAATATTTCTGGATTGTAATTCAGAACAACATAGCATTGTTCAAATTACTGAATTACTCTATAATTCAGTTATTTATAACATCATTATGTAGATAAAATACATTTAAATATGAATATGTATGGTGATTGTAATATAGCTTTATGAAGTAATATATGCATATTATGTATATCATTGTTATTAGAAATATTACTATAAAGTGATTAAATCGTACTGTGAATGAAAGTAAAGTTAGGTCACTCATGCAAAAGAAAAACTCACATATAAATTTCTTTTATTTTTAACTACCAAATGAGACATTCTTTTGAATGAGAATATGGTACTATATTTCAAACCAAAATAGAATTACTCTTATTCTGCTTGACAAATGAAGTGCCATTATAGTGAATTTACATCACACTTGTCTATTAAAACTGGAATTATATTTGTATTTGGAAAGCATTGCCATACCTTTACCATTACAATTTAAATATACAACTTTTCCAAGGGTTATTCAATAAATATTTATTCATGGGGTAAAAGTGAATAAATGATGGATAAAATTTATAGTGAGAATATAGTGAGTTAAATTCTCAAATGTATCTTTCATAGATAACATGTAAAATATAAAACTGTATCAGACCCACTAGACTAGAGGTTCTCTATTTCAATATATCAATCAAGCCCTAACATAAGGGCTGAAGCTCTCTGGGTAGTGTTGTTTTCTTTAACTATTTGGTTTTACTTTATCATCAAATGAATGGGTATGTACATAAATCCATATTGTCATAGATAAGTGATACATTTCATTTTCTATTATGTCCAAAATAAACTAATGCTCTTGTTGTATTTTTTAAAAAATTAGAAATTTGTCACACTATCAGTATATTCCTTAGAGAATTCATCTAAGCTTGCAAAAAAAAAAAAAACCCACTGGCTTTTCTTAAGTCATTCTTTTTAAGATAAGTATAGCTATTTCTCAAAAGTTATTTAACTTCCAGTATGAAAATCCTATTTTTTCTTCTTATGTCCATGATGTTTTCATTAACTAATAAATATGGCAGTCTAACAAACATTATAATCAATGTAGGCACGCAGATTTAAAACAATTCTATGATTTCTCTATATATTACTTCCTATGTCAGAATAAATATGCCATATGAGAAATAGATAAAATGGAAAGCATGCAGAATATTGGGAGAGTGTTTTGAAGAGAAAGCACATCAAACCCTCGCTCTACCAAACTTTATATGTATATGTCTTTACATCTCATAGATTCAGTTCTCCCTTTGGACAACAAATATTTTGTGGTGAATTTTTGTGTTGATTATGATAAACACTATTAATGCTAATTAATATTAATTGTCTCCTTTGCAATTCTGGTCCACTTTTGCAGTTAGTGATAAACACTAAATTTGGCCAATGGTTGTGATTGTGTGAGTACTATATCAAATCTAACTACTTTTTACTGTCCTCTTTTCTAAAGCATTTTAGAACCCCAAAGACAGTATCTGTAAGATATAGGAGGGTGGCTTAACTCACATATGATTTTATATAGCTATACAAGTTTTCTAAGAAACCACACAAAATTATAAATTTATTTGTTATAGCAGGAAAACATGCTGTCTCTTGATTTATTTATTTTATACTCTATTTTCAAGCATGTTTAGGAAAAATGCACCCTACATTTTCAAGAAAGGAATTTAGAACTAGGATACACACCTTAAAGAGATATGTTAACTTAAAGATGGAAACTGTTAGACAAGGGGAAATTTTTAAAGATACATATTTAAAACTAAAATATAAAAATATATTTTGATATTTATATGTAAAACAATAACTGTATTTTGATTATAAAGCAAGATTGTTTTCATATACCTATATATTTTTGCTATATTTTATGAAAATAAATATGATACAGTTGTTTTCAGAGAGGAAGAACAAAAGTTAATGCAAATACTGACTGGCTGACCTTCAGCTTTCTCACAATGGATTGGGCATATTTCTCACAAGCAAAGAAGACACCTCTTTTGTTGGCTTATTGTCTGGGTAGATGACAAAAATAATCCCTGCATGATAAGGCAGTACTCTTTATTGAAAGCCAACATGTATTGGTGAATATAAAATAGATCAGCCATATTTGGAAATTGCATGATTTTCAATGGAATGAAATGTGTCTCTCTTACTGGATGTATCATTATCATCATGTTTGTTTACTGATTTTACAGTCATTTCTATATGGACACTTATTAAGGTATCACTATACAGATTATGTTTCCCATATGAATGTTTTAAAATTTGAAAACAGTCAAAAGCCAGAGAGCAGGTATACACAAACTTAAAAAGAAATGCTAAGAAACTAAAGATAGCAATTGAGAGGCAGGGCAAGTTACACATCAATTATCTAAATCCAGTGCTATCAGACATTTGAGGGTGAGAGGAAAGACTGTGATTAAAGTACATTTGTGTAAAAATATTCAGTATGTTTTTCCTTTCCTCCAATGGAGATGAGTGAACTACACATGCCAAAACTTGTGAATATAACAGCAGATTCACACTGCAACAGTTCTTTATAAGAGTGTTGCTAACCTAGTGGTTATTGAAAACAGCAAATTTTGTTTTAAATAATTTAAACTAATATTCCAAAGATCAATTATTACTTTTGTTTTAATAAGAAGCCAAATAGGCTTTAGTTTTGAACTCCAAATATATCCTTATTCAATGAGAAATATAGATGTTGCTAAAAATATCAAAGAGAGGTTGCTACTTCAGCAGGCAACATTCAGCCCAAGTCATTTAAAGAAACAGTATCAATCTAAACTCATTAATATCTTGAAAATGGGAAATCAAGTGATGTGAGTTTTAAAAAATTCATACATAGCTGTCAGCAGCAGTAAGCTTGCTGCCTTAATTTTAAATGCCCTTTTTTTGTCCTGTCCCAGTTAAGTTGTTTGTGTGAAAAATGTGCAGTTGGGTTCAGGGGGGTGCTGGGGATCAGTTTCCCTGTGGTTTTTCCTGTTTGGAAAACAGTGTCCAGCTTGCCTACAGATACAGAGTAACCATTCCTTGACTCCTGCTGTTGGAGGGGTATATAAGCCCATGTTGGGACTAATAAAGAGAGCTGCTTCCCTGATGAACTGAAACTGGGTGTTTAGAGTGCTGTTTAACCTCGGTGTCCCTCGCCAGATTTCGTGCTCCAGCTGCCTGCGGGGTCAAGGCACATAGCTTCACAAACCTGGCCTGCTACTCTGGTCTACTAGCCTATAGGATAGAAATCTCAAAACACCCTGAACCTGATTCCCACTGACTCAGCAACTCATTTGTTGCCTTGGGAGCCTCTCCTGCTGATCCATTCTAAAGGATCAGCAGGGTAATAGACAAGAACCACCTCCCCCCCACACACACACAGCCTCAGGAACCTCCTTTGCTGCTCTACTCCACAAAGCTTGCAGGATAATAAGGACCCAAAACACTATGGCTAACCATTTCAGCAAGTGTCGTGGTGTTTTTAACCTATGGAACTTGCAATGCAAGAGGCCTGAACTGCTTCTCCTACTTTATGCCTCCATAACTGCCCCTACTCTTATGATGCCTATGGGATAAGGGACTGAAACACTAACTCCACACTTTTCCAGCAGAAAACTCCTACCCCACTGGCTTAGAAACATTTCCCACTGTTCTCCTCCAGGTATCCTGCATGATAATAGACCAGGAAGCACCCCAGCTCTGTCAGCCTCATATCTACCCCCTCACACACAAAAGAACCCCTAGCCACAATAGGCACCTTCTCCCACTTTGCCCCATATGACCCACATGGTAAGATATCCTAAACACTCTTCCCTGTATTCTGCTACCTCAGTAATGTCCACTGTTAGTCTCTTCTACAACCATCTCACTATCCTACATTAGAGACATGGCTCAGCAAATAAAGGCATGGAGTGCTCTTGAAGATGACCTGAGCTCAGATCCCATTGCTCATGCTGAATGGCTGGCAACAAACTGTAGCTACATCCAGCTCCAGTGCATCTGATACCTTTTTCTGAACCCATGGACACCTGTAAACAAGTGCTCATACCACATACAGACACCCACAAATACAAATAATTTTTAAAATAAAGGTAAATATTTGAAGAAAGAAATCAAACAGGTGGTCAGGATTAGAAAACAAGATTCTCTATTTGAAGGTGATATGATTATTTTTTTTATTTTTATGATTTTAATGTTACATTTTATTTATTAATATTTTTTAAATTTATTTTACATCTCAACCACAATTTCCCTTCCTGCCTCTACTACCTCCCCCCAGCCTTCCCTCTACCACCCACCCCCATTCACTCTTTCTCTGTCTCCATTCAGAAAGGGGCAAGACTCCCATGGGTATCAACAAAGCATGACACATCAAATTGAGGCAGGACCAAGCTCTTCTCCCTGCATCAAGGCTGTGTGAGGCAAACTAGCAAGGGGAATAGGTTCCCAAAAGTCAACCCAAGTGCTAGGAACCTCAGAAATAGACAAAGCTACACAACTGTCAATAACATGCATAGGCCCTAGGTTGGTCCTATGGACACTGTGAGCTCTCACTAGCTCAGGCCAGCTGTCTCTGTGGTTCCCCCATCTTGACATTGACCCCCCCTGGTTCATACAATCCCTCCTCCCTCTCTTCATCATGACTCCTGTAGCTCAGCCTAGTGCTTGTTTGTAGATCTCTGCATCTGCTTCTATCAGTTACTGGATGAAGGCTCTCTAATGACAACTGGGATAGTCACCAATCTAATTACACAGGATGCCCAGTTTAGTCTATGCAACCACTACTGCCAAGAGTCTTAGCTGGGGTCATCCTTGTAGATTCATAGGAGTTTCCCTTGCATCCAGTTTCTATGTGACCCGGAAAAGTCCTCCTCTCTTTCCAGTCATCTCTTTCAGTACATTCCCCATCTACCCATTCTTCAACCTGATCCCTCAAGTTCCCCTGCCCAACTGCCCCCATTCCACCCAGAATCTTCTATTTCCCCTTCCCAGGGAAGTTCATACATCCATCTTTGGACCTTCCTTGCTACTTAGCCTCTCTGGGGCTGTGTATTGTAGCCTAGTTATACTATGCTTTACCCATAATATCCACCTATGAGTGAGTACATACCATGTTTGGCTATATTAACAGAACCTAAAAATTCCAATAAATCACTCTCAGAGTAGACATACTTTTTGCAAATTGTCAAGTTATAAAATTGACACAAAAATCAGTAGCCTTCCTACATAGTAGTGACAAATATATTGAAACAGAGATTGTTTGAACATTCCCATTCACAATAGCCACCAAAACTAAACAAATAAATAAAATGACTGGGAGAAACCTAACCAAGGAAACAAAAGACAATAAAAATTTTAGTACACTGAAGAAATTGGAAAAAATACTAAAAGATGGAAAGACCTCTAATACGCATAGATAAGAAGAATCAATATTGTAAAAATGGCCACTCTACCAATGTCAACACTCAGATTCATTGCAATTCTAATTAAAATTTAAGGTCACTTTACATGGCCATAGGAAAAAAATTCTAAAATCTGCATGGAAACAAAAAAGCCCCAAAATAGCCAATGCAAATTTGAATGAAATGGGTAATGCTAGAACCACCTTCATTCCTGGTATCAACTTCTAGTACAGATCATAGTAATAAAAGCAACATGGTAATGGTACACAAAAACTGATAACGTAAAGTTGACGACTAGAAAAGGGGACCCAAATATGAGTCTATGCAATAATGGACACCTGATTTCTGACAAAGATGCCAAAAAATACACTGGAAAAAAGATGGCCTCTTCTTCTCTTCTACAAATAGTGCTAAGAACCCTGGGTTTCAATATGTAGATGAATAACACTAGACATTCATCACTCACTGTATAAAACTCAACTCCACATGGATCAAAAACCCTTAACCTAAGACTACTCTGAAAGTGCTAGAGAAAAAATGCTTCAACTTATAGATAAAGATAAGTACATTTGGTATAGGATTCCAACAACACAGTGAATTAGAGTCAGCAATTGACAAATGTGATCTCAATAAACTAAAAAGCCTTTGTACAGCAATGGAATGTCTCAAATAAATAATAGATAGCTTACAGAATGAAAGAAAATCTTACCAGCTATTCACCCATGTAGTGATATTTTATTTGTACTGAAATGTGGTGATATTTTATTTGTTATTTATTAATATAAAGCTTGCCTGGAGATCAGAGGAATAGGAACAGCCATTATAAGTAAACAAAGAAGTCAGGGAATGGTAGCATAATCCTTTAATCCTATTACTTGGCAGGTAGGAATCTGTCTAGATCTCTGTGTGTGTCAAGGCCACACTGGAAACAGACCCAGGTGTGGTGGCACATGCCTTAAATTCCAACGCTAATTAACCATGGAGGTCTGGAGGTCTGTACAGACAGACAGGAAGTGACAGAGCTGTTTGGGAAGAGGAAGTGATGTAGCTGGACAGAGAGAACAAATCAGATGACAGAACAGCAAGGCATATAGGCATGGGTAGACAGGAAGTAACTTGCATTTGGAAGCTGCTGAGTTGGTGAGGTAAAGTTAGCTGTGGCTTTCCCTAATTCCCTGATCTCTCTCACTCCTATATCTGGCTCCATGTTTTTTTTTTTTGTTTTTTTTTTTTTAAATAAGACCATTTAGAAATCCATCTACACACCCAAAAGAATATATACAAACAAAGAAATTTTAAAAATCTGGTTAGCATTGAGCTAGGGAAATGAAAAAAATTTCTCAATGGAAGAAATATAAATGATGTTTAAACACTAAAAGCTGTGTTCATCATCTTTATCTACTAGACAAATGCTGATTAAAACTAACTTAAGGTGCCATCTCACCCCAGCAAAAATAACCATCAAGAATTTAATATTATGCAATCTGCCAAATGAAGGCAGAAATTAACAGTCCTACCTAACAGTAGAAGTTAAGAATCATGACAATTGCCAGTATGGCAAAATAAGCATACAGGTATAATAAGTGGCACTTGTATGTCAGTGGCATTCAACATCTCTTTAATTGGATTGAAGACCCACTCAACAGGAGTGAAATCATGCCATTGCTGAAAATCTAGCCAATTTTCTCAGGCTAGTGAAATCATGGACCTTAAAAAAGAATCTACTACCACTGCTTTGCGAAACTAGCACAATTCCTCACTACATTTGAGCTTTATCTTTATACTTATAGATAAATTTAGCTACCACTCCTCATCAATGAAGCCTCTCTTCACAGAAAATGGAGATCATCACAGAAAACAACTAAACACACTACAGAAATCAACAGATTGTGAAAAGCCCAGCCCCAAAGGATACATCTATAGCACAGCTCCTTCATCTATGCATCTATGGCTCAGGAAAGGTCACAGAATAGGAGGTGGAAGTATTAAAAGTGCCAAAATACCAGGATGCCTGATGAATAGATAATGAAAATGTGATACTTATGCACAGTGGCACTTCATTCATATGTAAGGAATAATTTGCAAGTAAAAGGACGAAACTTGAAAACATTGTACTGTGTTTGGTAACTCAGGCCCATAATAAGAGGCACCACATATAGTATCTTTTAGGGGAATCCTTGCTGGGGATGGTCTTTCTGTATGCTGTGAATGTGTGTTGCTCTGATTGTTTGATAAAGAAAATGCTGATTTGCCAGTAGCCAGGCAGGATGTATAGGTAGGATAAGCAGACAAGGAGAATTCTGGGAAGAGGAAAGCTGAATCAGGAGACACTGCTAGCCACTGACATGAGAAGCAAGATGTAAAGTACTAGTAAGCCACAAGCCACATGGCAAAGTATAGGTTTATAGAAATGGGTTAATTTAAGATGCAAGAGCTAGTCAGTTATAAGTCTGAGCTAATGGCCTAGGAGTTATAATTAATATAAGCCTCTGTGTGTTTACTTGGGGGGCATGAGTGGGAGAGATTTTTCCCTACCTCCGGCTGGCCAGGACACATAAAAACTTCTGACTACAAATCCTATTTTATGATGGTATCATTGACAATTGCTACAATTCATTGTTAGGGAAAAAATGTTCTTGCTTTGGCCATGGTCATGGAATTTTAATTACTAAATTAAAAAAAATGATACACAAAAGAAAATATACATTTATTTCAGCCTCTTTGCATAACTTATTTCTAGGACTTCAATGAATGGCTCTAATGATAAGATAGGATCATCTGAAAGGCCCTGTGCAGGATATGAAATACCATACAGGTATCATTTTTACTTGGAAAGAGGAAATAAATCATTGTTTAGGGTGCATATCAATGGTGGCCACATCACTTTATTCCTTCCACACCCTTGGTGCCTGAAGCAAGAAGAAAGCACTGTTCTTTTTGTAGGAGCCTAGGGGATTCTTGATGTAGTGCATCTTTCTGGGTGCAGCATAAGTGTCTAAGTCTGCTTATGCCTTTACAAAACTGTTCATTTATATGTGAAAGGTAAAGAACTGATTTTGGTGACTTTGTTTTATGTAGAGCCCAGCCCTGTTATGTAAACTCTCAAAAAAACGATAGTAGCTCAGGAAAAAAAAAAAAAACATAAATATTTAAAAGAGCCAATTTGAGACATTGGAGCTCCCTTCTGTAAAGAAAAAATTATGAGATTGGGATGGAATGATTGTAGCGAGAAGTAATAAGAATATTTCCAAATAATTTAGTTATTTATTTTGCCTTAAACTGTTGTGTTTTCATTTAATTAGTTGCAGTTGTACGGTAGTACATCTTTAGTGAGAAGTTATAAAATTTATTCATCTCAGCCTGTGTACCACTCATGAGAGTTAAAGGGTACACAGCCCATGGAACTTGTCCCATGTGCCAAGCTCTACACTAAGGAGAATCTCTAGGGTTCTCGGTGGCCTCAGATAGGCTATCATATAAGATCACATTTCCATATTGTTTTCTTTATCTTGCAATAATCAATCACTATACTGTTAGTCACTTACTGGCAACAGAAAGTTATTTGTCACAGTTCAGGATGCTTTGAATTACAGTTTTAAGTATGAACAAATTTGGTGTTGAGCAAAAGGTTTATATCAGGATTCCTGGGATACTGGTTTTTTGGTTTGGTTGTTTTTTTTTTTTTTTGGCTTTTCCCCATGTTCTTGTATGGAACAGGGGATACATGAGATTTCTTAGGGCTTTGTGATAACCACAGTGATCTTATTAATGAATGCCCCACCTTGATAACACAAGATTCTTCCAAAAGTTTTATCAGGAGAAATTATTAACTCAGGAGTTAAGATTTGCACATGTGAACAGAGGGCCAGGAAAAAAAAATATCCAGTGTCCAACCTTTCTCTTTAACATATTATATTTTTAATAGTCTGGTGAGTTTAATACTCCTATTGTAATATATCCTACTATATGAGATTTGGCTCCAAAATCATAATTGAACCAAGAAGTAAAGCTATGGTTTGATGAACAAGTGCTTATTTCATTACAATAAATAGAAATATATTCACTACATGCAATGAATTCAGACTGTAATACACTCTAAATAAATGCACTTTGTAGATATCTTACTCTATGGTAAATCTGTATAATTTAACAATTTCCAAACTTATGGAACATTAAAATGTAACTACATTCAAATAATTAAATTAAACATTTTAAAGTTCTGGCAAGCAGTACACCAAGTGGCTTTATGGTAAAAAAAAAAAAAAAGTCAGGAAATTTTTAATGAGCTTGAATCTTTTAAAAAATGCTAATACTTGTTTATACTTCCCAATTAATACAATAGAATAAGGACAATAACAGAAATACTAATGGACAGTTAAGACGTTTATGTTAGGCTGGGCAGTGGTGGCACATGCTTTTAATCCCAGCACTCGGGAAGCAGAGACAGGCAGATCTCTGTTATTTGGAGGCAAGCCTGGTTTACAAATCCAGTTCCAGAACAACTGGGACTGCTACATAGAGTAACCTTGTCTTGAAAAACCAAGAAGAAACAAAGAAACAAAGATTTATTTTCATAGGGACTGGAGAGATGGCTCCCAGTTAAGAACACGGACTGTGCTTTCGGAAGTCCTGGTTACAATTCCCAGCACTGACATGGCAGCTCACAACTGCCTCTAACTCCAGTTTCAGGGGATCTAATATCCTCACACAGATATACATTCAGGCAAATCACCAATGCACATAAAATAAAAATAAATAGATTTTTTTTCTTCTTCTTTTCCAGAGCTGATGACCAAACCTAGGGCCTTGTGCTTGCTAGGCAAGCACTTTACCACTGAGCTAAAACCCAACCCCAAAGATAATTTTTTAAAAAAGAAATCTTTGTGATACCAGGCATGGTGGCATATACCTTTAATCACAGCACTCTGGAAGCAGCTGCAAGTGTATATCCAAGTTTTAAATTCAGCCTGGTCCATAATAGTGAGAATCAGTCTCAAAAAATAGTCTTTGGTGAACTTTCACTAGACTAATAATTTTCCTCTTCTCACGAACTCTATGAATATTTATTAAAATAATAATCATTACTAAATAATACCTTGGATCCTCATAGTAATTAATCAAAGCTATAAACTCTCAAATTTTACTTTCTAATTACCATAGTATAATCTGGGATAGAGCTGATGTAATTTTAATCAGTAATACATAAATTCACTAGGTTAGTTAAAAATGTAGTTTTATCTTAAAATTCATGGGACATTTTGTCAGACTTTTATAATGAGTAGTATTTTGAGAAGTTTATTTAAATGCTAGCATCATGAATTTTTTTCCAAGGTCTATTTAAATTTTGTATATGATATCACTTCCTAAAGATCATTATTAGAATGTAATAATAGTGGGTATGTTTCAAGTGTGCAAATATTTGATTATTATTAAGGTAAGCATACCGATATGTACATACACAGTTAACCATATTCCTCTTACTCAACTGTCAGAATGGAAAAAAAATTCTTTAGGTTTTGAACTTACCAAACACATGGATCTTCACAGCAGCTAGTCTAGCAGCTATAGAAATACAATTATGCAAATTAGATATGTGTTCCCTGAAGAGTCCTAATAGGATGATTGACCTATATACAGCTTAATTTGTTCTCATGCTTCCTCTTTATTGTTTTCCAGCTGCACAAGAAATTAAAACTTGTTAAATTATATTGCTCCCCAATTATATATCAAAGGTGCTCTGTCATTCCATGTCAAAAATGATCAACCACTTTTTAACACTATTTTCTATAACAATCTAACCGTGAGCTGGAATATAGAAGTTTCAAATTATCCAAACACAAGGGGATACTTAGTTTTAAAATCAAAACATCACTTAAGAAATGATTCTAGTAAGTTTTAAACAGGTGTCTTTCAGACATTATAAATTTTGAGTTATGAAGCTTTCTAACATTTTCAGTCCTTTATATGCAATGTCTCCTTTGTGTTAATTGAAAATAGATTCTTCTCTCATACAATACATTCTGATCACAGTTTCTTCTCCCTTCACTCCTCTGAGTTACCCCACCTACCAATCCTCCAGACTCACTCCCCCTCTATATCCCTTCAGAAAGGAGCAAGCCTCCAAGGGACAATAACCAAATATAACAAAACAAAATACAGCAAGAAAGACAAAAGCCCTCATACGGAGGCTGGACAAGGCAACCCAATAGAAGGAAAGAGTCCTAAGAGCAGGCAAAAGAATCAGAGACACTCCCACTCACAATGTTAGGAGTCCCACAAAAATACCCTAAGTTAACAGCCACAACATATATAGAGAGGACTTAGCATACATTCATGCAGGTTCCATGATTGCCATTTCAGTCATATGAGTCCTGCTTAGTTGATTCAGTGGCCCATATTCTCCCGGGGACATCCATTCCCTTGTATTCCTACAGTCATTCCTCCCTCCCTTCAACAGTGTTCCTAAAGCTCCAAAAGAGGGACCTGATGGAGATCTCTAGTTTAGACTCTCCACATAATGTGTGGCTGTGAATCTCTATACCTTCTCCCACCTGCTGTGGGAGGAAGCTTCTGTTTATGACTGGACAAAGCACAGATCTATAAGAATCACAGAATTCCTTTAGGAATCATTTCATTGATTTTTTTTCTTTTTCCTTTTTTCTTTATTTTTTTCAGGTGAGTTTAGTTCTACCCTATGTCTCTGGGCTATCCAGTCTATAGTTACTATCCACCAAGGCGGTATATGGCATGGGCCCTCTCTCAGGTTGTGGGCCTCAATTTAAATCAGACATTGGTTGGCTACTCTCATAATTTCTGCAGGACCATTGCCCCAGCACATCTTACAGTCAGGACAGTATTGTGGAAGGACTATGGAACTTTGGGCTTGACAAGCCATTGAGACTTAAGAACTCAGTGGAATGTTCTGTAGGAGCCTGGAAGATAAGCATGTTGAAAACAGTGCCAAAGTTGGAGGCTTGGCTGGTGAAGTTTCAGAGGGAAGTTTAAAGACTCTATCTAGGCCATTCACTATTTTGAATTAGGATTCTGTCATTCTGATCAGCTGGGGTTGAAGAGTAACCCGAGATTAAAAAGAACCTAATGCCATTGAAGTGAAACCTTTGCTTATTGAGACACATGATACTGATATACTGGAGATAGGAAGTTAGCAGTGAGTGAGAAGAAACCAGCATCATTGAGGTGAAATCTTCTTGAAAGTGTTTCCTTGGGGTCAGCACACAGAAGTTGTGTTCCAGAAGTGGTTAGGTTGGACGTTGTGCTGGTAGCCAAACTTGGAAGAGCTGGTTTTGAAGGCATGAAGGGGTAATAGAGACCAGCTGAAGCTTGGAACTGTGAAAGGCCAGGAGAGGACATGAACCTGCAGCCTCGGTGGCAGTTGAAGACCTAGTATTGAAGGGGTCATACAGAGAAGATTGAAGTTTTAATGTGTTTAAATTTGTAAAGACTGTGGAACTTTTAAAGATATGTTTTTAATGTGAGATCTTTGGGATGAATAAGAAAGGACAGATTTGGCTTAATGCTGTGGATATCACACTGTGTGCTGTGAATGGGTTGCTCTGATTGGTTGATAAATAAAATGCTGATTGACCAGTAGCCAGGCAGGAAGTATAGGTGGGATAAATAGACAAGGAGAATTCTGGGAAGAGGAAGGTTGAGTCAGTAGATGCCAGCCTGATGTCCAGGGAGCAGCAAGTAATGGCACATAGGTAAAGCCACAGAACATGTGGCAACATATAGATTAACAGAAATGGGCTGAGTTTAAATATAAGAGCTAGTCATTAGTAGGACTGAGCTAATGGCTGAGCAGTTTTAATTAATATAAGCTTCTGAGTGCTTATTTTATAAGTGGCTGCAGGGTCTATGGGACTAGGCAGGACCAAAGAAAACTTCAGCTACAACTTAATAGTGATGTATTTGTGTATCAAGTTGACAAGGGGTCATTTGTGCTAGCTAGTCTTTTATCACTTGACATACAAACTTCAGTTTTGTAAAAGAGGGAACCTTAAATTGAGAAAATGCCTCCACAAGATCTAGCTATAGGGTATTTTCATAATTAGTTATGGTTGGGTGAGGTCCTAGGCCATTGTCTGAGTATCCATCCCTTGGCTGGCATTCCTGGGTTCCATAAGAATGCAGGCTGAGCAAGGCATGGGAAGCAAGTCAGTAAGCAGCATCTCTCATGGCCCCTGCATCAGCTTCTGCCTCCTTGTTACAGCCCTGCTTGAGTTCCTGTACTGACTTCCTCCAATGGTGGACTATAATCTGAAAGTATAAGCTAAATAAGGCCCCCGACTTGTTTTTGGCCATGGTATTTCTTGCCATCAATAGAAACCTTACTAAGACATTCAGTATTATAAATACCCTTGGCTCTTCTTAGCTCTTCTCACCCCACTGTCTATGGAAACTTCTCCAGCTCATGGTCTTTCTCCCCTAGCTTCTCATTCCCTTATAGCCCTACCATTTTGGCTATGTGCGCTCTTGGTCTCCTTTCTTTTTAATCTTTCTCTCTTGAACTGCTCTCTTTGTCTTCTTAGCCTGCATTCTCTTTGATTCCTTTTTGAGCTCTCCCCCTCTTATTTCTTCTCAAGGCCTGGTCCAATCTGCTGGCCATGTTCATTGTACTACTTTCTCTCCCTGCTCTGAGTTCTTTCAGATGCCTCTGGCTGTATTATCCCTTATATCTACAAAACAAAACAAAACAAAACAAAAAACAAACAAACAAACAAACAAAAAAACTACTTTTTAACAATACCTTCAGCAGTCATGTCTTCAGTTTATACATCTGGTGCCAAAGCCCTAGTTTGTACATATGATATTTGTTTACTGATATAGCTGTTTCATGGAAACATTGTTCATCTTTGTGGATATTCATAAGAAGATTATAAGTACTCTTAAGCATGCCTTTTCCTCACTCCATTGTAATATTGAAATCTTTCACATTATACCAGAAAGGTATAGAAGTGTGAGACTTGAGAAACTCATGAGAGAATTTCTAATAAAGTGGAATTGCTCCCTATTCTATTTCTAATGAGAGATTAACTGCGTTTAAAGTTTTTCTCTTTTTACTTTTTATATTTCCAAATGAGGTTAACTACATAATGAATAGACTATATTGTGACCTGCTTATGAGGTTAATTCAGTGCTCCCCATGATATAGTCTTTTTCTGATCACAATAGCAAATGACTAATCATCTTTAGCTTCTTGCCTATTGTCCAACACTCCAGGTTCTACCCTAGGGTTTAAGAGAATTGGTATCCTACATACCTGCGTTCTTATGCAACACATTGACTAAGAAGCTTTGTCTAGATATTAAGCAGATCATTTCCTTCTTACTAAACTCAACATCAGAACTCCAATAGATCAAGTGATAGAAGTCTTTGGAATATTATTCACATCTGACAAACAGCCAAGTTATTTCTGTACTTAGGAGGGCACCCAGATTACATAGGTGCAAAGAGGGATGTTCCACTAAATTGTCATCACCTTTAAGAGGTTTTACCACATCTCCTTCATTTTCTTCATAATTGATTCAAAGTGACTAAGAGAACTGTAAAACAATTACAGATTTTAGATGTAACCAACTGTCTTATTAAATAAGAAACACAGAGTTAATACAGAGATGAAAGCCAAGAGGTCAGAGCAATAGCTAAGAGCTAAAACCCTTACCCTTCACTGTCGCTGTTGCCCTACCTCTCCGAAAGAGACCTACTTCCTGTGTGTCTGTCTTTTTATAGTGTTTCTGTTCTGCCTTCTCATTGGTTGTAAACCCAACCACATGACCTCCTAGTCACTGCCTGTCTGTACAGACCTCCAGGTCTTCTATGGTTGGTATTGAGATTAAAGGTGTATGTTCTATACTGGCTGTATCCTTGAACACACAGAGATCTGCTTAGCTCTGCCCCCCAAGAGCTGGGATTAAAGGCATGCACCACCACTGCCCAGCTTCTGCTATGGCTTGCTATTAGCTCTGACCCCCAGGCAACTTTGTTTATTAACATTCAAATCACATTTTAGTACAAATAAAATATCACCATAACACATATTCTTGTTGAATTTATTTCATTTATAATTCTGTAACAGGGAAAGTTTGAGTTGTCTTAGATCCTATTCAAAACATTGAATTAATCCTAACAAGGCCTACACATTTGCCTATCAGTATGTGATATCAGTGTGGCCTCATCTACTACAATGAAGAAGTAGTGTGATTTATTTATTTATTTATTTATTTAAACCTTTAAGTCCTATTCAGAGACATTCTTTAGAGAGCTTTAGGAGGTGCAGCCTTGCTAGAAGTATGTCACTGGAGAAAGGCTTTGGGAGTTTAAAGTCTTCAGCCACTTCTTTCCATTTCTTTCTCTCTGATTTGTGCTTGCAATTCTATATGTGAACTGTCATTGTTCAGTTTCTGCAGCTTCATTCTATACTTCTCCATCATGATGGAATTTTATCCCACTAGAACAAGTAAGCTATTTCTTCTCTAAGATGCCTTAGTCATTGTATGTGGTGGTATTATAATTGTACTGAAATGTGATTTTGATTGTATGTTAATAAATAAAGTTGCCCGGGGGTCAGAACTATTAGAGCCATAGCAAGAGTGTGGCAGTGGTGGCACATGCCTTTAATCCCAGCACTTGGTAGAAGAGCTAGGTAGATCTCTGTGTGTTCAGGGATACAGCCAACATTGGAGACATATGCCTTTAAGACCTGGGGGGCTGTACATACAGACAGTGACGAGGCAGTCACTGTCTGGGTTTACAACCAATGAGAAGGCAGAACAAAAGACTATGAAAAGACATACACACAGGAAATAGGTCTCTTTTGGAGAGCTAGGACCACCGCAGAAGGAAGGGTGAGATTTTAGCTCTGAGCTCTGACCTCTTGGCTTTCTCTTTTACATTGGTTCTGTGTTTCTTATTTAATAAGACGGTTGGTTACTTCTACAATTGTATTTTATTATAGCCACAGAAAAATAACTCATATAGTTGTTGGTACCAGAGAGTGGGCTGTTGTGAAAAATCTGACCATTGTGGTGATATTTTATTTGTACTGAAATGTTATTTTAATTTTATGTTAATAAATAAAGTTGCCCTGGGGTCAGAGCTATTAGAGCCATAGTAAGAGCGTGGTGGTTAGAAGAGCTAGGTAGATTTCTGTGTGTTCAGGGATACAGCCAGTATTGGAGACATACGCCTTTAAGACCTGGAGGGCGGTACTTACAGGCAGTGATGAGGCAGTCATGTGGTTGGGTTTACAACCAATGAGAAGGCAGAACAGAAAGATTATTTAAACAGGGACACAGGAAGTACCTCTCTCTCTCGGGGAAGCTAGGAGCACTGCAGGAGGTAAGATTTTATCTCTGAGCTCTGACCTCTCGGCTTTTCTCTTTTACCTTGGCTCTGTGTTTCTTATTTTAATAATACGATTGGTTACATCTACATCTGGTGCCCAACGTGACAAGAATCCATTAAAAACTGCTTGGGGCCGGCTCCCGAGCCGGAGCAGCCGGCTCCCAAGCCCCGGCCTAGGTCTGCTTGGGCTCAGGCTGGACTGTGAGCTGCTTGCTTAAAGCCAGTGCTACAAACAGCTCAGGCCTGCCCTGCTAAACAGGGCACCTGGCTGTAAAGCCAAGCCTTGACTCGGCTCAAGAGGGAACAAGTGGCTGGATTTAAGCTTTAGCCAGCTACCCCTTCGCTTTCACTTTCGCTTTCGCTTTCGCTTTCGCTTTTGCTTTCTCTCTTGCTTTCTCTCTGTCTCTCTGTTTCTGTCTCTCTCTCTCTCTCTCTCTCTCTCTCTCTCTCTCTCTCTCTCTGGATTTACACCTAGGACTCTAGGTGGCTGTTTTGAAATTCGCTCGGATTTCTACTGTTCTACGCAGATTTGGTAAGTCATAAAGGAAACTATTTAAAAGACAATTTTTTTCCACATTTAAAAAAAATGGGTTTCCTGTGTACATTGGAAGAAAATTGGGTTTTGTTTGAAATTTTAGGCAGTCTGACAATGGAACAACTATATGAAAAGATTAGTATTATGGGAATTATGCAGTTAATCACCATGCTTATTCTCATTTTACTATTTAAAAAGATAGTCGATTTAAGTGCCAGGATAACAGCTTTAGAAAAACCTGTTAATTTTAACAGTGAAGTTGGTTCAAGTTTGGATCATAAGGTTACAGAAAGAAAGCCTGTTTTCACACAGTCATCCTTAATTTATCCTGTAACCGTACAGCAGATGCCTGATCAAATGGCTACACAAAATATCTGGGCTCCAATTGAACTGATGGATTTTAAAAGGTTTAAGGAGGCAATAGTATCTTATGGCATGCATTCCCCATATGTAAAGCAAATGTTAAACTCTTGGTCAACATATAATAGGATTATACCACAGGACTGGCGGGACCTTTGCACAAGCTGTTCTGGAACCCAGCCAGAGAATTCAATTTCTAACGTGGTTTAAGGAGGAAGCTAGAAACGTAGAAACACAATGGAGGGATAAAGGAATACAAGTTTGTCAGGATCAGCTTATTGGAGAAGGCCAATATGCTTCAATACAAACACAATGTTTATATGATGTTCAAACCGTAATTTTATGTCGAATGGCAGCCTTGAATGCATGGGACAGAGTTGATGAACCAGGAAAAAAACATGAGTCATTCACAAAGGTTATGCAAGGCCCAAAAGAATCTTTCACAGATTTTTTAGAAAGACTGGCTTCAGCAGTAAACAGAATGGTCTCAGGATCAGAAGCTAGTAAGGCAATAATTGAAGCTTTGGCATTTGAGAATGCGAATGCAGCATGCAAAAGAATAATCAGGCCATTAAGGGCAAGATCTGCACCTTTGGAAGATTGGATTAGAGAAACAATTAATGTTGAGGTTGATGAGCATGATACGTGGGTAGGAGAAGTAATTTCAAAAGGTTTGAGGAGTGTTAGATGTTTTGGGTGTGGAAAGCAAGGACATTTTAAAAGGGACTGTAAACAGGTCATTCCTAGAAGCAATATTTCTTCAAGGAACAATGGCAACAGAATGCCCCTTCCTTCTGGAGTATGCAGAAGGTGTGGTAAGGGAAAACACTGGACCAACGAATGTAGATCAACAAAGGACAGACAGGGTAATCCTTTGCCTCAGCTTTCGGGAAACTCCCGGAGGGGCCTCATGCAGGCCCCCATAGCAAAACCAGTTCAAACCTTTCCTGCAGCTGTAGAGGAAATACCTGCTCTGAGCGATTAAATAACCAAATGACTATTGGAATAAATCATGCTGGTCAGGATGATGAAAAAGAGAGAATAGAAAATTCAGGAGAAAACATAAAGAAAATTTTTTGGCAAACTTCTATTAATGAACAGAGACCAAAATTAATGATAAAAATAAATGGTGTTTTGTTGTCTGGTCTGGTAGACACAGGTGCGGACATTACCATAATTGCACCAGAATTTTGGCATCCAGCTTGGCCTCTTCAGGAGGTAAACGTTCAACTGTTAGGAATTGGGACATTATCTGGAGTGAAACAGAGTGCAAGATGGCTCGAATGTATAGGTCCAGAAGGACAGAGAGGAAAATTAAAACCATATATGGCTAACATAGCTATGAACCTGTGGGGTCGAGACTTGTTGCAACAATGGAATACTCAGATTAAAATCCCTCCAATCTCAGAAACAAATCATAAACTAGCACATGTTTCTGAGAGAAATATTAGAAGGCATTATTTTGAGTGGTCACCAGCCATCCATATTATACAAGAACAGGGCACAACAACTGATAATCCTCCAAAAATACCAACAGCTCTACCTTTAAAATGGTTAACAGACAAGCCTGTATGGGTTCAGCAATGGCCTTTAACAACAGAGAAACTCCAGGCTTTAGAAGAGCTGGTAGAAGAACAGCTAAATGCTCAGCATATTGAACAGTCAACCAGCCCTTGGAATTCTCCTGTATTTGTTATTAAAAAGAAATCTGGTAAATGGAGAATGGTAACAGACCTTAGAGCAATTAACAAAGTAATTCAGCCGATGGGCTCTCTACAATCTGGAATTCCTTTGCCTACTCTGTTACCAAAAGGATGGCCTCTCATAGTTATTGATTTAAAAGACTGTTTCTTTTCAATACCCTTACAAGAAAAAGACAAAGAAAGATTTGCTTTCACAGTGCCTACTTATAATAATTCTCAACCGGTTAAAAGATTTCAATGGAGGGTCCTCCCACAGGGAATGTTAAATAGCCCAACTCTGTGTCAATATTTTGTACAACAGCCATTGGAAGTGATACGTAGAAAATTTCCTAAATCTATAATTTATCATTATATGGATGATATTTTACTAGCTGACTCAAATGCAGATACTTTAGAAAGAATGTTTGAAGAAGTAAAGAAAATTTTGCCTTGCTGGGGATTACAAATTGCTCCTGAAAAAATACAAAGAGGGGATTCTATTAATTATTTAGGATATAAAATAGAGCTACAAAAAATTAGACCCCAAAAGGTGCAAATTCGGAGAGATAGACTACAGACTCTTAATGACTTTCAAAGATTATTTGGAGATATTTCTCATCTACGAACTATTGTTGGGGTAAAAAATGATGAACTGACTAATTTGTTCAAAACCTTAGAAGGTGACAAGGACTTAAATAGTCCAAGAGAATTATCACCTGAAGCTGAGAAAGAATTGGCCTTGGTAGAAAAGAAAGTACATGAAGGGCACGTGGATCGTATTGATCCAAAGCTGGATTGCATTTTGGTTATTTTACCTTCTAGGCATTCCCCTACTGGAATATTAATGCAGAGGGAAGATATTATATTGGAATGGATATTTTTACCAAATAAACCAAATAAAAAATTAAAAACTTATGGGGAAAAAATCTCTGACTTGATTTGGAAAGGAAAATTGAGACTTCGTCAATTAGCAGGAATAGACCCAGCAGAAATTGTCGTACCTTTAACTAAGGAGGACATTGAAAAATTATGGACAGAAAGTGAACCTTGGCAAAGAGCTTGCAGTAATTTTTTGGGAGAAATTAACAGCAAATATCCCAAAAGCAACAGAATTGATTTTATAAAGAGAGCTGATTGGATCTTGCCTCGAATTGTACGGCAAAAACCCATATCTGGAGTTCGTACATTTTATACAGATGCCAACAAACAAGGAAAGGCAGGTTACAAATCAGAAAATTTAAGTAAAGTGGTACAAAGTCCTTATAATTCAGTGCAAAAATCAGAATTGTATGCTATTCTGTTGGTATTAATGGATTTTTCAGAACCTCTCAACATAGTAACTGACTCTCAGTATGCTGAAAGAGTGGTGTTACATATTGAGACTGCAGAATTTATCCCTGATGCTTCAGAATTAACTTCACTATTTATTCAATTACAAGATACAATCAGGAAAAGGAGTCATCCTTTATATATAACTCACATCTGATCTCATACTGGTCTGCCAGGCCCTCTAGCACAAGGCAATAATGAGATTGATAAATTATTGGTAGGAAATGTGCTGGAGGCCTCAGAATTTCATAAAAAACATCATGTCAATAGTAAAGGTTTAAAAAAGGATTTTTCTATAACCTGGCAACAAGCCAAGGAAATAGTAAAGAAATGTCCTACTTGTTCTTTCTATAATCAAACGCCATTACCAGCAGGATGTAACCCAAAGGGTACTCAGAGGAATGAAATCTGGCAGATGGACGTGTTTCACTTTGCAGAATTTGGAAAACTGAAATATGTACACCACACTATCGATACTTATTCAGGATTTCAATGGGCAACTGCTCTGAGTTCTGAAAAAGCTGATTCTGTAATCACTCATTTGCTAGAAGTTATGGCCATTATGGGTATACCTGCACAAATCAAAACTGACAATGCTCCATCATATGTCTCTGTTAAAATGAAACAGTTTTTTGCTTATTACAATATAAAGCATATTACAGGTATACCACATAATCCTACAGGTCAAGCAGTTATAGAAAGGTCAAACAGAACTCTAAAGGATATGCTAAATAAACAGAAAGGAGTAACAAAAACCCCCAGAAATAGACTGAATAATGCTCTATTAACTTTGAATTTTCTGAATGCCAATGAGAAAGGAACAACAGCTGCAGAGAGACATTGGGTAATAGAAAAAACTACAGAATTAAATCAGCCTATATACTTTAAGGATGTGCTGACCTCAGAATGGAAGCCAGGGTATGTATTACGTTGGGGACGAGGTTTTGCTTTTGTTTCTACAGGAGAAGATAAGCTGTGGGTACCATCAAAATTGATAAAGGTTCGATTTGAACAAGAGAAACCTCTTAATTAGAGGAGGTGATAGTTCATCAACCAGCATGAACATCCAATTTAAACTAACTTGTACCTGTAACACATGTCTTTTCATTTAATCAGATAATAACTTGCCAAAAAGGAACATCCCCAAAATTAGTCTTGGGGGAAGGTTTTTGTTTTTGTCTTTTAGGAGAATGAAGGTTAAGGAATCTGAAGGACACAAGACAAATGAGACAACTGAAGAAAAAGGACAAATCATCTATCCCAGGAAACAGAGTATATGGGAGTATATGGCATATGGGTATATATTATCTAAAAAATTTTATGTCTTCTTAAATGTTTGTTTCTGCTTTTCTCTAAAGATTTAACACTATTGGTTTTCTAATAGTCCCAGTTCAATTAAAATTTAAAGCTGACTTTGGAGTTGGAGAATGGCTCTCTCCTTCTTTAAACTCAAGCATGTTGTTAAAAGGAAAATGCAAACTCCCTGTATCATGCCAGAAAGAGCCATTTTCTGCTATGGGACAGGACAAAAGCCAAATTAATTAAGGGACTATTCTATTACTAATCTCAACTCTTTGATTCTATTCTGATTCTTTAAACTTTTCTTAAAGTATAAATTTTATATCAAAATTTACAAGATTAATAGATACATATACATTTTAAACTTTGTTAAGATAGGAATGGTCATATAGAGTACTAACTAATTCTAGAAAAAAGGCTTCAATTAGCTGCATATATATGTCTTTGTGTTCCAGTCTCTTATCAGTTTTCTGCAGGAAATCACGGCCAGGCCTAACATCAACTGAAGTCTCCGGAAAGAAGATGGGGCCCCACAACAACAACAACAACAACAATTCCACGTGGACAATAATAATATCACTGAACTGACAAACATCATCTATAGATCAGCTTTGAACTACAAGGTACTCAGAGCAATTTTGAGATGACTAGCTGAGATGATCCAGTCTCAAAGACTACTTGAATAAGGACTTGAGATAAACCCTGAACTTTGGCATTATACACAGACTGGATAATAATGAAGGATATAGTTACCTTTCCTAGAATTTGACAATTAACTTAAATTTTTCTTTCAGGATAAAGATAACTTCGCCCATACCCAGCAGGAAGCAATTTTAAGAATGACGCCCACATTCCCAAAGAGGTGGTGTGGGGCGGGTGGTTTTTTTTTTTTTTTTGGTTCTTTTTAATGGGTTTTGGGTCTGGGATAATTTTCATTATTTAGGGGGGTAGGTTACAAGTTGTCAAGGGTTAGGAAAAAGGCTAAGCAAAGGAGATTAGATTTAAGGTTCTTGTTTAAAAAAAAAAAAACAAAGAAAGAAAGAAAGAAAGAAAAGAAAAGAAAAGAAAAAGACAATTACTAGTTTTAAATACTTTACATTATTACCAACTATTAGGATATAAAGAAATGAAAGTTAGTAGTTAGACATTACAATAGAAATTGTAGTCATATTAGATATGTTTTAAAAATTGAGCAGATGTATTTTAGACAGGTCATCTTCAAACCCTTCAGAGATCTACAGAATATGGCATTTAAAATGTTTTAATAACTTAGAAATTTTTCTTTTTTGAGACATGTCGGCTCCTGGCAGTACCAATCTACTTCAGAGAAAATATGGGCATTGAAGAAACTGCATATGGAGTTAATTTTCATTGTGGCAAAAGTTAGCCACTGGACAACAAAGTATCCTCAAATCAACAGAAAAAATGGACAGACAGAACACGAAACAAAGGACTACCAATTCCTGCCAAAACAAGTGTGGTTATGGCTTTATCAAAAGGCATCTTCTGAGGCCAGGACAATATGGCACCATCCCTGAAGTCGCCTTCACAATCTGGAAAAGGTACAGTGTCCTTTTCTTCGAAGGCAGCTGAACAGGCAGTGGGCCGATGGCTTCTGTTGTGCAATGGATCAGCAACTGAAAGCTCACGCTTCTCAATAGTAGACTGGCATTTAATAGAGGGATGTGGAGAAGGGGATGCTTAGATGAAGCCATATATACACAGCCAAGAAGAATGGACAGCTGAATTCAAAAACCATCAGCAATTTCCAGAATTTAAAATCCTGAATCATGACATGACACTAGTGGAATTCAGGTGTTTCTGGTACATGGACTGCTCTCACCCAGTGTGAGGTTGAACTGTTGACCTTGTGTACAACCTACTTCACAAATGAGTCTGTCAGATACGCTAAGCCTATAGGCTGAAGATGATGCCCCAACACTGCAGAGAAACCTCAGGTGACTGTCCAGGCAGCTGGCTGTTTCTGTCGACTCACAAAATTTTTGGAAGTTGCTTTTGTGCACTTCCTGTTTTTATTTTTGTTAGCTAATATTATTTCCTTCTTGGGTCTCTGAGGGAGTTGAAGATTAGTTAGTTATAGTTGAAGATTAATTAGGATAGAAAGTGAATTAGATACATTTTGGACTTACTAAAATAGGATAGATAAGGGAATTATTTTCTCTGATTTGTCAAATACAAATGGACTAGACATCGTTTAGGTATTTGTTACTTGTATATATTGTATATAGTTATTGTACTTTTGTATATAGTTTTTCTTTTGTTAGTTATAACCTTTTGCCTTTTTTCTTTTTATTAAAATAGAAAAGGGGAAATGTGGTGATATTTTATTTGTACTGAAATGTTATTTTAATTTTATGTTAATAAATAAAGTTGCCCTGGGGTCAGAGCTATTAGAGCCATAGTAAGAGCGTGGTGGTTAGAAGAGCTAGGTAGATTTCTGTGTGTTCAGGGATACAGCCAGTATTGGAGACATACGCCTTTAAGACCTGGAGGGCGGTACTTACAGGCAGTGATGAGGCAGTCATGTGGTTGGGTTTACAACCAATGAGAAGGCAGAACAGAAAGATTATTTAAACAGGGACACAGGAAGTACCTCTCTCTCTCGGGGAAGCTAGGAGCACTGCAGGAGGTAAGATTTTATCTCTGAGCTCTGACCTCTCGGCTTTTCTCTTTTACCTTGGCTCTGTGTTTCTTATTTTAATAATACGATTGGTTACATCTACAGACCATGTTAATTTTTTTTCTTGTTTTACTGTTTTTGAGGGATATGGAAGATATTGGAACTTAAGAATTGAAAACTAGTTGAATGATATAAGCAGAGTGTAAAGGGTCATTCTATTAGGTCCCCAGAAGACAATAGCCCTGAGAGCCAACATGGATTGTGGAGGCCCAGCTCAAATTGTTTCAGAACAGTAGTTCTCAATCTTCCTAATGCTGTGGCCCTTTAATACAGTTCCACATGTTATGGTAGCCCACAACCAGGAAATTATTTTCATTGCAGCTTGATAACTGTAATTTAGCTATTGTTAAGAATGTACATAACATATATATATCTGATATTCAGGATAACTGATATGGACCACTGTGAAAGGCTCCTTAGACCCCCAAAGGGGTTGTGACCTACAGGTTAAGAACCACTGTTTTAGAGGTTAATAACAATATTAGTAACTGGGCTAGACGCCATTCTTGTGATGTTTGGCAAAGAATTTAGCTGCCTTCAACTTGGGTGCTAAAAACCTGCCTGAGGCTAAATTAGCATATACTTATGCAACAACAACTAATCAAAAAAGGATGAATTTGAAGGAGCAGGGTAGAACATATGGCAGGGTTTGGATGAAGGAAAGGAAACTAAAGGAAGAAATGTAATTATATTCTTTAAAAACATGTATTGAACTGATTTCTTGGAGGAAATTTCAAGACAGCATAATATTTAATCTGTGGTGTGGTTATTATTAATGATTTTTAGTCAAGTACATAATGAAAAAAACAAGTAAAGTATAAAGAAATAGAAAATATACAGTTTAAGGAGAAAAAGAGCACCATGAAACTTAATGTTGCTATCAAGGTTTGTGTTGAAAGAGATAAGGAGACCAGGCCTATTAAGAATAGGCTTTCTTCTCTGCATTGGAGAAAAGGGGAAGGATGCCCTCAGGGCAAGACTCCACCCAGCAAGGCTTCCAATTTAGTTAGCAACAGGAAACAAAAGTTGCTGCTAATGTGATTCAAAGAGGTGAGGGTTCATCACAAGCTAACAGATAAACTTGACAATGCCATCTATATGGTACTGGCCTGATTGGCATGCAAAATGAAAGAGTTAAGGGGTTGTATATTTTTCCTCTGCAATTTCAGAGCACCACTGAGGCCAGGTAACATGTGGCAAAGGAGTCCTTCTGTGAAGGCCTTTAGATTCCATTACATGAATCTATTAAAGTGAAGTCTGGGTTAAATCAGAAACCCTAAGATACTGGAGATGCCGGAGTCATGGAATATCTGCCCAAAAGGGCTACATACAGGGAGTAGAACCAGCCCAAGAGAGATGTTACAGGCAGGAAACCTGGAGGTGTGAAGCTATGTGAACTCTATGAAATTAAAAATCCTAGACACTAGACATAGATGAATCTATAGGATTTGGATTTTTTCCCCTAATAAGTTTCAGTTTTGCTTTCATCATCAATTTTCACTATCCCCACATATCTCCTTTTTGAAATGGCAATGTGTATCCTGTACCTTTCTAGGTTGGAAGTGTGAACAAAAATTTCTGAAAAAGCTGTATCTGTGAACAAAAGTCTCCTGGAAGCATTCTGTTGGCAGAGACTGATGGACTCATAGGCATTAAGTACTGTGGAGAGATTGGAATTTCATAGGTTCAGAGGCTATTATTTATCTTGGACTAATTTTAGCCTTCTGG
The DNA here is from genome assembly GCF_049852395.1 of Peromyscus maniculatus bairdii. Taxonomy (NCBI): domain Eukaryota; kingdom Metazoa; phylum Chordata; class Mammalia; order Rodentia; family Cricetidae; genus Peromyscus; species Peromyscus maniculatus. The sequence goes on along the minus strand of NC_134875.1, from coordinate 71,829,783 downwards.
AACAGCCATTCCTTGATCTACTCTGTATCTGAACTAAGAGCCTGTGATAATAAATAAAAACCTCTTAGGAACTATTAAATCAGTACAACACTAGCTCCTTCCAATCCAAGAGCTAATAATGTCATCAGCTTGGTCCTTTAGTAAAACTTCACCCATCTTTATGTATCTACCTCTCTGATGTACCCACCAATGTATTTTAAACTTGCCTTGATCTATGACTTTATTTGTTCTGCAAAACAAAGACTTCATGAAACTTTTTCTACATTAAAACTTAGAATTCAGGGTAATCTACATCTGTGTGTACTTAAAATGGCTCCAGAATAAGGTATCTCTTATTCTTTTTTTTTTTTTTTTTTTTTTTTTTTTTTTTTTTTTGGTTTTTCGAGACAGGGTTTCTCTGTGTAGCTTTGCGCCTTTTCCTGGAACTCACTTGGTAGTCCAGGCTGGCCTCGAACTCACAGAGATCCGCCTGCCTCTGCCTCCCGAGTGCTGGGATTAAAGGCGTGAGCCACCACCGCCCGGCTCTTATTCTTTTTAAGATAAGAATTGTGGTTTTTTTATGTTGGTAGAAGTATGTAATCTGATTTTGATTTTACAGAGGGTAACAATTAACAGAGTGACTTGAATCTCATAAGAAACTTTGGATTTTCTGATATTTAAACAGTGTTGTGATTTGGAAAAGATGGGGAATTTTGAAGTTGCATTGTGATGTGGCCAGAAGAGCATGGGAATCAGAGAGTAGAATGCAATCATTTGAATGAGAAATGTTCTCCATAATTTCAGGTGTTTGAACACTTGATTTCTAGGTGTTGGTGATATTTGTAGAGGTTTAAGAGATGTAGCCTTGCTAGCTAAAGTCCACTTATGGTTAATAAAGCCAAGTCACTTCTAGTTCACTCTCTATGCTTTGTGCTTATTGTTTTATGTGTGGGTCTCAACATCTAGTTCCTAATGCAAGCCTGCAGTTTTCTTCCAGGCTTCGCCACCATAATGGATTCTTATCTTTCTGGAACCATAAGTCAAAATAAGTTCTTTCTTAAATAAATTGCCTTTGTTATGATGCTTTATAACAGTGACAGCAACCAATTCTTTAGCCACATATAAGAGGGTTAAGAATATATATTTGAGTTGGATAGATTTAGTACTTAGATATCAATTTTCAGAGTTAATTTTCATGTCACAGATTACTGTATCTACTTAATACAATATTTTTAAAATAGGGTTTGTTTGTAAAATTATATAATATTTCCATGAGTTAGTTTTATATCCAAGTTATACTCTTACTATCAAAATATAACAGAACTAAATGAAAAAAATATGTGATTTGAACATGTCTTTCACAAGCTCATTGACTAATTTTTGAGTGGTTTATTGTTTGATATATATTTAAAAGTCCCAGAAGAAGCCTCTAGCTAACAAAGCAACATAAGACCTGATACTCAAAACTATAGCAGTAGTTCTCCACTTGTTGTTCATGACCCCTTTGGGGAATAATTGACCCTTTCTTAGGGATTGCATATCAGATATCCTGTATGTCAGATATGTATTTACATCATGATTCATAATAGCAGCAAACTTATAGTTATGAAGTAGCAACAAAAATAATTTCATGGTTGGGGGTCACCACAACGTGAGGAACTGTATTAAAAGATGGCAGCATTAGGAAGGTTGAGAACTGCTGTGCTAGAAGAAAAAGTGGGAAGTAGACTGCAACTCATAGGAGTTAAGATTTTTGGAATTGAACTCTTGTAGTACAGGAAATAAGACCAACAACTGACAAATTGGATCTCATGAAACTAAAAAGCTCCTGTATTTCAAAGGAAATTGTCAATCAAGTGAAGAGGCAACATAGAGAACGAAGGAAAATTTTTACCAACCATACATCTTACAGAGAATTAATGTCTAGAATATACAAAGAACTCAGAAGAGTTTAGAAGAGAAAAAAACTAATCAGAAACTAGACTGTGGAACTAAAGAGAAAATTCTCAAATGAAGAAAAGCAATCAGTTAGTCAACACTTCTAAAAAAATCAATGTTGTTAGATCTCAGGAAAATGCAGATTAAAAGTACTTTAACTTCCATCTCACCCTAGTAAGAAATATCATTGCAAATAAAAATTACAACAAAATATTGGTGTAGCTGTTGCAGAAGAGGAACTTGTCTCCATTATTAGTGGGAATCCATAATGGTGGGAACAAAATCACAACAGGCAGCCTGAGAAGGAAGCTGAAAGTTTGCATTTGCAGACATAAGCATGAAGAAGAAAGTCAGCAGGAGGTAGAGTGAGAAATCTCAAAACCTGCCCTTAGTGGTATACTTCCTCCAGCAAGACTACATCTCTTAAATCTCCCTCAAACTATGTCATTGACTAGAAATCAAGTTTCAAAATGCCTGTGACTACTAGGGATATTTCTCATTTACAGAGCTGGAGATGTCTCCTTATCTTTATCAATAAATTTCCCTCTTTCAGAACAAGCCTTAATTAAAACTATAATCTTTCTATTACTCTTTTACTCACCAAACACCCAGAATTTACCCTACTGTTATTTTGCTAAATGGCTATGTTGTAAACTTGTCCTCTAAATGTTTTTTGGGTGTACCCATATCCTGGCTTGTTTTCAACTACAGTTAGAGAAGTTTCCTTTTGCTTTGCATAGCAGTCAGTGGAGAGATGCGTAACTGGTCAGAGAACTGAGAATAAGAGTGCTCAGCTCTAAATGGAACAGCTATACTAACTACAGTACCACCAATGTTCAAGGAACATTGTGTAAGAGGTAGAAAGAATATTAGAGCTGGAGGATGCCTGAAATGTTGTCTTCTATATATGGTATAGCTATCAAAATCATGCATTCACAGTGGCTTAGGTTACTTGCAAAATATCTACATACAATCAGACCAATCACTATCCTGGCATTGATGTGGTGTATAGGTTCTAGTTCCTACCCATTACAGGGGAGCTATTAGTAGTTGGTAGCTGCTGGTAAAGGGAAGATAATTTGTAATGGAGGATTACAGGGAACCATGGAGTTGGCTTGGCCTAGCTGCCTTGAGAGGCACATGACATAGGTTTTTCAGGCTGGAGTCCATGGCTCCTGGGGCACAAGTTGCCTTCCAGTTCCTGAGAGACTAGTACATCCCCACAGACAGTAAAATGTTCAGGCTGCTTTGTGTTTCTCTGTATGTTCCCTTAGTAGTTACAGAAACATGGAACCTTGACAGGACAATTGGTCTTAGACATTAATCTTATGTACTCTGTACAGCTTGCAAACTTCACTGTATCCTGGCAACTACAATTGTATTGATCTTGGCAATTGCCATTATATTCTGTTCCTGATCAATGTATAAAATGTCTGATTGCTCGCAATAAAATTGCCATGGCCCCAATTGTTCTGTGGCCCCTCCAACCTGCCCTGATTTCATATGTCACAGCCATATCAGTTGACATTTGCCCAGTAAATGTGGGTATGCATAGGAGATGCAACTTCTGACAAGTTAACCATGCTCCATTGGGTGGCTCCACACCCATGCACATATGGGCAGCACTAACTAGATTTAGTGAGTTATCACAAACAAGAACAATATGACACTGGGAAAGGAAATAGTGGGATGGATTTGGGTGGAGGTTGAGCATGAAAATGAGGGGCCTATATGATCACATTTCATTGTATATATGTATGACATTCTTAAAATAAGAAAAGCAGTTTCGAAGAGAAAATGGTTTGGAAGCATTATAGTTTGGTGTACTATTTAATACAGAATCCCTTGCAAAAGGAAAACATCCCTGAAGTCACAAGTTTTGCTGAAGAAGAGATTTCTATTTTTGTAGGTTCCCAGTCAAGGGAGTAAGTTCTAGCTAATGAAGGATTTGTGGAGAGAAAAGAAACTACCATAAGAGTTCAAGAAGGACTGTACTCATCATTTGATTTCAGTGAGCAAGGTCAGCTGGAGTTTTTAAGCATAGGTATTGATAGTCACTTAAACCATATATTAACTGCTTCATTCAATTATAAAGAAAATTTAAGTGAAATCCATTTCTTACCAAGCATGCAGTTCCTGATTCATAGCCTATATTTAAATAAAAATAAATAAAATATGTATAATGTGCAAAATATAATTTATATTCATCAAATTTTATTATGTATACAATGAAGTATATAATGTATATATATGTATATATACATATATATGTACCTTAGTATATAGCAAATCATTTATATAACATAGTAAAGCAGTATATATTATAAGGCAAATAGAATGTCCAAATCTTGGAGAAATGTTTTTATTTTTGTCTTTCAGGAGAATGAAGGCTAAGGAATCTGAAAAACACTGGACAAATGAGACATCTGAACAAAAGGGAAAAATCATCTAGAAAAAAAAATGTCCCAAGAAAAGGAGTAAATTGGTCTACTGGTATATCATCTATAAAATTTCACAAGTCTTCTTAAATGTTTGTTTATGCTGTTCTCTAAAGACACTTAACACAAATATTCTTCCTGTAGTCCCAGTTCAATTAAAAATTAAAGCTAGCTTTGGAGTTGGAGAATGGCTCTCTCCTTCTCTAAACCTAAGCACGTTGTTAAAAGGAAAATGCAAAATCTCTGTATCATGAAAGAGGAAAGAGCCATCTTCTGATATGGGACAGAAGAAAACAAAAAAATTAAGGAACTATTCTATTGCTACTAATCTCAATTCTTTGATTCTATTTTGATTCTTTAAACTTTTCTTAAGGTATAAATTTTATATCAAAATTTATAAGGTTAATATATATATATATTAAATTTTTGTTATGATATTAATGGTCATATAGAGTACTAACTAATTCTAGAATAAAAAGGCTTCAATTAGCTGCCCATATATATATTTGTGTTCGAGTCTCCATCAGTTTTCTGCAGGGAATCACAACCAGGCCTAACATGGAATTTGAAGTTTCTGAAAGATGATAGGGCCCCACAACAACAATTCTACGTGGACAATAATAATTTCACTAAGCTGACAAACATCACCCACAGATCAGCTTTGGACTACAAACTGCCCAGAACAATTTTGAGATGGCTAGCTGAGATGATCCAGTTTCACAGACTACTTGAACAAGGACTTGAGATAAGCCTTGAACTTTAGCATTATGCAGAGATTAGACAATAAATGATATAGCTACCTTTCCTAGAACTTGACAATTAACCCCCAATTTTTTTTTTCTTTTCAGAATTAAGATGCCTTTGCCCACAACCAGCAGGAAGCAGTTTTAAGAACATGGCGCTCACAATCCCAAAGAGTTGGTGTGGGGTGGGTGGTTTTTGGTCTTTCAATGGGTTTTGGGTCTGGGATAATTTTCTTTGTTTAGGAGGATTGGTTACGAGTTGTTGTTATTAATGGTTAGGAAAAGGACTAAGCAAAGGAGATTAGACTTAAGGTTCTTGTTTGAAAAAAAAGATATATAGAAATGATAAAATTGATGGTAGATTATTGAATTTACTCTGAAAAGTAAAGAGAAGATAGTGCCATATTGTCCTGGCCTCAGAGGACGCCTGTTGCTAAAGCCACAACCTCACTTGTCTTGGCACCATCTCTGAAGTGGCCTTTGCAATCAGGAAAAGGTACAGTGCCCATTTCTTTGAAGGCAACTAAACAGGCAGTGGACCGATGGCTTCTGGAGCACAGTGGAACAGTAGCTGAAAGAGTTATTCTTGAAAGAGCCTCTTGAAAGAGACTGACAGAGTCTAACCTCTCAATGGTAGACTGGCATTTAATAAAAGAGATGAAGCCACCCACAAGACAAGAAAATGACAGCTGAATTCCAAAACTACCAACAATTTCCAGAATTTAAAATCCTGACTCATGATAGGACACGGGTGGAATTCAGGTTTATCTGGTACGTGGGCTACACTCACCAAATGTGAGGTCAAACTGTAGGTCTATGTACATCCTACTTCACAAATGAGTCTATCAGATATGCTAAGCCTATAGGCTGATGATGATGCCCCAAAGTTGCAGAGAAACCTTGGGTGACTGGCCAGGCAGCTGGCTATTTCTATCAACTCATATTTTTTTTTTTTTTTTTGGAAGCCGCTTGCTTGTACTTCCTGTTTTACTAGGTAATATTATTTTTTTTCTTTAGTCTCTAAGGGAGTTGAAGATTAGATAGTTATAGTTATAGTTAGTTGAAGATTAGATAGTTATAGTTTTCCTTGTTAAGAATTTCAGAAAAGAAACTCACTAAAGAGGTGTAAGTATATAAATTTGAAAGACATAACATAGTTCTCTGTTAGTAATTCAAGTTAGGATTAAAAAGTGAATCAAGTACATTTTGGACTTACCAAAATAGGATAGATAATGGATTATTTTCTCTGAGTTTGTCAATTACAAATGGACTAGACATTGTTGAGGTATTTATTGCATATATATATATATATATATAATATAGTTATTGTATTTCTTATGTTAGTTATAACTTCTTTTTCTTAGAATAAAAAGGGAAAATGTGGTGATACTTTATTTGTGCTTAAATGTGGTATTTTATTTGTATGTTAATAAATAAAGTTTGCCTGGAGATCAGAGTTCACTGCGGCATAAACAGAAGTCGGGTGGTGGTAGTCTATGCCCTTAATCCAATCACATGGCAGGCAGAGTCTTTCTGTGGTCAAGGACACAGACAAGCATGGTGACGTGAGTCTTTAATCCCATTACCAACCATAGAGACCTGGAGGTCTGTATAGACAGGCAGTAACAAGTAAGTCATGTGGCTGGGCTTAGAGCCAATGAGAAGCTAGAACAGGAAGACAATAAAAGCTCAGTTTAGACAAGAAGAAGCTCTATCTGTGGAAGCTACTGCTGGTGGTAAACTAAGGTTAGTTGTGGCTATTTGCTCTGATCTCTTCAGCTATTACCTCTGTATTTGGCTCTGTGTTTCTTATTTAATAAGACTGTTTAGAAATTTATCTATACCAAATGGTCAAAAATCATTTATTTTAAAGCTCTCACTGCATACAGTCAAAAAATATATTACTTTTTCCAAGTATCTATTGAGAAAACCTATAGACAAAACTGGAAAGATTTAAGAGCATTAGATCATTGGTTTAGTTAAATGGTTTATTTAATTGACATTACTCCTATTCTCTGTTAGTTATAAAATGGACCAAGAAGACCTAATTAGCTTTACAAACTCATTATGTGCCATGTTTAATCTTGTGTTTGTCACATTTGAATTTGTTTAAGCTTTAATAATATTCAAGTTCTTGTACTTGTATTAAAGACAACATGTGCTAGACGATAATGAATATTTTAATCTCAGCAAGTCATTATTGCTCTAAATGTTTTAAAATTTACCTGGGTGAATCATTTATCTTTCCCATTAGATTTATGAGACAAATTATTTCCAAAAAGTGGAAAATTGAATCTTATTATTTATTTTTATGTTTATTCACCACTCATTAACTAAGTGATCTCTCTGACCATTGTTTTCTTACTTTAATGAGATTAGTAAGTCTACCTTAAAAGCAGTTTCTCCATTGAATGTACAAATATTGAGTTTATTGAATTTTTCATGATTTAGTTAAAACCAAAAAATGTTTTACTAGTAAGAGTATATTTAAAAAAAATATAGAATGGCTGGGCAGTGGTGGTGCACACCTTTAATCCTGGCACTTGGGAGGCAGAGCCAGGTGGATCTTTGTGAGTTTGAGGCCAACCTGGGCTACAGAGTGAGTTCCAGAAAAGGCACAAAGCTACCCAGAAAAACCCTGTCTCGAAAAAACAATAACAAACAAACAAAAATATGGAATGGCTTTACGATAAATAATACAAACAATAATAAGTCCAGCCTATATTGTTTGCTCCTAGGTCTATGGAAGAGTCTAGCAACCATCTGAGGATTCTAATCTGAGGGATATCAAATGAATCTAAGCACACTGAGTTCGTTAGTCCATTCACTTTATTCTTCTAAGTCAATTCTATCTACACAGTTTCTTTTCTGCTCTCTTACTTATCTCATCTCAATCCCTCCTGCTCTCAGTCCCTTCTGCTGTTCTCTCCTCATTCTACCTATTTCTTTCCATCTCCATCCCCATCTTTGTTCTTTTCAATCAATTCTACTCTCGTGCTCTCAGTAATTCTTTGGCAAAGCAATGTGAGGCTTGAAGTTTTCAGGATCAGAGAGTTGATAAGGATCCACACATAAAGCAATAATTGTCAGCTTCCAATTACAACCAAAAAGGGGGAGTGACTAATGGGGAGTTCTCTGGTAGGGTCAACTAAAGGCTAAGATCAATTAGAAAATTTATGTGCTCAAAGTATAATCTGTAAATGGCTATGTAGAATGTTAGGAGTCAATAAGTCACAAGAATGTAAACTATCTTTGGCACCACTTTTCCTGCTTGTCCCTGCTGTAGCTGATTTTTGGTCGGGAGGGGGATATATGCTAGGTGGCTAAGCAACTTCTGTCAGGGTATGTAGCATTTGGTTAGTAAAAGCACTTTCACTCAGAGTAATTGCTGAGGAGAAAATGTAAGAACAGCACCTGGTTGAGGAGGAAGTAAAACCTAATTTGCACAAGAAAAAAGCTCGGCACCTGTCACCTGCCTGACCTTGTAGGCGATCTCTTTGGGTCAGTGGGAAGTAACTGCCTTAATTCAGTATCTAGCAAATAGCTAAAACATCACCCCAGGGATGTGAGCAGTAAATCTCTTAAGTAAGGGTCTGGTGTAAATAATCCGGGGTGAAGGTAAGGGGTTGAGGATTTAATTGTTAGTGGTTATTTTCTCTATCTGTGGATGAGCTGAGCTGATGTTTATTTCTCTGCATTTGTCCTTGGAAAAGGTATCTTTGCTGAAATACTTTTGTCTGCAGAATGCCCCTGGCCAGATATATGTTAATGAAAAATAAACAGAGCTAGGGACAGTTATCCAATTACCCTAAATGTATAGGGAAAGTTGTGACCAAGATTGGGATGTAATCATGAAATTATATGTACACATAACATGGAAATGCATGGTAAATGGGGAGAATCATAGCTGTTATTGCACAAGAAGTTTACAATAAGAGATAGCCAATTCATTCAAAAGGCAGTAATTCTATAATGCCTTGCATGATGTTTTCCTCTAACAGAACCCTTAGTTCTTATAGTTTGACTTTCTGAACTCTATGGTGGTATTTTATTTGTACTGAAATGTGATTTTCATTGTATGTTAATAAATAAAGTTGCCCGGAGGTCAGAGCTATTAGAGCCATAGCAAGAGCGTGGTGGTGGTGGCATATGCCTTTAATCCCAGCACTTGGTAGACAGAGCTAGGTAAGTCTCTGTGTGTTCAGGGATACAGCCAGCATTGGAGACACACGCCTTTAAGACCTGGAGGGTTGTACTTACAGGCAGTGACGAGGCATTCACGTATTTGGGGTTAAAACCAATGAGAAGGCAGAACAGAAAGACTATATCAACACAGGACGTAGGTCTCTTTCAGAGAGGTAGGACCACTGCAAGAGGAAGGGTAAGGTTTTAGCTCTGAGCTCTGACCTCTTGGCTTTCTTCTTTACATTGGTTCTGTGTTTCTTATTTAATGAGACGGTTAGTTACATCTACAGAACTCTAGTTGTCACTGCTGTATATTCTCATGGACTTCTGCTACCAGTGACTCTCAATAAATAACTCTTTAACCCTAATTTGGGTTAAGTGTTAGCTGCTTAAGTAAATACTATTTTAACTGCCTTTTTAAATAAGTATTTTTTAAATTCTTTTTTAATTAGGTGTATGTTTCTGAATTGTGGGTGTGTGCAGATGCTTAAGGAGGCCAGATTTCCTAGTACTTCAATTATTGACAGTTGTGAGCTGCCTGATATGGGAGCTAGAACTTGAACTCCATTCTTCTGGAAGGACAGCCAGTCATCTTAACCACTGAGCTCTCTCTCCAGCCTCTTGATTACATTTCTTTTGAACTTTGGTTTTTTAGCCTATCATTTTCTTTTACCTATTTTTTATTGTTGTCCATATCCATCAGTTATCTATAGCTCTAATTTTGTCAACTCATTTGCTTATCTGTTGTAGAATATTATTTTAAGTTGTGTTACATTTGTTTATACTGTGGAACATTTGTTTAATAATACAAAGATGTGTTGCATTCTTTTATTTTGCATTTGTTTAGCTCTGTGAAGCTGTGTTACTTGGCCTGTTTAAAATACCTGATGGTCTAATAAAGAGCTGAAGGGCCAATAGTGAGGTAGGAGAAAGGATAGGTAGGGCTGGCAAGCAGAGAGAATAAATAGAAGGAGAAAAGGGGCATTAGGAAGCAGGAAAGAAGAAAGATAAAGGAATGAGAGAGGCAGGAGAAGGACTTCAGGAGCCAGCTGCCCAGTCACAGCTACACAGCCAGCCATAGAGTAAGAGTAAAAATAAGATTTACAGTAGTAAGAGAAAGGTAAAAGTCCAGAGGCAAAATGTAGTGGGATAATTTAAAGTTAAGAAAAGCTGTTAAGAAACAAGGCACACTAAGGCCTGGCATTTATAAGTAAGAGTAAGACTCCATGTGTGATTTATTTGGGAGCTGAGTGGCAGGCCCCCTAAAAGAGCAAAAACAACCAACATCATTTTGGCGATCAAATGTGGGCCCAGAGAAAGCTGAACAACACTTATTAATCCTTAATTCTAAAGTCAAGGGGAAACAGGAAAACTAATGGTGCATTAGTTAGTACACATTTATTCCTACTTTCCAAGAATTTCAAAGACCATGTATTTTTTTTAATTATTGGTAAAATGAAATGGTTACTTTCTATGTAATGTAAAGGTTCATGTGCTGAAGGCATGGTCCTAAGTTGGTAGATATACTCATTAATAGTTGAATGGATCAGGAAGCTCTAACTTAGAGCCTGGGTTTAGTCTCATAAAGTAGATTTTGGTAGAGATGCCCTTAGAGGCCCTATATTTTCCTGGACTTTCTTCTCTCTGAATCTTTGTTTCCTGGTATTTATGAAATGAGCAGTTGTATTCTACCCTGGTCTTCCACCATGATGGTCAGTTTTATCACAGGCTGAGAAGTTACAGGGTAGATGGCCATGGTCTGCAATCTGTGGAATTATGAGGAATAATAAACCTTTCTTTCTTTTAAAATGTCTCTTTCAAGTATTACTCAAAGGGCACGCATGTGCACACACACACACACACACACACACACACACATATAGTAGTAAAGTGTCTTCTAAATTGTGACCATATATAATGATTTGTTTTAGTTTTTCATTGTTTTTAGTCTCAGAGGATATAAAAACTACCTAGCATATTTGGTTAAAATGTTAGTTGAAAACAATATAGACAGTTTACTCTTTTTCCCTTTAGAGTTTGAATATTAGTGTGTATAAATTGTAATACATTGGTGAAGAAACCTGAGTTCAGGTGTCAAATTGTCTTCAGAGCTTTCTAGAAATTTATTAGTTATATAACCTTTTAAAAGCTACTTTTGAAAATCTTAAATTAGTCAACTAAATTGAGTGTTTCATTCTAGTTTCATCCATTTACCTGAAAATATAATTTTCTTTTCTTATTTTATAATTTAATTTAATTTTACATATCAGCCATAGATTCCCTTGTTCTCTCCCCTCCCGCACCCCCCCCCCAGCCTTCCTCCCCAGCCCACCCCCCATTCCCATCTCCTCCAGGGCAAAGACTCCCTGAGGATTGAGTTCAACCTGGTAGATTCAGTCCAGGCAGGTCCAGTCCCCTCCTCCCAGGCTGAGCCAAGTGTTCCTGTATAAGCCCCAGGTTTCAAACAGCCAACTCACACACTGAGTACAGGACCCGGTCCCACTGCCTGGATCCCTCCCAAACAGATCAAGCTAATCAACTGTCTCACTTATCCAGAGGGCCTGATCTAGTTGGGGGCTCCTCAGCTATTGGTTCATAGTTCATGTGTTTCCGTTCATTTGGCTATTTGTCCCTGTGCTTCTTCCAATCTTGGTCTCAACAACAATTGGACTCCTGGAGCTCCACCTGGGGCTTGGCCTTGGATCTCTGCATCTGCTTCCATCAGTCACTGGGTGAGAGTTCTATCATGACAGTTAGGGTGTTCAACCATCTGATCACCAGAGTAGGTCAGCTTGGGCTTTCTCTTGACTATTTGCCAGTAGCCTATTGTGGAGTTATCTTTGTGGATGTCTGGGGACCTCTCTAGCACTCTGCTTCTTCCTATTCCCATGGAGTCTTCATTTATCATGGTATCTCTTTCCTTGTCCTCCCTTTCTGTTCTTGATCCAGCTGGGATCTCCTGCTCCCCTAAGCTCTCTTTCCCTCGACCCTTGCCCTTCATTACCCCCACTCTGGGCTGGAGAGATGGCTCAGTGGTTAAGAGAACTGGCTGTTCTTCCAGAGGTCCTGAATTCAATTCCCACCAACCACAGGGTGGCTCACAACCATCTGTAATGAGATCTGGCGCCCTCTTCTGACCTGGCTGGTGCCCTCTTCTGACCTGCAGGCAGAACACTGCATACATAATAAATAAATAAGTAAATAAATCGATAGATTATAATTATTTCATTTTAATTGAATATAATTTCATTGTGTAAATGTATTATGTTTTCATTAGAAATTCATCAGTTAATAGACATTTTAATTCACAAAGTTCTGTCTTACTTTTATCAGATTGTCTCTTTTTTAATTTGTGATTTTCCTAATTTTCATCATTCCAATTTATTCCATTTAAAACTTTTATCAGGATTACATTCTTGCACCTTAAATTTTACTTCCTTGTTTCCCTTTCTTTCTATCTTTCTTTCTTTCTTTCTTTCTTTCTTTCTTTCTTTCTTTCTCTCTCTTTCTCCCTTCCTTCCTTCCTTCCTTCCTTCCTTTTTCTTTCTTTCTTTCTTTCTTTCTTTCTTTCTTTCTTTCTTTCTTTCTTTCTTTCTTTCTTTCTTTCTTTCTGGCTTTAGTGGTTCTCATTTAAGGTTTTCTTGTTGCTACACCTCGAACATTAAACAAATTCATTTCCTTATTACAATAGTAAGAACTTATCTGAGTGCCCACAATTTTGCATGCTTTATATGCAACGTTCTAGCACTGTCATATACTTATATACATATTCTTATTTTGTCATGTACATTGTAAATAATTGTTTGCTTTCCAGTTTTCACATTATTAAACATTACGAGTAGTCTTTTCCTATGCATATTTTCAAATAGTTTCTGGCATCCTTGCCATAATTTCATAGACAAAACAAACAAACAAACAAACAAAAAACCCTGAAATCAAGAGAAGTTAACAGACTTTACCAAAAACAGTTTCTAGATGAAGAGGTAAATTTTCTGATCATCTTAATTTATACTTCCAGTACAATATAATTATTGGAATATCTATTTTGTAATCAAAGTAAGAATATTTAGATACAGGGGCTAGAGAGATGACTCAGTGGTTAAGACCACTGGCTGGTCTTCCAGAAGTCCTGAGTTCAATTCCAAGCAACCACATGGTAGCTCACTACCATCTATAATGAGATCTGTTGCCCCTTTCTGGCCTCCAGGAATACATGCAGGCAAAATACTGTATATGTAATAATAAATAAATCTTTAAAAAGAATATATAGATATATATTGACCTCAAATTCCACAAATAAACACATTATCAAATTGTACTTGCCTAACTTATGAAAATTTATTTACATATTGATGTTTATTATAAAACTGAGATATAGAAGGAAGAACTTTTCTCAGTAAAATTATATGCTTTGGTCATTTATCCTGGCTTGACTCTTGACATCTAGGAAATCAGGACATTTGAAACATACCACATTCAAAGACTCATGAAATACTTTTTAGTGAAACAACTTCCATAACTTATATTTCATTTAGTTCACAATTTTTAGATTTAGAGTAATCTCTCATTTCTTTTCACATATTTAAAACAATATAGCACTACAGAATTGATAATGTACCAAGATTTATTGAGACTGGAATATTAATTTTTTAATATCTTACTATATTCTAAATTCTTGTTTGTTGTATTTGCCTGTTTGTTTTCTAAAGAGATAGCAAAAGAAGGTAATAAGGCATGGAGTTGGACCGATAGCAATGATCTGGAAGGACATGGGGAAGGAGAAAACATGATTAGAATATATTCTATGAACTTTCAATAAAAAAGAAACTATAGAGGATATAGAAATATGTTAAATAATACATCTACAATATGACATGGAAAATATTTGCTGTATGAAATTTAAAAAAAATATTAATATTATATTTTCAATTGCAAGGTACAGATAGAATTAGAAGTTCATAGCTAAAATGATTTGCAGGAAATGTTTAAACAGGTAAACTAAGCAATGTGTTTTAGAATAAATGCTTACAAAACAAACTTTAAAGAAAAATAAAAGCAAGGGGCATGTGAGGCATTTCAGCAGTTAATCTACTTGTCACCAAGCCTGATGAGTTGTATTTGATCACCATGACCTATATGGTAGAAAAATAGAATCCAACTGATTCCCAGGAACTTCCACATGTGCCATGGCTCATATGTGTACAGATATGTAAGCATGCACTCACACAAGATAAATAAAACTTTTAAAATGCAGTAAGATTTTTCAAAAATAAATAGCAAGAAAGAAATCCTGACATATAGCCAAGATAGTATTTACACTTAGATAATAATGTAATGTGGAATATTTCACACTGTATCCCTTATCTATGGCTACAATAATAAATTGCTACAAATTTAGTTGTTTAAAAATAAGAGAACAATTATTGATATCTTTCAGGAGAACTAATAATCAAAATGGGATTATAGGTCTAAAATCAAGAAGTAAATGGGGTCAAATCCCTTTTTTCTTTCTGAAGCCTCATGCATTTCTCATATACTCTTCCTCCACCTTCACAATCAACAATGCCACTATACTTTACAATGTTGTTCTTACATTTTCTCTTCATGTACTTCCTACATAGAAAGGCATTTTGTTTCTATTGTGTTCAACAAGATTATCTAAATCTCTCTCTCCACATTCTTAACATAATCATATTTGAAAGTTCTCCTTTCCATGCAACCTATCATATTTACTGGTATATAATTTCAAAAAAGTTATTATATGAATTAAGATTTAGGAAAAGTATATGCTTAACCAATTCAGCCATCTATTTTAATGTCATTCTCACATTAGTTTTACCTAGCAAAAGTGTGTTGAAGTGTGTGTGTGTGTGTATGTGTGTGTGTGTGTGTGTGTGTGTTGTGTTGTGTTGTGTTGTTTTATGTTGTATCTAACACTAGAACTATTCTGGGTCTATTTCTTGTTGTAACATGCACAGCTTAGAAACTGACCTAAATCAAGCAACTAGAGAAGTAGACAAGACATACAGACAGACACTTGTACAGAAAATCTGGGGTCAGTTTGGCCATAATATTAATGGAGACACCAGCAAAAGTCTGAAAACTTAATTAATTTTCTTTTATCACTTTAATTTTTCTCTCTCATATAATATATCCTGACTTCAGCCTTCACTCCCTCCCTCCCTGCCAGTCCCCTTCTCACGTCCCCTCTCCCCCAGATCCACTGCTCCTCAGTTTCCTTTCAGGAAACAGCAGGTCTCCCTCAGGTATCAATCAAACATGGCATGAGATTCAATAAAACCAGGCACATACCCTTGCATCAAGGCTGGGCGAGGCAACTCAGTAGGAGGAAAGGGGGCCCAGGACAGGCAGCAGGTAAAAATAGTCAGAGACAACTTCACTTTTATTGTTAGTTCTATATGAACTCCAAGCTAATCAACTACACTATTTATGCAGAGGACCCAGTGCAGATGCATGTGGGCTCCTCAACTGCTGTTTCAGTCTCTGTGAACCCCTATGAGGCATGATTAGTTGATTCTGTGGCCTGAACTTGTTTATTTTATACATCTGAATTGAGAGAGGTTTACTTCTTGTATACAGTTGAATGACAAGGCAAGTTCAGCTATTCTCAGTGGGAGGTCTCTATAGGGGAGCAGTTTCTGGTTGCAGTCATCTGGGAGGAAGAAGCAGTGGTGGTTTATTATATTTTCTAGGTACACTAGTCAGTAACTCATCAACATTCTTACTCAGACAAGGAGGAGACTTAGTGATCCTCATGGGTCTGAGGTATGGGAAGCTCGACATGGCAGTGCTCATGTCAACAATACACGTTCACTCAGAACTTCATCTGCTCCTTAGTAATGAACTCAGGGCTTCCTTCACTCCCCTCTTCCTTCTCTCAAGCAGACTGTATCCCTCATATCTACAAGGATGATTTTTTGTAGCATTTTACTTATCTACCCTTTTTGAACCTGGTCACATATAACAAATTTTATTATACCATCCAAAGCAAAATCACCTTTTACCTCTTCTATCACATTGCAATATTTTTCTCAGAATTTATTACTCTTTGAAAGTACTGAGAAATTATCTTGTTAAAAACACTACACTAAAAAAAAACACTATATAAATGAGACATAGTAAAATCATCAGATTTTGTTTCTTGTTTGTTGCATATACCTTTGTAATGATGTCAATGAACATCATTTGCTTATGTTGGCAGAAACAGATGAAAGAATGAACCTACTCCTCATTGAAATCCTTAAACATCTATAAGTGGTCCTCTTTTGTAAGAATTGAAATTTCTGTTCATTAAAAAAAAGAAAGCTACTGGAGTTGAAAACCAAAACAAGGACCTGAGAAAATGGTTCAGTGAATAACAGTGCTTGCTCTACAAACCTGAGAACCTGAGCTCAAATCAACAACACCTGTTTTAAAGACTGGGCATGGCTCTGAGTGACGATTACCTTTGCATTAGGAGGTGGAGATGGTAGATACATAGAGCTTACTGAGTAGTCTGCATAACCACAATGGAGAGCTTCTAGTAAAGGGAGAAACCTGATTTCAAAGTACCAACATCAAGAGTAATAGAGGAATACCCCTGATGTCCTGCTCTGACCTAGAAATGTGTGTGCATAGGGACATGTGCAGTCAAATGCATGCACCAAACATATAAACAGCACACATACAACCACCACACACAGACAAAATGAAATAGAAACTAAATTTTGCTTTTGAAAACGTCAAGCCCTAAAAATGGGACTTAGTCCTCTAAAACACTATGTTAAAATTTAATATTGCTTGGGATGTAAACATAGAAGACTGCACATATTTTCCATGATTTCTCAGTTGAAAGAACTATGTATGTGCTTATTCGTGCATCTTAGAAAGTCCCTTAGAGATTAGATTAAGTAGTACCATGTGAAAAATCAAATGAAGCGTGTGCTATATGTGCTTGAGGTAATGGGTATCTATATTTATCTCTTGATTTATAAGTTGCTTGAAATTTATAATTAGTCATGCTTTAGCAAGAACTTCCTTTAATTATTTCTTCACTGTGTGGTGTAATAAACTTTGAAGTTTAAGATATTTTTCTTAATAGTTCATACTGATTCTGTTACATTTTATAATGCTTTATATCTCAAGTGTCTGTACCTTGAAAATACATGTATGTTAATTTTAATCTCTCATCATCTGACAACTGCTATTTTGATGATTTAACAGTTTATTTCCCATATAATTAGCAACATAGCCAATGATTCATAATATTTTTGCAGAGCATCTTTTATGATAAGCATTTTCTAAAAATTGCTGTTAAAGAAGTATGACTGATAAGTTTTACTTTTATGTTATATAAAAGTGGTTTTAACATTGATTTATCCAATCAAATTTTGTCATGGATTCTTTTCTTGTTTAGTTCAAGTTTCTGGGAAAAGAGAAAAGTTTTTTTTTTTTAACTGATATGTAATTTTAACAATAGAGTGATACAGTAAAGATCATGTTTAAGATTTTAGTTGTTATACATTTACATATAGATTGTTAAGAATCTATAATTTTTACTGCCAGCATTTTCCTAAGTTAAAATTGTGTTTGAGGAGTATATAAGGCACTATAATCTATACATATTAAGTTTGTTATTGGTATAATTTATTTATATTTCCCTTCATAATAGTACAATTTTAATGTTCATATAAATCTTCAGTAATATATTGGGATATATATATATATATATATATATATATTTCCAAGAAAGGAAATACATGTTAATATTTCTTTCACATTGGCTAACAACATTTGGGGTAATTGTCTTGGTAGCTGCTTTGGAACTACCACTAACATGGATATTTTACTTTTACACATTATGTTTCTTTTCTTTCCTATTTTTCTTTATTCTGAGTTAAAATAGACTCAGTAGATTCAGAACATATTGTGCTATATAAACATACCATTTTAGTGGAAGGACACAATGAAACCTTAATGAAGTCCATAAAGTGAAAAACTGTGATAACAATAATGTTATGATGAATATTTAAAGATCCTAAGACCTGATTCTTCTCTTTTAATATGATGAATGTTTGTAGATTTCTAATACTCTTTATAAGGATATGCCATTATTGTAAGAAAAGTTTAAAAGGAGCAATAATGGAATAATTACCACATATCATTTTTGAAAACACTTGAGTGAATGAGTACTTTATTATAAAAGATGAATAGATCAATTTAGAAAATGGGAACTTAGGAAGATAGCTAACCTGAGTGAAAAATAAGATTATACTGGAAAGTTAAAAATGAATCATCTTTTCAATGAATTCAATAACTCACTATACGGTTTCCAAATGTACTTCCTGACATTAATTCTTATATGTACTATTAAACATGTGTCTTCAGTTTCCCTACTATACTTTCTTTTCTCCAGTGATGTTTTGAATGTAAGGAAATAATGATAGGAAACTATTCATCATCTCAGCCTTTCCAGGTTATCTATCCTTTCTAAGTTCTTATTTTCTAAATTGTTCTATTCATCTTTTATCATAAGGTACCTCATGAGTGAGAGATACTACATCCTTCACAAAAGTTACAGGGAAAATTCATTTTACTGAGTATTTTATGTATTCACTCTACAAGAGTTCGCAAACCAAATAGAAGATGATACCATTTTCTGATTCAAAAAGAAATATACTGTCACAAAATGAACAAAAATCATATTTTATTAAAAGCAATTGTGAAATTCCAATATGAAATGTATTTATTTTACTTTTACTTTATTTATTTTTAGTTCTCATATAATATATTTTGATCATACTTCCCCACCCTCAACTTCTCTCAGAAATGTGCCTCCCTCCTTATCCACTCAACTTCTTGTTCTCTCTCTCTTAAAAAAAATCCAACAAACAAATAAAACAAAGCCAAACCAAGACAAAGAAAGCAAAAGCCCAACAAAACAGGGAGTTCAATTTGTGCTAGCCAACTCCTCCTGATCATGAGGACTGGCCTGGAGTGTGGTTAGGATCCCCAGTGTCACTCCACTCAAGATAACTGATTTTCTGACTAGTATTCTACTAAATTGACAGAGCAATGAAACAACTGCTGACAATATATTGCTATACGCATAAATAAATACATTCCTCAACCCTCTTCAGAAGAGTTTCTCCTTGCAGGAGAAAGTAATTAATAGAGACCAACAACTGAACAATGTGCATAAATGTTCAAGTCTAAATGGAATGTTGTGATCACACTTCTCACCTCAAGGTTCAGGGCATCTATGGAGAAGATGGAATGGAAAGACTGTGAGAACCAGAGGTGGCAGAAACCTCCTAAGAGACATATTTCATTTTTAGAGAATTTTCCTTTCAAAATATATGAGCCAAAGAGGATCCAAAACTTCTTCAATCATTTCCACATATAATATGCTCACTAATAACTTTTTCACTAATAACTAATTAACACAAATCACATTTTCTGCTTTATTAGCCACAATGTACACTCCTCACCTGCTGTGCCTAAATGATCATTTATTTACTTTCACTTTGACTACAAAAAATTCCTGAAGGATATGAAGTGTTACTTATAGAATATTCCTGAAGGATATGAAATGTTACTGTGGTATGTATTTGTCATAGAGGTGGTTTCAGTACATGATGGCTTCGTAACTGTATTATTTCACTCTAATTCTCAAATAAAATTTAAATAGAAACTTTTAATAGATTATTGCCCAGAATACTTGCAAGTCCAAATTGAGGAATGAACAAATTGTGATATTTATCAAGAATTTGATTTTTCTTAAATTCCTCTTTTATAATACAATAAGACATAACTTCTTTTGTTATACTTTACCCAGAAGCTGACAAGACTGCCTCTTAAAAAAATCAATATATTTAAGTTTTTCTTAACTACAGTAGAGAAAACAATCCAAACTGGAAACTACTATTCCCAAGGACTTCTCAGTTTTGTTACTTCTTAGATTGTGTTTTACCCCAGGCTTTTAACATTTTAGAATCCCATTGCACATTTCCTGAGAACCTTCATGAAAATATTGACACTTAAGAAAAGAGAGAGGAATTAAAGGCAAAACAAAACAAAACTCAAAGTATTGCATTGAGTTTAATGAAACTTTTTGTTAAGAATAAATGTTTTAAAACTTGTAAATTAAAAATACATTGATGGGATAGCTGTTCATAAAGTATCTTGTTTCTTTCTTTGTTTTTTTTTTTTGGACAGTCTCCATGTATTTTGAAAAAATTAACATGCACTAATTAAAACAAGAACTCCAGGACTCCAACTGACAAAATAAGACAAAATAGACAAAGAGGAAGATTGGAAGAATTTTCAAGATAAAAGGTTAAATTTAAAGTTAAAGTTAAGAGGCACAAATTAGAATTCTAGTTTTATTATTGATATATTATCAATTATAGTACTTCTTTATGTTAAAATTAGTTATTGACCCCCAATTACCTTTTCAAACAACTAATCATTCACTGTTTAACACTATGCTTATGAAAATATATTAGCTCCCATTTATACAGTTACAACATAACCCAAACACCTAGAGCTCAATGGACATCACTGGGGAGAGGAAAGAAGTATCTTGAGTCAAAGGATCAGGAACTCTGTTTGAAGAGGAGATTGTGTCTGCTCTATATGATAGGGAAGGTTTACCAATGAACTCTCAATTACTCTAGTGCCTAAAAAAGAACTCGACCATAATACCAGTTGAAATGCCAATGTGGATGAATGAAAGTTTGCAGGGCCCCATCTCTTGATGGACAACCACAGTCAATTAAGGATTACTGGGTGGAGACTCAGTCTTCCATAGAGATGAGCTCTGTGGTCAGCCTGAAAATCTATCTATCTGTCTATCTGTCTGTCTGTCTATCTATCTATCTATCTCTACCTGTCTATCTATCTATCTATCTATCTGATATATATATGCACAACACCAAATGGTCTCAGCAGTTTATATTTATATAGTTATTCATATATATATACATATATATCATACACACATACATATGTAAAAATTAATTAAAGGAAAAGAATCCATGAATTTGATATGGAATATAAAACGGGTAGAGAGGAGTTAGTTACAAGGAAGGGAAGTACAGTAATGTAAACATGGTACACATATATGAAATTAATAAAGAAAAAAACAAAAGAAAAGAAAACAACCAAAAAACAGTTTCTGTAAGTAGTTATTCATTATGCACTATACTTGGAAATATGAAAATCTTCTCAAGGGATATTACTGTTATTAATTGCTGGGTATTACTTTATCGTCATCTACCCTGAAGCAGTCCTGGTTTTGAGATGACATTTTGCCTCATTTCCCCACAAATTAACAGATGTAGTTATATAATATATTGTTTAGGCCTCCTACAAAGTAGATGGGAATTGTACATTGTCCAAACTCTGAATTTTCTGTTTGGATGTGTTTAGTTACAATGTATTTCAAAATACAAAGAAAACTATTCACTTAAAGTATTTTGTTTCTTATGATAGTCAGCATACAGGAGAAAATAGCAGATAGGAGATCAAGGAGTTTTTAAAATGTAATTAATCCTTAATATGAACACATTCTTTGAAAGCACTGGCCATACTTTTGAAAGTGGCTAGATTTCTGATTAACACGTGGATTAGGTCTTCAAAATTAGTATATTTACAGTAGGAACAGAGTCTGCTAGTTTGCAGATTTTGTAGGTGTTTTTACTGAACAATAGTGACAGATAAGATTACACTATATAGTATATACCCAGAGAGGGCATACTGTCACCCAAAAGTCTAGTTCTCACAAAAGGTTGACAGTTAACATTTTAGTCTTTCAAAATTATTAGAATTCTTTTTTTTATGTTAAGGAATCATCAATTTTTCATTATATTGCAAGTTCAGGATGACATACTTATATACATGTAGATATAACCAACCCTATTATTAAATAAGAAACACAGAACCAGTGCAAAGAAGAAAGCCAAGAGATCAGAGCTAAGAGCCTTACCCATCTGCTGCAGCTAGCCTCTTCAGCCAAGAGACCTACTTCTTGTGTTTTTGTCTTTATATAGAATTTCTGTTCTACCTTCTCATTGGTTGTAAACCCAACCACATGACTGCTTTGTCACTGCCTGTCTGTACAGACTTCCAGGTCTTCTATGGTTGGTATTGAGATTAAAGGTGTATGTCTCCATTGGTGGCTGTATCCTTGTACAAACAGAGATCTACCTAGCTCTGCCTACCAAGTGCTGGGATTAAAGCCATGCACCACCACCGCCCAGCTTTTGCTATGGCTCTAATAGCTGTGACCCCTGGGCAACTTTATTTATTAACATACAAATCACAGTTTAGTACAAATAAAATATCACTATATATACATATAAATGTAAATTGTAGATGAGAGATATTGTGGTCATGGAACAGGATACAGATATTAGGTTCCTAGGAGTATAATATCCAATTGTCACCGGGATTTCATTTTTAACACCCTTCAAATCCTAAGGCCTTGTGATCTAGTCAATAGAATTTAGAGGAGACACAGAGTAGTGTAGAAGATACATTACAGAGTTTCATATAGTAAATTAGAGAAAATTCTCAAAGATTAAGTGTGGCTAATATCTAAAGGGACTACTGGCTCTATCTATATTTAGGATCTCTTTGCACTTATTTCCAATTTCTTGAGAAAAAAATATTTTATGGGGATGGTTGTTCTGTCCAAGACGTGTTTGGTTTGATCCTTATTTGAGGATGTATTGGTATGTCCTTATTCTTTGTCCAAAAGCCTCCTGCCATAGAATAATACTACAAAGTTTATATAATTATCTAGTAATAAATTTCTGATAACTTTAGCATGTTAAGTAAGTCTCCTCCCAGGCCTAAACATATGACTTATATTCCATTTGTGGTGACTGTTGTTATTTGTCAACTCGTCAGAAATTAGAGTCATATATAAGACAGGTTTTCAGGCATTCATACAGGGAAACATTTTTAACTAAAGATGGAAGATACATCTAAACTGTGGGCAGGGCTATTTCATGATCTTGCAACTAGGATGAATAAAAAGAGAGGACTGAGTAGATGCATTCACCCTCTCTTTTCCCTAGCTGTGGATACAATATGACCAGCTGAATCAATCACCTGCTCCTCTGACTTTTCTGCCACAATAGTTTGTAGAATTAACTATGAAGTAAAATAAACCCTTTCTACCCGAAGCTGCCTTTGTATGAATTTTTTTTTAATCACAGCAGCAGGAAAAGGGACTAAGATACAATTCTCTTGACCAGCAATTAAGAGTCCTGCAATTCCATTCCTTAGTTTCATAAAACATTGATTAGGATGGAGGGTTCTAAGGTTCTCCAAGAAAGCTAATACCTCACTTGCTACCTAAAACCAATAGCAACCAATATGCCCATCATTTAGCTCTCTGATTCGAAAACTATTTTTCAGTAGGAAAAAAACAAACAGGGCTTCTTGAAAGAATATTTTGGTTCATGTATGGAAGAAGAAAAAATGTATAATCATCTTGGACTATGTTATTGTGTAATCTATAAAGAGTAATTGAATGTTTTGAAGGTTGTACATATTCAAGTTACATGGAAGACAAACTGAAAATTATCAATTGCCAAGGCTCTAACACTGTCATGACATTGTAATTGAAATGCTATTTTATTATAAGCCAAATAGTAATTACCCTTGGGTAATACTTCAAAATTGCCTTTATTACATTAAATAATTAATTGACTTGTGTTAATGTACGTGTTGGGGAACACAGGTATCATGGCAAAAATGTGGAAGTCAGGGAAACTATTGGCAGTCAGTTTCTCCTTCTATTATGTAGGGCCCAGGATGTCAATTCTCTCCTTCTGTTCTGTGGATCCCAGGATGTCATGCCTCGGTGGTAAGTGGCTTTAACCAAAAAGACTTATCCTGAGTAATGTTTTAGAAAATAAATATGTTAATCAATAAATAGTAGAGATTGAAAATACATTCTTTTTAGTATATATTTTAACTAATATTTGTGAATGAATGAGATAAGTGAGAAGTCATCATTAGAACATTGCAGTGATAATTGCCAGAAACAAGAAAAATGGATAACAGACACTGTCATGGGTAGACTCTTCAAGGAACATTTTATTTGTATAGAATTAAAATTTGCCCTCAACTCCTCTACATAGAAATATTTAATATCTATTATAATGTCAACATTTATTGCAGACAGTATAACTTTATTTATTTTTCTTCTATTAATTACAGGAATTAATAATTCAGCTTTAATAAAATATAGAGCCAAGTAGCAATGGCCCACGCCTTTAATCCCAGCACACAGGAGGCAGAGCCAGATGGATCTCTGTGAATTCAAGGACAGCCTGGTCTACAGAACGAAATCCCGGATAGGCACCAAAACTACATGGAGAAATCCTGTCTTGAAAAACCAAATATATATGTGTATATATATATATATATATATATATATATATATATATATATATAGAGAGAGAGAGAGAGAGAGAGAGAAGATAAATATATTAGAGAAAACCCCACATTAATCAAGTTTAAAATTAAAGTAATAGTGATGTAAATCAGATATAAGGTAATATAAAAACATATTTCATTAGCATTATTTTTCTTTTTGTTATAAATTTTTCTATAATGGAAAAACACCAGAAGAAAGTAGAATTGATCAATTTTCTGTAAAATACCTAACTGAGAATCTTCACATGTATCATAGTCATGCATTACATGGAAAGAGTAAGACACTATCAGAGGAGACTAAAGAAACCTGACTAGTAAACAAAATGTGAGAGTTTAGAAATATTTGAGAGCATGTATGTCCAACATAAATATTGGAGTATGTATTATAAGAGTCAAAGAATGTAGGCAGACTTTTCTTACCATCCACCAATTCCCGAATAACCGACACAGAGATGAAATATTAATTATAAATGCTCTGCCAAACGCTCAGGCTTGTTACTAGCTAACTCTTATATTTTACATTAACCCATATTTCTTATAATTTCCTATATACACTCTGTCATGTTGTAGTTCCTTTATTCAACATGGCATGTTTATCTCCTGCTTTCTCTGCATCTCGTTTGAGACTTCTCAGACTGTGCCCTTTTCCCCAGCATCCTAGTAGGGCTCTCCAGCCTAATCTCTTCATGACCAACTATAGGCCAGTCAGCTCTTTATTAACCAATGAGAATAATACATATTTACAGTGTACAAAGGTTATTCCACAGCAAAACAACATTATTAGAAACACTGTTTAAATCTGAGCAGTCTGAATTTAGTTGATAACAATACACTAATGCTTATTACTTAGTTTTTTATTACTTATTTATTATATTTCTTCTTTATCAATATCATGCATGTATATAGTGCACTGTGATCATATTAAGCCAATGGCCTGCTCTCATCTCCCTCCTACATTTGTTAATTAATATCATTAGTGTGAACTTCCCTCTTCTCTCCCAAATCCCCCTCCCACTTTTATTATTTTTATCGATATAGTTTGGTCATGATGATGACACAAAGTGAACTTAGAATTGTACCTAAGAATTTTGTGGACTGTATTTACAGTTGTTGTGCCAAGTTAGTTATTCTGAAACAGATTTTTTTAAATCTTTCTGAGATAATAATGTGATGAACCACCATTCTGTCAAAAATGTAACTGTCCATATATCAGTAAGATAGCTAGATTTGTAAGATGAGTGCAATAAAAGAAAATGGGCTCAAAAGAAAATTCTGTTTAGATGGAGTTATTGCAAAGCAAGCTAAACTAACATGTAGTTATGGAAATCAGAATATTGGTTGCCACTATGGGAGGTTTAGAGAGCTTTCTGGCATGATCCTGGGATTTATGTATTGATTCAGGCATATATTTGTCAAAAAGCATCATCTGCACTCTAAGGATATTTGAATCTGACTCTAGTAAAGTATATGTACATACAAAATGCAGTAAACCCTACGCTTTGAGTAAAATATGAACTGAACATAAGTTTGGAGGGAATGAAATTCTGATTGATTAATTGCAATACCTTGCCACTGTCCAAATTTCCAATGTTCACTAGGAGAGAGATATCCTATCATGAATTCCCTACACATGCTATTTTTATGGACAAAATACATAGTCACATGAACATTATCAATCATATTCACCAATTAGTAAACTTCTTTCAACTAAATATTTTTAGTGTGTTTCCATCCCTTGGGGTATACAAATATTTCTATCCAGTTGAATGCTTTGAACCATGTTTTTTTCATTTCCATATATCATGACAAAACTTTTGCTTCCAATATATGCGGCAAGTGCCTTAATCCAACCAATCTTTGTGCTAAAATATAAAGTTCATTTGATTAGCAGTAAAGTTCACATCATTAATATTTGTAATTATGAATACACACATAAGAATGTGATTCAGTCTGTAGTACAACTTTAAATTTTGGCATTTTGATTGAATATATGTGAAGATATGTTTTTCTTTCTTTGGTACAATAAAGGCAACATGGTAAATTGAAGCAAACAAGCACTATTATTGTTCATATCACCTTAATGCATAGTTGAAAATATATGTACAGAATGCTAAATTGCTTTCATTAACAGTATGAATCATAATATTTTAATATGACCCATCACAATTTATCATTTCATTTTGAGATATGCATTTGTCTAAAAGCAATTAATGCTCATCTGCTATATAAACGGAATAATTTAGAAATGCAAATTAGTATAGAAAGCAAACAAGTATAATTTTATTAATTTCTTTGTTATCACC